>NC_070607.1:80540758-80872901 GCF_027172205.1 Podarcis raffonei
TGCAGGCTGCAGGCCCTTGCACTCTGTTTCTGTAAAATGAATGTCAGATAGGAAAAGAAGGAATAATAAAACATTCATGATGGGAATGCAGTTACCTCTTTTTCGCTGGTCCCTCTCCTGCAGGGAGACAGGCTATGTGAGGAGCGTTAGTGATGGGCTGTTCTCAGACAATGCAGAAGGCCATTGCAAGTCTCCACTGAAATCTGGCCCTGTTTGTGTTTATTAAATCAAATCAGTCGTTGGCTCTGCCTGGCTTGGCAAGTCTCTAGTCACGACAGTCACTTATGCATCTATTGTTCATTCCCTACACATGAAAATGTTTTATTTGGCTGCCAGCGAAATGTAAGAAGACTGGCTTACACACACACACACACACACACACACACACAGATGTTGACTTTTTTGAAAAAGCTACTTGCAGTTTAAATAGGCGTGGATATGTATGGCATCTGCTAAAGTAAACCAAGGGAAGACATGCTGTGCAATCTTATACATGTGTGCTCAGAAGTAAGCTTCCATGTATTCACTGTTGGCATTGCCTGTGGGGGAGAAAGTTCTGCCATGACTCCCAGGTCTAATGCTCAGTTAAGGGTTTGTGTCTACCAGCTTTCAGAAGCAGATTCAGGTCATCTTGTTTGTTGCTGTCTGTAAATGGCAGAGAGGTAGGGCCTCAGTTGTCTTACAGGCTTTTAAGGGCTTCTTTGAGTTCCTAAGAAAACACAAGGATTAAGCATTGCGTTTTGGCTATAAGTCATGGGATGAATAATACCCCTTTCACAGAAAACAATTGCAGCCTGTTGGAAATGTTACAAAGACAATAGACAATGGGGCAATGGGCAGATTAAGTTGCAGTTTCGCACCACACCTCCAGTAATGTAAACTGCCAGCTGCTGTCAAGCAGAAAAATCTAAAACAGAAGACTCACCAAGCAGGTTCCAGATAGTTCCTCTTCCAGATAGGAACACACATAGCTCCATACCCTCTCAATGCAAACATTATATTAACCCTTTAGACGACATACTGTGCTTTCCACACACCTGAGAATGAGTTTGGTCTGAATAGACTCCATTACTTTCCCCTTACATAGGGACATGGAGTGTATGGGATTTTAGGGGATGGGTAGTTTGTCTACCTTTGGTTCCCCTGCCCTCCTTTCACTCAGCTCTCACCTGTGGCTCCTAGAAGCTGTCAGCACGAGACAGAGGCCACACCCCAGGAATAGCCTCTACAATGGGCCTCAAGCCCTCCATGAGTTAGAGACTTCCCCTGCATGTGAAGACAGGCCACGGCAGATTAAGCAGGTCATGACCAATAGTGGATGCCACGGCCAAGAAGGCAGTTTCTGCACGTGCTGTAGAGCAAAGTTTTCCAAACTTGAGTCTCTAGCTGTTTTTGGACTACAACTCATACCATCCCTAGCTAGCAGGACCAGTGGTCTGGGATGATGGGAATTGCAGTCCCAAAACAGCTGGAGACCCCAGTTTGGGAAACCCAAACTGTAGAGGAAGTGAGGGGCAGATGGGGCTTGTCAACCTGCTGATACATTAGCACTGCATCAAGCTTCCTGCTACCTTGCCCTTCCCAGGAAGCAACAGTGATCCACCAGCCTGGAAGCTAGAGTAGCAGCAGCAAGCCACTGTATTTTTCATGGTGGCAAAGTACCTGGCATTCCATTGGCATAGCAGCACTTCTGCCCAATCTTATAGCCATCACCCAATACAAACTCTAATATAGCATTGCACCCTCCAAGCTGTTTGAATTATTATTCTTTAAATGCAAAAGGGGTTGCAAGAGGCAGAGATTACTGCAGCATTGAAATTTTACAATTTGATCCCTTTCATGAGTGTGTGTTTAATTTGGTACCAGACAGAATAAATTGTTTTCTTCTAATTGAACTTGTTCTTCCAATGTATTTTAGAAGCGAACCATTAATCATGGCATGTGTTCTTTTCCTGCCATGTAATAGAGATACTTGTGGATGTTTAATGTGGGCAAAACTCAGGGCATTTCTGAGCAGCCCAGTTTTGTGAGTTTCCCATTTATTGTGCACAGTCAGCATAACTTCCCTCCAGATTAAGCTTTTGTAGCAGGGATATTGCAATTTCCAAGGGCTCAGTCGGTAATATTTTATACCAGGGAAGATGCAATGCTTCTCCTGGACAACAGGTTCACGTATCAGAAGAACCTACTGAATTTCATTGTTAGTTCTGTGGAGATGCCCTGGAGAGGCTGGCTGGATTAGGACAATGGATGGAAGAAGCTTAAAGAGTTGGAGCTTGATAGTCCCATGGCGGGATCCAGTAGATTGGGACGGTAAGTCTGAAAAGGATGCAGTGGGTGGTGAATCAGATCCCAAGGAGGGACCTAGTCACTGTGTGAGTCCAAATCCACTCCACCTTCTTCATCACCAGATATTTCCCCCCCCCCCCACCAGCACCTGCTACAGAAGAGGCTTCAGGTACCAGGACTGGTTCTGAGGGTAGAAACTGCAACCTGTGTTAGAATTCTTCATTCAGCAAGAAATTATAGGTTGGGTCCAGATTTCATTCCCACCAGCAAGAGCATCTCCTGTGTGGAGTCCTGCTCAGCAGGTGCTGCCACTGGAGGAGAAGGCAAATTCTCTCCTTACAGGCCCCAGAATGACCTCCCACAGTGCTCTAGACAATGAAATCTCTCCACCAGACTATTGATATATTTATGTATTTACACAAATATCCCACCTTGCTCCTCTCATGTAACCCAAAGCAGTGTACAATGCTTTCACCAATTTGATACTGTAAAAGTGTGGCCATTTAATATACATTTAAGCTCTAATCATCACTGACTGTAATCTTTTGCATGTCCTTGCCATTCAGCTCCCACCTTTTCTCCTTTATCTACCTGCCAATGAAGGTTTCAGTTCATGCAAATGAAGAAATCTATGGAAGCCAAAGCCATAATAAATGGGTCAGTCTTTAAGGTTGCTGCAAGACACTTGGTTGTCTTTGGTTATTGTTATTTTTTACTTTTTGTTTGGTTTTATGTTTTGTCTGGTGCTTTGATGAACTCCTTTGGGGGGGGAAGAAGCACAATATACATTTTTTGTATAAGAAGAATTTATTTTGGAAAAATGATGAGCAAAGCAATAAGGAATGAGAAAGTGGAGCCCCTTTAGGCAATTACCAGCTAGCACACTAGAGACACCATGAAAGAAAATTTATTCTGTAGTTCTGACTTCCTGGAGCTAAAGGTGCACACGATTCCAGTATCTCTGGTGTCTTTGTGAGTGTAGACCTTTGCAACACTGAGGAAGATCAGCTGAGAGGGCAGTTGATACCTCTCCTTAAGCATTTTTCTTTCAGAGGATCAAAAGGAAGATGGGAATTCTGAATGGCTTCACCTTTCCCACCCCTTAGAGAAAAGGTGCATCGATTTTAATTTTGTTTGCACCCACTGGTATCCTCCTCTGATGAAATAGCTGGCTTCTCCCTAACCTTTAATACAAACTGGGGCAGTGCAGTGGGCTAGTCAGTTTGTGGTCAGGTGTGTAGAATAAAGACACTTGTCACCAGAATGTAGGTTAGGTAAAGGTAAAGGGACCCCTGACCATTAGGTCCAGTCGTGGCCGACTCTGGGGTTGTGGCGCTCATCTCGCTTTATTGGCCAAGGGAGCCGGTGTACAGCTTCCGGGTCATGTGGCCAGCAAGACTAAGCTGCTTCTGGCGAACCAGAGCCGCGCACGGAAATGCCATTAACCTTCCCGCTGAAGCGGTACCTATTTATCTACTTGTACTGTGTGCTTTCAAACTGCTAGGTTGGCAGGAGCAGGGACTGAGCAACGGCAGCTCACCCCGTCGTGGGGATTCGAACCGCCAACATTCTGATCGGCAAGCCCTAGGCTCTGTGGTTTAACCCACAGCACCATCCACGTCCCAGAATGTAGGTTAATGGGCTGAAAAAAGGCCACAACTTTATTGGTTACAGAATTAGGATAATTCGGATAATTCCCAAGAGTTATAGAGAAGGCCAATTGATGTGCACCTGCCACCCCACTTTTCATGGTGGGGAATGGGCTTTGCTCCCTAGATTCTACCATACGTTGGTTGTGCTTGAAAGGTGCAGAGTGGGGTTTGCAACTAGGTGCACAAGAACAGGGAAGGGCCTTGGCTCAGTGGGAGAGCATCTGCTTTGAATGCAGAAGGTCCCGGGGTCAATCCTCAGCTTCTCCAGGTAGGGCTGGGAGAGAACCCTGCCTGAAATACCAAAGAGCTGCTGCCACAATCAGTGTATGCAATTCTGGGTTAGATAGATATATGGTCTGACTCAGTATAAGGCAGCTTCCTATGTTCCTATATTCCACTTCAGCCTACAAGAGTTGTGCATAAATGGATTCCTCAAGGTGGCAAAATATTGTCCTTTATGTAGGGAACAGGTGGGAGACTACATCATCCCTGATCATTGGCCATGCTGGCAGCATGAAATATTATATTTATATTGTTTATGTTTATATATATATAAAATACCAGTTCAATAAACAGCCACTTTCCATTTTCAGGGCAGTTTAACTGTCAATCCCTCTTCCCAGGGAACTCTGGGAATAGTAGCTCTGGGATTGCAGCTCTGTTAAGCACCCTTAACATTTCCCAGGATTCCTTGGGGGAAGCCATGACTGTTTGAAGTTGCCTACCTAGCTGGACCAGTGGTCAGGGATGATGGGAATTGTAGTCCCAAAAGAGCTGGAGACTCAGGTTTGGGAAACCCTTGTTTAAACCAAGGGATGGAAGCAACGTTGGGTAGACAAACTTAGGATAGGCACATAACACAAAGAAGGATTTTGTATTGTTTTAGTCTAATGCTCAGAAACGCATGTCCTTATGAACCATTGCATGTTTAGCAGTTGTAAGAGCATCATGATTTGTTATGGGTTTTTATTATTATTATTATTATTATCACCTTGGAACTATTAGTAGCAAATAATAGTGTGCGGTAAAGATCCTCCGGCTTTAAAACAATGCTTGGCTGAGTCCTGGAGAACTGCAGAAATGGCACAGATAATTGAATGAATACATTGGAGAGACTGAGTCATTTCAAAGAGCAGGATTGCCTTTTATTAATTTTATGAGAAATCAATGCAATTTAGACCTTCATTTGTATAGATTGCTTGCAGCAGTTTAATTGCTGTTGCTTTTGTAACTGCGTATGTATTTCAGAGCAGGATCTTACGTATACTTAATAGGGAGATCGCTTGCACGTTGCAAAAAGGAGAACAAAAAGAAAACACAGAACTGCAAAAAGAAGAAGAAGAAGAAAGTGTGGTGGTGGTGGTGGTGCTGGTATCCTTCTGTCTGAGAGACAATGGAGTGCACCTCTAGGGGTGAAGTCAAAAAGTTGAACCGCTGTGTTAGCAGCACTGAAGTGACCTCCCCGGGGTGCAGGCCTGGGCAGTGTGTATGGAGGTCCTGGACTGCCCGAATGACAAACCCCCCCTCTTGGCCTCATGGATGTGGTCCAAAGGGAATCAGAGCAATACGTTTGGCACCAGCTTGGCTACAATAGTTGCTGGAAGGATGTACAGTGGTACCTCGGGTTACATACGTTTCAGGTTACATACGTTTCAGGTTACAGACTCCGCTAACCCAGAAATAGTGCTTCAGGTTAAGAACTTTGCTTCAGGATGAGAACAGAAATTGTGCTCCAACGGCGCAGCAGCAGCAGGAGGCCCTATTAGCTAAAGTGGTGCTTCAGGTTAAGAACAGTTTCAGGTTAAGTACGGACCTCCGGAACGAATTAAGTACTTAACCCGAGGTACCACTGTATATGAGGCGTCATCTTAGGGACTCCACTCCAGATTTACATAGGTTTACACCGTAGCCTTCTGAAGGCAGTGGAGATTTCGGATCACGGTTTTCCTCCTTCTAGATTGGCTACTTTCTGGGGTTGCTGGGCCCCATCTGCCCCTATGTGTGTCGCGATAGATATAGATAGATAGATAGATAGATGATAGATAGATAGATAGATAGATAGATAGATAGATAGATAGATAGATATAGATAGATGATAGATAGATAGATAGATGATAGATAGATAGATGCAAATTTTGAAACAATTTGTTGTTGTTTAGTCATTTAGTCGTGTCCGACTCTTCATGACCCCATGGACCAGAGCACGCCAGGCACTCCTGTCTTCCACTGCCTCCCGCAGTTTGGTCAAACTCATGCTGGTAGCTTCAAGAACACTGTCCAGCCATCTTGTCCTCTGTCATCCCCTTCTCCTTGTGCCCTCCATCTTTCCCAACATCAGGGTCTTTTCCAGGGAGTCTTCTCTTCTCATGAGGTGGCCAAAGTATTGGAGCCTCAGCTTCAGGATCTGTCCTTCCAGTGAGCACTCAGGGCTGATTTCCTTCAGAATGGATAGGTTTGTTCTTCTTGCAGTCCATGGGACTCTCAAGAGTCTCCTCCAGCACCATAATTCAAAGCATCAATTATTCGGCGACCAGCCTTCTTTATGGTTTTGAAACAACAATTGAAACAATTACTTTAATTTAAATTGGAAGAAAATACAACTCACCATAATGGGAAAGAAAGTGACTAGAGGCTGCATGCCTGCTCAGCACTACTGTATAGAATCTAGATGTTCTGTTGATGGGCAACTTCCAGACTCTGCAACCCAGTCTCCCTTTCTACAGTTCTTTATATTTACACTGGACTTCAACTGAGAAAATGGAACAAAAAGAGTGTATAATCAGAGAAGCAAGGAACAAGGAGGGTTGGTCTTTCTTACTTTAGGCCTTGTACATAGCCAGGAGGCAACCAAAAATGCAGAGGAACACTTCTTCAGAGATACAGAGCCAATCAGGGCACATGCTGCCTCAGCCAATAACATTCTGCTCTGCTTGGTCACTAAGCAACAGCACCCACCTCTCCCCCATCTTGGCTAGTTGACTTCAACAGAGTTAACCCTTAGCTGCACACAGAATGGTCTCTGCTGCGGCACTTGCAACATGCTCTTCAGGTAGAATACACCTTCAAGTAGAGCAGGAACAGGGAATCTTTTTCAGACCCAGAATTGGCCCACCCACCCTTCACAGGCCATTCTTGACAGCTGGGATGTCAAAAGGGTGGAGGAAAGATTCGATTCAGTTTGCACTTAAAGGTGAACTTAACCTAATTTATACTTTCTGAAACAATATGCAAACCCTAAATTTGCACTTCTCCAAATTTTGCAGTGGTGTTTTCCAGCCAATAAATGCATACCAAAATTCATATACTACAGCAAAGTGCGCCTATAAATGCATGGGGTTTTTTTGGGGGGGGAACCATATTTATTTAATGTATTTATGTTCCAATGTTTATTTCTTTATTTATTAAAAAAAACTTCAAAGCAGTTCACAAAAAGAATAAAACAATTAAATTATCATATGAAGACATTTTATATTAGGGGAAATAGCCTTGCAAAAATGTGTATTGGGAAAAATTGTGTGCATATTTGGTGTATATTTGGTGAACTTTGCAGTGAAAGGCTACTGAATTTTCATGAGGACTTTAATAACAATAACAACAACAACTCAAATTGTTATAGAAATGGGGAGAAACAAACCTAAGGCTGGAAAAATGAGAAACCCAGAGGAACTGAAACTGACATATTCATCCATCCATTCTAGTCAATCACCTAACATCCTATGTTATCAGGTCAGCACAGAAGAACTGAACTGTAATTAGAATATTATAGTGAGGGGGGAAAATATTTGATCCCCTTCTAAATTTGCCCCTTTGCCCTCTGACGAAGAAATGACCAGTCCATAAACCTACCATTAAAATTATGGACTGGTCATTTCTTTGTCAGAGGGCAAACAGGGAAATTTAGCAGGGGATCAAATACTTTTTCCCCTCAGGAGCCATTCAGGGTGTAACCAAATTTGATTCTTTTGATATTGTTCTGTATTTTTAAAGATATGTTAACAAAGGAGGCAGCTTCAGGTGGCCTCCTACATCCCATTCTTCTCAACGGCTGGGCTATTTGAATATCTAAATATATGCTGAACTATCTTAGGCTTTTTTATGTCTATTGGGCTTAATAATTGAGCTGTATTATTGAAGTGTTACTGTATTTTTCCGTGTATAAGACTATTCCCCGCCCCCCAAAAAATTAAAGTTTCAAATTGGAGGTCGTCTTATACACAGAATGTTGCAATTATTTATTTCTTAATTTTGGGCTCAAAAAATAGGAGTCGTCTTATACATGGGGGCATCTTGTACACGGAAAAATATGGTATATTATACCATCTGTTGTGCCAATTTTATGTTAGGCAAAAATTGCTTCTCTCCCCCTCCCCCCTCTTCTTCTTCTTCTTTGGCCTTGACTAATGGAAAAACCAATAAATGTTTATATATAGAATATAAGATTATAATATTGGAAAATGTATCCTCATCCTGTTCTAAGCTTTGCCACAAGGGGGGATTTTCCTGTATCAAATGAAGCCCATGAAACAGGGCTAATATCAGTACAGCAGAGCTGTTCAGTGTAACTCACGAATGTTGCACTGTCATAATAACCTTTTCTCCAGTTTTGGGGATAGCATATTTCCTGTGCTGTATATTGAGCAAATATACAGACTGGAAGGAGAAGTTGCTGAATTGCAACTTATTACCAAACTTAAATGGACGCGGGTGGCACTGTGGGTTAAACCACAGAGCCTAGAGCCTAGGACTTGCCGATCAGAAGGTCGATGGTTTGAATCCCCGCGACGGGGTGAGCTCCTGTTGTTCGGTCCCTGCTCCTGCCAACCTAGCAGTTCGAAAGCACATCAAAGTGCAAGTAGATAAATAGGTACCACTCTGGCGGGAAGGTAAACGGCGTTTCCATGTGCTGCTCTGGTTTGCCAGAAGCGGCTTAGTCATGCTGGCCACATGACCCGGAAGCTGTCTGCGGACAAACGCCGGCTCCCTCGGCCTATAGAGCGAGATGAGTGCACAACCCCAGAGTCGGTCATGACTGGACCTAATCGTCAGGGGTCCCTTTACTTTTTACCAAACTTAAAACCATGGAGAGACCTGGTCTGAATAGAGACATTGGATTCTTATCTCATTATACATGATAAAGCTATTTTTAGCCATCTCACCCCTTGCTGTTTCCTGTAAGACCAACTGTAATCATTAACAGTCGTCAACAGGTTTACTATCAGCCAATCACCCATTCCCACCACCCTTCTGAGTAATACCCCTCCCCACCCTCTCACTATCTATAAGGGTCTGGTGAATTCTGTTTCAGTGTATCTGAAGAAGTGTGCGTGCACATGAAAGCTCATACCAATAACAAACTTAGTTGGTCTCTAAGGTGCTACTGGAAGGAATTTTTTTAATTTTGTTTCGACTCCGGCAGACCAACACGGCTACCTGCCTGTATATTGAGCAAAGTTCTTCCTAGATTCCTAGCAGGCAAACTTCATGAGCTGAATTTGCATATTTCCCGCCCCCCAGAATAGAGTTGTGGGCTGAATTCAGCAATGCCATTCTTCCGTAAATGGAAGGAGTCCTTCTGTTAGTGAAAGTGACTTATCCAGTGCAGGCTACTGCTCAGAGAAAGGAGTGAAGCCATTTTCAATTATTCCTAACCTGCAGCACCCCCTGCAGGCAACCTCCCACACTGCATTTGGAAATAGGCCTTGGGGAGACAAGGGGAAGACCCTGTTAGCATGGTTGGAGGAATGGATGGCATTAAAAGAGGACTAGACAAATTGATGGAGAATGATTCTATCAATATCTATTGTCGGATGCAGTTTGACTCTGAATACCAGTCACTGGGAATCATGAGGGCTGTTGCTTTCATATTCTGCTTGGGGGTTTCTCATACCATCCAATTAAAGGTAAAGGTAAAGGTACCCCTGCCCGTACGGGCCAGTCGTGTCCGACTCTAGGGTTGCGCGCTCATCTCGCTCAAGAGGCCGTGAGCCGGCGCCGTCCGAAGACACTTCCGGGTCACGTGGCCAGCGTGACGAAACTGCAGCTGGCGAGCCAGCACCAGCGCAGCACACGGAAACGCCGTTTACCTTCCCGCTATACAGCGGTCCCTATTTATCTACTTGCACTTAAGGGTGCTTTCGAACTGTTAGGTGGGCAGGAGCTGGGACCGAACAATGGGAGCTCACCCCGCCGCGGGGATTCGAACCGCCGACCATGCGATCAGCAAGTCCTAGGCACTGAGGTTTTACCCACAGCGCCACCCGCGTCCCACCATCCAATTAGCTCCTGTAAAAACAGGATGCTGGACTAGGTGAGTCAGTTGCCTGACCTAGCGTGGCTCTTCTTTTGTTCATATTTACAGACGTATCTGAGCCACAAAATCCATCTTATAAACACAGGTTCTCCAAGAGCCAGTGTCTTGTTTTTCTTCATTCTGTCCTACAACTTTTTAAACTGTTAAGTCTAAAGGTAAGGAGACTGCTAGTCACCTTATTGTGTTCTCTCCCTCCCTCTCCTGAAATCTCTCCCTTTGTCTTACATCTCTCTAATTACCCATATTTATTATCCCCTATTAAATAATGATAGGGCAATATGATGCTAAGGACGGATGTGGGAATTATTAAAACAATAACATTGGCCAGGATTCAAGCAGGTGCTTAGCCTGACGCAAGAGGGTTGTACTAACCCAGATTTTTTTTTGAAAAAAAATATTTTATTTTCTTTTATTGGCAGACCCCCCCCCCCACCTCCATGCTGTCATTTCACAAAGTGCTTCTGAATTTTCCTTCAATCTCATGAGCAGCTTCCTATACAGGAGTGGCGGGGGGGGGCTGCCACTTAAGAAAAATAATCTAAAGCTCCCAATGGGCTCAACCAAACCAGGTTTGCATATATTTGGATCCCAGCCATGAATAATATCAGTGGGAACCAGGAGTTCTTTGCATTTAAACAAGCAAAGCGTTTAGAATTAAAGAAGGGCTTTTCTTTCGTTCGTTTATTGACATGGAATGTTTCAAGTAGAATTTTAATTTCTCTGAGATGGGGGGGAGGATCTTAGCAACTTGCAAGCAGTGTCTGCAAAGAGCGTACTAACTCTGAAGGACATTATCAGTACATAAGGTGTGCTAAGTAGCATTATAACAAAACAGACGAGCTTTATTGTTTGTTTGTTTGTTCACATTGTTCGTTAGGGGCCTTGAACGCACTTGCAGGATTTGCACTCAATACTCTTAGTGTAGCTTAATTACTTCTTAGCAAACAGGCCCTCTTCAGTCTCTTCTCCGTGTAACTGTGTCACACTTCCCATGAGCAGAACACCAAAGGAGATTCACCAAAGGCTAATCCGTCGCTCAGCCGTTCAATGGAGGCAGGTTGTCAAAGGGACCTAACATTCACAATTACTTCCGGTAAGATGACCTGAGATCTTTTTTAAAAAAAAAATTATTAACCGACCAATCAAATCAAATCACATCACATAAATTCCGAATTACAAAGCCGAATTTTAAATTTTGTTGAAAGGACCCATATTTCAAGTTCCAAGGGGGGAGTCCGATCATCTTCTTGCTGCTGCGTTAATATTCACAAATCTGTCCAAATAATGTTCATAATTCTATCCAGTCTTATCTTGCTGTTTCCACATCCCATCTTGTTCGTATATTTTTCTTTTTTCCCTTTATGATCTCTTCTGATAATCTCCTTAAGCAGGTAAGCACCAATTATAATCCTGTGTGAATTTTCCGTTCGTCCAATCCTCATATCAAGAGGGTTTCCATATATCATCGCTTTCATAAATAACATCACTCTTTCCATCATTAATCTTGCAAATCTGTCACTCTTAAGCCCCCCTGAGGAGGCTCACCCACAATATAAAAACAACTCTGTTCCTCCTCCCAGGCTTAAGTCTTCCGACAGAACTTGCCAAAATGGCGACGGTATTTTTTACTGCGTCATTCCAAAGCTCTTATACTTTCCACGATCTTCTTAAAACATGCTTTGGTTAGAAAATTATCTCCACACAGTCTTAAATCCACAGCTTAAGTCATTTAAACGGCATTTCTGACTTGTGACTTGTGGGGGGGGGGGATTCTTGGTTAATCACATAGAGAAAAGAAAGGAAAGTTTTTCCCCCTCCCCCATCCAGTCCTTGCTGAACATACCGAGCCTTGGTGTGTCTTCTCATGATTTATTCTTGTTCCTCCGACCCGTCTTATTTATCAGAGATCTCTTCAGTTAGCAGTCTTTACTCCCCCTTCTTCCTTGAAATATGTGCATTTGCTTCCTCCTAATTGTTTCTTTTGAAGTTACTGCAGCTAGGGGCGCGGATCAGAGACAGCGTCCAGGAGCGCCAAGATCCACAGGAGGGCTTTCTGCCTAGTGCCCCCACCCCCACAAATTCGGGGGTGGTATAGGGCACAGCAGGCAAGGGCAGTCCCCCCCACAGGCTTGGGGGGGCAGGGAGGCTGTTTACTCCCATCACAGCCTCTTAATTACCTCGTGTGGGTCGGAGAGATGTTATAGTCAGCCATCTTCCGATGCGCCCCTAGTCCCGTCCCCCCGATGACCTGAGATCTTAGAGCTGAATCTTTTGCAGCACCAGAATGTTTTTTCTGTCCTGTGCCACCCCAGCCCAGCTTTCCGCCTGTAAACTGGTCCCCAGGAACCAATATTCTGACAAACTAGTACAAATGTACTGGTTTGAAAGTGCTTGGCTATTTGGCACTTGGGTTTTGTTTTTCAAAGTTTAGTGAAATGTATGTGATTGAAATTATATAACAGAGACCATCATATTAAATACATAGCAATTTAGGCTTTTGCTGTTTCATGTGGGCTTGTGATGCCCTCATCCTATGAGACTCTGAGCCTTCTAAAAGCAAGGTGTGGTTAAGAAAGGTGAGGAACAGCTCATCTTCATGAGCTGTGAGGTGTTGAACCATCCAGCAGGTGCATAAATCTGCTGTATATCACCAGGCTCATGAAGCTGAAGTTTTCTGCATGCTGAGAACCTACAAGATTGCTCCTTGAATTAATCTTCAAACATTTTCCCTGCATTTTGCAATTCATTTTTCTCTGACACTCATATATCAGGATGCTGGAATATTTTTAGCAGAGGCCAATGCACCACCAGGAAAAACATACTGTAGATGAATGAATGGGGAACACTGTTTTACAAAAATGTATGTATTAGGCAAAATTGCATACAAACGTGTGTGTATATTAAGAGGAATTCACACTAAAATGCTGGTTAATGTGCAGATGTGGAGAACGAAACTTAAGGTTGGAAAAAGGAGAAAATGAGAGAAACCAAATTTGACAGATATGCCCATTCCTATCCATGGGCATAGCCAAATGGCAGCTGCCCCCCTTAAATCAAGTAAATAAATAAAAATACTTAACTAAAAGTAGAAATAATCAGAATATTTGAAATTGAAATGCTCACTGAGGTCCCTTGGATAATGTTGTGGTGTGTTCTAGCAACACAACTGGCAACTCGACTGAGCTTTTGGCTCTTATCGTGTTGGAGATTCAAGACTTTAAGATGAAAGCCAAGCAGTTCTCAAGTTTTTGTAAGTCGCAAGACTTCGACTCCGAAGCCGAACTATGGTACACCATGTGGAAGGAGAATAAACTCAGCAAAGAACAGTTAAAAGAGCTGAACGTAGCAGATCTAGTAAAAGAGGCAGAAATCTTCTTACCCTACCCTACCCTACCCTCAGTTGTGCACCACTTGACCATAGAGCAAAGAGTAAAGACCTGGCTCAGGCTGGTGATGACAGGGGACTATCTCAGTGGATTCTGCTTACTGAGTGTGCACAGAAAAACTGCATTGGAAAGAAGGAGGAATTTGAGAAGGAAGTGCTGAAAAGGTTTTGTTTTTTTTTTATTTGTTTTCAGCAAATCCAAGTTTAGTTTTTTTTAAAAAAAGATGAAAAAAGAAGTGCTCTTTGTAATTTTGCAAAATGTTAACCACATGAGAAGCTAAAAAAAAAATCACTTCCTAGTTTTCAAATGACAGATTTTGACCGTTTTTTCTGAGCACTTGGGATCAAAAGAAAGTAATTTGAAGCAACTGTTGTTGAGACATTTCATTCCAAATCTACTAGACAGAGCCAGACGGAAGATGATGACAGGTGGGTATCCTGACATCCCCCTCCCCAACATAAATTCTGGCTACACCCCATCCCCAGCAAATAGTTCCCTGTGAAGTTAGGTGCCCAAACAGTTGTGACTCCAGTAGGGTTTTTTTGCTTGAGTGTGTTTGCCAGGGAATCGTGGCATAAAACTGCCTCTCCTGGTTTGGAATGAGAAACCTAGTTGCACAAGGGCCTTTGCACATAAATCAGAAAAGCACATGAGGCGATGGTGCAAACCAGAACCCAGAAAGCCTGGGAAACATTGCGAGTGCCAGAGCTGGAGGAGATCTCTGAAGGTGTGAGTTTAAAATTTGGAGCGGATAAATGGGCTGTGTTTGCAGTCTTGCAGAACTGACTTCCAGAATGAACTGAAGTCCTAACAGGCTCTTTATGGGTTCTGTCGTTGAGAGAGTGAATTAATCAGGCATTACAATACACCTGGGCTGCTTAAAACGAGTGAAACGGAGTTCCCGGCTCCTGCCTCTTCAGCTGAGAGATCTGCGTACACCTCACCACCCACATCTGCAAGCAACGGCGGCTACTGTATAAAAATGCTATTAGGCTCCCGAATGCTACTGACCCCTCCATGAGGCAGCTGGGGCTGGTTTTTATTACACGTACCTCCCAACCTTCCCCTCCAAGTTTCATATTGGATTTGTTCCTCTTTTTTTGGAAGAAAGGAAGAGGCAACGGAGTCCGGAATTACATTAAGGTGTTATATAGTGTTATGGCTGGGAGGTAATTTGTGAATTTATTGGATTTCAGCGGTTCACTTGTACGCATGTTTTATTTTTAAATTAGATGAGGTTATCTAGTGCTCCTCTGAGTGCACTTTAGTCATTGTTAAGAGCATTGATTCACTGCAAGCCAGGACAGGAGGCAGGTATTCGCTTGATCTGCTAAGGCAAGATTGGCTTGAAAGCGATGGATTTCCCATTTCTTGGGGGAGTTTATTTAATGGCTGGTTAGCGCGTACTAATGGTATTTGATTAATCACTAACGATCTTTGGGCCGCCGTTCTCTATTCCCTCTCCTCCTCTTCCTCACTTGCCACAGACCTGTTGTCCTCTCTGGTACAGAGATCGATATGAATGTCATTGTGCAGCCCCCGTTAGAGGACTTGTAGTGCCATCATGAATTTGCATGGGGAACAAAATGGTGGTCGTGACAAGGGACACAAAGAGGGAGGGATGTGTTGGTCTAAGAAAGGATTCCCTAAAAGTCTCTGACCTGGTCAATTGCAGGGTGAGCTCTTAGCTGCATGAAAACATGACCCAAGCCTGCTCTTGCTCCCATGGTCGCAGCATACCAGTCCTCTGTCCCTCCCTCTCAAAAGTCTATTTCTGGGTTAGGAATACAGGTGGCTGGCTTACAATGAGTTATCAGATTGGTCAGAGCTGCTTGACAGTGAAACAGGCTCCCTTGGGAGGTGGTAAACTCTCCTCCACTGGAGGTTTTTAAGCAGAGCTTAGATGGCCATCTGCCAGGGATGCTTTAGCTGAAATTCCTGCATTGCAAGGGTTGGACTAGATGGCCCTAAGAGGGTCCCTTCCAACTCTACAATTCTGATTCTATGGTCCATCTAATTCATTTGGCTGGCAAGAGCTCTCCAGGCTTTCAGACAGTGATGTCTCCCAGCTCTACCTGAGATTGCACCTGTACCATTCTGCACCACTGAGCTATGGCCTTCCTGTTCACAGAATACCAGTCACTGGGAGTTACAAATGGGCAGAACACTTTCGCACTCATATCATTCTTGCAAGCTTCCCACAGGTCCTGGGTTGGCCACTATGGAAAACAGGATTCTGAACTAGATGGACTGTTGTTCTGATCTAGCAGGACTTGGTCTTGTGTTCACCCTGGGCTGTGTCATAAAGACATACACTGCGCTAGTACCAAAGCTAACCCCTTTCCAAGGCTGTACGCTTTGAGAGTGCGATGGGATTCTCTGCAGACTTTTCTATCCGATGCATGAAGGATGACTTTGAGTCCGCAAAGTTCAAAACTCCACATGATGAGAGCCTCATGTGATCAGATGTTTTGGTTTTAAAAAAGGAAAGTCATTTATTTCCATTAGAAAACTTGTCAAAAGAGCAACCCCGTTCTCCATGAGCAAAAAAGATGTGGAAATTAACTCTTAGGCTACCTGGTGTTTTGCAGCAAGTGGAAGATCAGGACAAAATCTATGTGTGTGACTGTTTACTGGGTAGGTTTGTTTGTTTTGCTTTAAAATACTGTTCTTGCTCCCAAAGGAGCAAAATAAAAATTGTGAATAAATGGGAGAGGGGGTGAGCAACTGTTTGGAGAGATGTTGCAGTGAAGGTGTCAAGACCTGGTTTTGATATGATGCAGCCGTCACAATTTTAAAAACAGATTAACGCAAATACAGGCAGCATTTGCAAGCCAGGAATCTATAGCTGCTACAGACACACTGATGGTGTACTAACCAGTTAAGTTACCAGATAGCTCAGTTGGTTAGAGCATGGTGCTGGGTAACGCCAAGGTCGCCGGTCCGACCCCCGTATGGGACAGCCGCACATTCCTGCATTGCAGGGATTTGACTAGATGATCCTCAGGGTCTCTTTCAACTCTACAGTTCTATGATTCTGTGAACAAGCTGACCATCTAAACGTGAGGCTGAAGACACGGAGACGGGTCATAGCTAAGTGATCGACCAGCTGCTCTGCATGTAAAAAGGAACTAGGTTCCATCTCTTGACACTTCCAGGTAGGCCTGGGAAAGCCTAGAGAGTGACTGCCAGTCACTGTAGGCCGGGGTCAGCAAACTTACCGCATCTCGGGCCAGTGTCTCCAGTGCTGATTGTGCGGTGGGCCGGAGGGCGCGTGCCTATACATGTGCGCACACGCTATTTCCAGCGCACTTCCGGGTCAGAGGAGCAATGGAAATAGCTTGTGCGCATGTGCACAGGCCTCCTCCGATTTCTGATTTCCGGATGTGCACCGGAAATAACGCTTACGCATGAGCAAATAATGCTCGCGCATGGGCACAAGCTATTTCCGGTGCTCCTCCAACCCAGAAGTGGGCAGCCACGCAGCACAGCGCCGCTAAGAGTGGGCGGCGGCAGCGGGCAGCGGAGGTCATCACGGGCCGGATAAACGAGTCCCGCGGGCCTTAGTTTGGGGACCCCTGGAGTAGACAATACTGAGCTGGATGCCCTTTTCTTTTCAAAAGAACTTAAGAAGAGTCCTGCTGGATCAAGCCAGGGGTCCATCTCCTCCAGCATCCTGTTTGCACAGTAGCCAACCAGCTGACTGTGGCAAACCCACAAACAGGACCCGAGCACAAGACTTCCAGCAACTGGCATTCATTCATTCAGAACCTGAGCTGAGAGGGGTGGTTCCACGATAATTACTTAGCATTTCAAAGAACTGTGGAGTTGGAAGGGACCTTGGAGGTGGCCTAGGCCAATCCTCTGCAGGATGCAGGATGCAGCTACAGCATCCCAGACAGATTACCACCCAGTCCCTGCCCACCTTCTCCCAAGCAGCCTGTCTTCTACGGTTGAAGACCTTGCACTATTACAAAGTAACTCCTACTATTTAGCCCCTTTGGTGTCTTGATTCTTGTCTACTCTTCTGTTGCCCAAATGTCAGGTGCTATTGAGGCTTTTCACACTTTACTTGTGATGTACCATCCTGAACAAAATAAAGGTACTAAATTTTCATAGTGTTTCAGGGATTTTTCAAAGCACTTCAAATGTGTTGTGTTAATAACCCTGACAACGACCCTGCAAAGTAGACCAGTATAATTTCCCCCATGTTGCAGTGCAAGTACGGGGGCAGAAATGACTTCCCTCAGGACTTCCTGATTCACAACTCTGGCTCTCAGCCATAATTATCAATTTAAATTAAATAACTAATAATTCATTGCCTTCTCAAAGCAGCCCGAGGTGACCACCTCACTCTCTCTAATAGTAGGGCTGGAAACTTCCCCACCTTTTCATAGATTCCAGTTATCTTTAATGGAAAAAAACCTAAATGCTATTCTTCCTAATGATCTTGCAGTGACCCATCATGAACCTCTAAGCCTCTGGCCATGATTTTTATTCTGCAACAAGAAGAAACCAATAAGAAGAACAGCAGCTTCTCTTTCCTAATGCCTTTTCCCCTAGTGGGCATACAACATTAAAGCTAATTCTCACAATATCCCTCCTGGACACTTTAATAGAATCTGTATTTGGCAAACGGGGAAACTGAGGCTTGCAGAGACTTAACTGACATTACAAATGTCACTTCCCTGGTATTCCATTAGCCTGCCCTGAAAATATAAACAGTTGTGAATACTATGCTTCAGTGCCCCAAGGACCTGATCAGGCTGGCTGGATGAGATAGAGCATTTCATAGAACTGTAGAGTTGGAAAGGACCACAAGGGTCATCTAGTCCAACCCCCTGCAATGCAGGAATCTTTTACCCAACACGTAAGGGATTATCTCCTTTGTTACAGAATTCCTGCCTAGAGGCAAAGAAGAAGAAGAGTTTGGATTTGATATCCCGCTTTATCACCACCCGAAGGAGTCTCAAAGCGGCTAACAATCTCCTTTCCCTTCCTCCCCCACAACAAACACTCTGTGAGGTGAGTGAGGCTGAGAGACTTCAGAGAAGTGTGACTAGCCCAAGGTCACCCAGCAGCTGCATGTGGAGGAGCGGAGACGCGAACCCGGTTCACCAGATTACGAGTCTACCGCTCTTAACCACTGCACCACACTGGTAGCCACGCAGAGAGCCCTCTCTAGGAAGTTTAAGAACTCTCTGTGTACTAGCCCTGTGCTTGTCTAGCAAAACATGCATTTGTGATTTGGCTGCAAACCACATGCAATGTTCCAGGTGTGTTCATTTCATCCTGCTTTTGGTGTGCTATAGCACAAGAGTGCCCCTATAGATGACAATAATGCAGTAATGCTGGGGAAGCATCTCAGAACAACAAAGCAGAATGGTATGTGGATAGTAAAGGTAAAGGGACCCCTGACCATTAGGTCCAGTCGTGACTGACTCTGGGGTTGCGGCACTCATCTCACTTTATTGGCCAAGGGAGCCAGCGTGCAGCTTCCGGGTCATGTGGCCAGCATGACTAAGCCGCTTCTGGTGAACCAGAGCAGTGCACAGAAATGCTGTTTACCTTCCCTCTGGAGCGGTACCTATTTATCTACTTGCACTTTGATGTGCTTTTGAACTGCTAGGTTGGCAGGAGCAGGGACCGAGCAATGGGAGATCGTCCTATTGCAGGGATTTGAACCGCCGACCTTCTGATCGGCAAGTCCTAGGCTCTGTGGTTTAACCCACAGCGCCACCCACGTCCCTTGGTGTGTGGATAGTCCAAAATAAACCCAACATTTATGCACTATTATTTCATCAATGCTACAAGGAAAGGTTGCTGTGCTTGGGGGTTATTTGGTATAGAGAAAAGGTGAGCAGGAAGAGCTATGATAAAATTATGCACAGTATGGGAAAAATAGGAAAGTTTTTCTCCTTATCTCATAGCACTAGAACCCAGGGACACCCAGTGAAGCTGAATCTTGGAAAATTCGGGGGAAAGAAAGTACAGCACTTCTACTCTTAGCAAATAAACTATGGAACTCACTCCCAAGGGAGCTACTGATGAGCACTATCCTGGATGGTTTTAAAAGAGGATTGGGGAAATTCACCAAACGTAAGGCTATCAATGATGTTTATACCAGTTGCTGGAAGCCACAGATGGGGAGAGTGCTCATGCGCTGGAGTTCCCCATGTTCAGCCACTGTGAGAAAAGGATGCTGGACTAGATGGGCCCCTGACCTGATCCAGCATGCTCTTCTTAGGTTCTTATTGTGGTCACACACACAAAAAGGTTCTTATTGTGGCATGCCACTCCAACCTAAGTGGTGCAAAATTCCAGGGATTCCAGGTACTCAGGGTCGTGTTTCCTTTTGGAATGAGGCACAGCAGAGATGGTGGTGCCTTTATGATATATGGTTTAGTTCCCTGAGTCTTCCATGGAGGGGTTCACAGCATTAGCACCCCGAAAAGGTCTTGCTTGTCCCATAGCAGCAGCCTATTCAAGGAGAAATCAGGCACGGCCCTCTCTCTCTGGCTTCCTAGCCTACAGTTAACTTCTAGCTCACACAACTCTCAACTCTTGTCTTTGTCTTTCTAATTAACAGACCGTTGAGGGAGGGCGCCCCACCCATTTGTCTTCTGGCACAGAGCCACTTCCTTTGTTACCTTAAGCACCCATACTTAGGAGGCCATTATGGCCCTTGCCTGACTTATTCAGCCACTCCAATTCGTGCTGGTGCCAGGAACTGGGTTTCGGCATACAGCCAACTCTGAATACACCCCCCCCACACACACACACAAAAAAAACTACCAGTCTGCAAGGACCCCCTAGATAAGCTCAGGCTGTTGTCCGCAGGCACATGGAGGGACCAACGGGAAGCTGTATCCGCTACTCTGGCCAAGACTTCAGCAGGGATTTTCCCAACCCAGGCAAAGAGGAGGCGGGCTGTTGGCGCTTCGCTCGCTCGCGCGCCCCTTCGCTCCCTCCCTCGTAAGCCTCGTTTGTTCCCTCTGAATAAAGCATCACGTACTGCAAATTGTTCTCATCAATAATCAAGACAGGAGAGGCAAAACAATGTAACGAAAAGTGCGGAGGCCCAGCGGCTCCGCCGGTAAAACAGCCCTAAGGATTTCGGCCCGGCGGGTTCTGCTCTGCTCTGTTTTCTGCGGTGTTTTGGTTGCGCGCGCGTGCTTTTAGCCTTCCTAGCAAAGCGACGCGCTCAGTTTCCAAGATCGCTCTGAATAATCGCTCGGCGTCGCTGTGGAGATGATGGGCACTTGGCGAGGGGGGGCTGGGGGCGGTCGGCCTTGTCCTTCACGTTGAGTAAGGCAAGAGTCCTGCTGTCTCTCCCTCCCCCCCCACCCGCCTTGCCCACGGACGCTTCCAGGCAGGTGGCAAAGCTAAGGTAGAGAGAGTGGGGTCCGGGAGGGGGGAAGAGAGGCGGCATTAGAGCTGCTTAAGGCGCGCAGTCACTCGCCGCGATGATGTAAGAGGTGGAGAGACCGAGAGCGTGGACGACGTGAGTGGGAACACGCAGACTAAAGAGGGTGGGCGGGTTGCAGCAGGCACGAAGCGAAGAGGTGGACATTTGCAGCAGGCAGGGATTAAAAATCATAATAAAAAATATTAAGCGGCTGGAAACATAATGAGAACCTGGAAAGGGTCGTAGAGAAAGCCAGGAGGCCGGGCCGGGCTAGGCTGGGTTATGAATGAAAGTCTGGGTGAATGAGTGAATGAATGAAAGGGGGAAGAGAATCCGGAGCAGCGTCTGCGTCTGTGCGCGCACGGCCCCCTGCTGCGTTCCGAACGTGCCTTGTCTGCGAGATCAAAGAGGAAATGGAGATCAGGGCGGGGGCGCGATCCGTCCCACGGCGGGATGCAAAATTAATCAATGGGCTTCGTGGTGTGTTTGCAATCACTGCTCGCAAGGAGCGCGGAGGACAATTGAGAAGAAATTTCTTTCTTTTTCTTCCTTCCTTCCATGTAGAATTAATGGGCTGGAGGAGCTGTCTAAACAGCTGCTTCTGATACTGGGGATATTATCTATAGGTGAGCCAAAACCTCCCGCACAAGCACCTAACTGGGGCGGAGGGAGAGAGGAGGGGGAGAAGCAGACCCTATCTCCTTCTTGCAGGCCCAGGAGATGGCGTGGAGCAGAAAGGGCAGCGGAGTTTCGATTCAGCAAGGCTCGTTGTTATAATAAAATACACCGCAGATCCAGCGCAGCGCTGATGGCAAATACAGTATTTTTTAAAAAGAGAGAAGGGAGGGGGAAGCCTGTGATGGATAGCCCCGTCGCAGCCACCTAAGTAGCGTGGCTGAAAATAGCAACACTTAGCACATGTATAACGTCTTTAGGCCGTCAAGGCAATTTTATTGTAATTATTTGTTTGTGAAGCATGAATGGATGAAATTTCCCTGGTTGGAGGGGGCACACGCACGCACTGTGAAACAAGAGAGATAAGGGCTCTTTTATATAGCCCGCCATTGTCCGCGATTCGTGCTCGGTTTTGCAACTTCTGGCTGAAAGGTCCAGCCAGAAACAGATCAGGGTGAAGCGATATAAAGGATAATGCGCAGATTTCCTTATATCTAGCCTCTGCCGTACGTGCAACACTTAAATTACTTTCTTCTCTGTCGTCTTTACAACAACTCTGTAAGGCAGGCCGGTATATCGGAGTCTCCTACTGTAAATTGCTGGGTGTGCATGGAAAGAGTATTTTCACTCTTGACACTCTCTCCAGACACTCCTTTGACTGTTCTTTCAAGATGATTTGTGTTCGTTCAACACTGTTTGCATCTGCAAAGCCTCTTTGCAGGGAGGACATGGTGCTTCCTTTCCAATCGCTGCATGTCCCGAGCTGTAACTTCCTGCTGAAGTTCTGTAACTTCTTATACCACAAATGTTCCAGGGCGGTGGTTGCTTTCGTCCTGCTTTTGTTGAGCTACAGTGCAAGAATGAGTGACAGGGCAAGACAGCAATATTGAGTAACTTTGGGAATGATTGCAGAACGACTAATAAAAAGGAATGGTGTGTGTGTGGTCCAACATGAATGCACAGTTATTCCATCAGTGTCATGTTGCACAATCCACCTACAAAAAAACACCAAAAAGGAAAACCCAACAGTTTTAAACCATGAGGTCTAATTAAGGACTATTTTCTTGTGAAGGAGCAGGCCAGAACCCAAGAGAAAATAAAAACATTCTCCACTGGTGAGTTCTTGGCATTCTTTGTAAAGAGAAGACCTACTTACCTTCTGCCCCATGTTGCTCAACAATGGAGCATGCAATGTGCGGGCTTCTGAAGCAGCCTATAAAAGAGGCTTCTCTGAATGGGATGAGAGTGAAATGGCCTAACTGGTCACACTCCGTGTGCAGGTAAAGGGTAAAGGTACCCCCGACCATTAGGTCCAGTCGTGACCGACTCATCTCGCTTTATTGGCCGAGGGAGCCGGCGTACAGCTTCTGGGTCATGTGGCCAGCATGACTAAGCCACTTCTGGTGAAACCAGACTAGCACACGGAAACTCCGTTTACCTTCCCACCGGAGTGGTACCTATTTATCTACTTGCACTTTGACGTGCTTTCAAACTGCTAGGGACCAAGCAACGGGAGCTCACCCCGTCGCAGGGATTTGAACCGCTGACCTTCTGATCGGCAAGTCCTAGGCTCTGTGGTTTAACCCACAGCGCCACCCGTTAGGTCATTTGATATTCTGACTTTAATGGGGAGGGGGGCGCATAGGGATATATCTTTCAATGGTCAGGTGCATTTCTTTGCTCACTTCACAATGCAGTAAGCCAGCCCTGCTCCATTTGGGGGGCCTTGTGGCTCATTCTGCTGAGTGGGGGCTCTGGACTTCTGCCCTAAAGTCCTTCCTTGGTAGCACCACTAACTGCCCCCAAACTGTGGAACTCTCTTGATGCCTGGCTGGTGAAGACTGTTCTTTTGTTGTTACCACCGGCTTTGGCCCTGCTAAGTATTACAACTCTTATTGATTTCATAGAAATCAGTGGATTGTAGAGTTGGAAGGGACTACAAGCGCCATCTAGTCCAACCCCTGGCAAGGTAGGTATCATTTGCCCAACCTGGGGCTTGATCCCATGACCCTGCAGTTAAGAGTCTCATGCTCTACCAACTGAGCTAAGTGCCTGATAGGTTTAAAATAGTTCTTAACTGCTCTTGACCAGAAGGTTCCAGGACAAAATACATAAGAGTGAAAACAATTAACACAACATCTAAACACCGTAATTTTGGAGAAAGCACACATATAGAAGACAGGCAAAGACAAGAGTGGGAACTTAACTCCTCTACCCTTCATGGGCCAAGTTTTGACAGGTGGGCAACCCCATGCACAACACATTGCAGTAATCTAGCCAGAAGATTAGAGAGTGTGTGAATCACACCTCTGTCCAGGAATGGCTGCAGTTGGTACAGCTGCCATATACATCCCAGTATTTGCTAATACCAGAGCACACACTAGCAACCATTGATGGGTTAGATCAGGCATAGGCAAACTCTGCCCTCCAGATGTTTTGGGACTACAACTCCCATCATCCCTAGCTAACAGGACCAGTGGTCAGGGATGATGGGAGTTGTAGTCCCAAAACATCTGGAGGGCAGAGTTTGCTTATGCCTGGGTAAGATAGGTATTTTCACATTTTTTCCTTGGCTTATGTAAACATCTATGATAGGCTGGCACAGACTGATTTTAACATTGAAACAGAAGCTTTTTGGAAGCAGTCGGCACACACACCCAATGCATAATTCCTGCAACTTGCTGATTCAGAATTACTCTCTGACCATTTTTCACTGGCTCGTTTGCAGTTAGGAAATTTTCCACTGAGCTGATAACGGATGCACACCTCTCAGGATGTAATGGGCCGTGGCGAGGAGCCGCAACTAATCAGTGCTTTTTGAATTTCTGGCTGAAGTTTGTGGTTGCACATTTTAAAATTATGTTACATTATTTTATTTTAACTTTGCAAACAGCTGCCCCGGTAACACATCTGAAGGGTAGGGTCAAAGTGCTGTGGCTAAGGATGGTGAGTTGCTTACTTCAGAAAATACCAGTGTAGTCATGGCAAGTGTGACTTCTGTATCACAGTCATGTTGCCCAGTAGTGGGTACAACAGTCAAGAAGGTGGTTTCTGCATGTGCTGTAGATGGAAGTAAGGGGCAGATGGGGCTTGTCAACCTGGGAAGGTATTCCATCTAGGAGAAGGAAAACTCTGATCCTAAACCTCTGCTGCTTTGCAGGATATCTTCAGGAGAAGAAATGACTAAGAAGTAAACCCTAGTAGAGTCCCTAAGACAGTTGGATGGTGTCTTGTAAGCTTCCTTCCAGCAACTCCTGCAGCCAGGCTGGTGCCAAATGTATTGCTCTGTTTTCCTCTGGATCACATCAGCGAGGCTGAGAGGGAGGTCTGGTTGTTTGGGCAGCCCAGAAATTCCATATACACTGCCCAGGCTTGCACCCCAGGGAGGTCGCTTCAGTGCTCTAAACACAGCGGCTTGACTTCACCACCAGAGGCACATTCCATTGTCCCTTGAGACAAATGAATGCCAGCACAGTTGCCCTAAGAACAAGTACAATGTTTTCAGGCAGAAGATGCACTTCTTCTATGGAGCAAATAACCAGACACAAATTTGTCCTGTGCACAAATCACAAACACAATAGATGCAGTGTTTTTTGCTCTATAAGACTCACTTTTCCCCTCCTAAAAAGTAAGGGGAAATGTGTGTGCGTCTTATGGAACGAATGCAGGCTGCGCAGCTATCCCAGAAGCCAGAACAGCAAGAGGGATCGCTGCTTTCACTGTGCAGCGATCCCTCTTGTTGTTCTGGCTTCTGAGATTCAGAATAATTTTTTTCTTGTTTTCTCCTCCAAAAACTAGGTGCGTCTTGTGGTCTGGTGCGTCTTATAGAGCGAAAAATATGGTGGCTCTGTGGAAACAAGAAGCAAAGCCGCCCAGATACTTTAACCACTAATCAACATTGCCTCCACAAAAAGAAAAGAAAAAATCAGGCTATCTCTTATCTTTCAGTGACCCCCAGAATCCTGCAGAGAGCAGTCCAGGTAGGCTGTACTTCTCCTCCAACCAACATTGAGTTGTGCTGTCCATTTCCAGCACTATGTAAATATAAAAGCATTACCTTGAAATTGGTTTCCCCCTTTCCTTGGTTTTCACTTAGAAGTTCTGCTCCATTAGGTTCCCCCTAATGTTTATCGCCTCTGTAGAACTATTTAATAAATCCTTTCTTCCATGTGCACTTCAGCCCATGCTGTTAATTCATTTTCTCTTCACAAAGTCATTTCTCCCTACCCTTCACAAAGCAGACCTTTTCAGATAGGTGAATTGTGCTGCTTATGGCACAAGCTACAAATGTCCTTGTACTTTTGAAAAAGTAGTTGAAAGCAAAAAAAATACTGAGATCCAGGACTCACAAGTTTCTTCCAGAGATGCTGGTAAAGATTGACTGAGCCAGGCTCAGCTACAAACTAGTGGAGCTTGAAAAAGCTAAAGCCTTAAAAACCCAAGAAATTCTTCTCCATCTCAAAACAAAATCCAAGCAGGTTAAGAACCAGCATCCACTATGTTCATGCCAGCAAACTCTTAAGTCCTCCCCAATTCGGGGGGGGGAACAGCTCAGAATAATGCCTCCACCCATCCTTTGTTGCCTCCCAAAGCATACACACACAGCTGCAACAGTAACCAGCCCCCCCCCCATGTACAATCTTCCTTGTTATTTGCCATATTGCTTTCTCCATCCATAAGTACTGCCATTTTGAAAGAGACTTAAGGAAGATTCTGCCATTTTGGATTTCAGTTTCACACAGTCCGGCTGCTGCGTGATGTCACAAATGAGGTATGCAACTGAGAGCTTGCCTTCCTAACATTGAGAAGGAACTGCTAATTATTGTGCTCATTTCTCAGTTAAGGATGTGGCATCAGAGGTGCAAGCAGTTTGTCTACCTTTCAGTGAGTCACTGGTTAAAGCCCGGTTTAGAATCAAGGTCTCTTCAAAGTGAGGACCTAACTGGAGAAGATGTTTGGAAATCTGTGACTTGATGTTCTGTGTTTGTGTTTTTCTTAAGTCAGAAGTAGCTGCAAGGGGACTTGAATCAATGGAAGCTGAAGGATGGAAGTTGAACCCTTTATTGGGACAATTTAGAACCTCTCCTCCCCCTAAGCTGCTACTTGCATATTTTCCCCGACAGCAACAGGGCAAATAGCAACTGAGGGGCTCATTAGGTCTGGAAAACAGTATGAGGAAGACGGTCACCCCTACACCTACCCAGCAATACCACAGATCAGAATCAGCATCTCACACTCATCCACACACGTGTTCACTCACAGTACTTGTCAGGAGTGAGCCAGCAATAAATCACACGGAGTAAGTGAAGGTAACTATTAGAAGAAACAGGCTCTGCTCAGGGGTGCTAGGCCTAATGAGCACAGCAACTCTCTTCAGTAGATCTTGCCTCTATGAGGCAGTTGTGGAGACTGAAGGTCCCTGCCTTCCCTCAGCCACCTAGCTCTCCTCCTTTCCTGCGGCTTTCCCAAGTAAATCTGAGACTTCACCTGTGTGCCCTCCTGCTTCATAGCTCTTCTGGTCCTGGGAGGCAGGGGGGAAAGGGAGCTTGTCACAGCAGGAGGGGGAGACACCCTGGCTTCTTCACCAGCCAGATTCTTCTCTGCCTCTTGGTCTCTCTCCTCTCCTGCATCTGCTTCAGCTTCTGGGCTTCTACCTCATCACCTTCTGACACCTCCTCCTCCCTGTCTTCTCCCTCTGACCACTCATCATCATCCCACCACCACTCCCCAGGCTCTGAGCCTTCTTTCCTTGGGAGTTCTCCAGCTGGTGGCTCCCAGCATTCCTCTGCATCCAGCCAGTCCATGACACTACTGCTGCTTTTGTGTTTGAAAAACATCCACCGTTTCAACACCTTTTCTATTTTGACCCTACGGCAAGAATAAGTAATTAATTTATTGTTTGCAATGATCAGCTAAAGTACATTTGCAGCATGTAAAAAGGTAAAGGGACCCCTGACCATTAGGTCCAGTCGTGGCTGACTCTGGGGTTGCGGCGCTCATCTCGCTTTATTGGCCGAGGGAGCCGGCATACAGCTTCTGGGTCATGTGGCCAGCATGACTAAGCCGCTTCTGGCGAACCAGAGCAGCACACAGAAATGCCGTTTACCTTCCCGCCAGAGTGGTACCTATTTATCTACTTGTACTTTGACATGCTAGGTTGGCAGGAGCAGGGACTGAGCAACAGGAGCTCACCCCGTCACAGGGATTCGAACCGCCGACCTTCTGATCGGCAAGTCCTGGGGTCTGTGGTTTAACCCACAGCGCCACCCGCGTCTGCTTTTCAAGGACAGGTTGGTATGGAAGGCAGTACATAAATGTTTAAAAATATAAATAAATACATTTTAACTTGAGGGAGAGTGCTGCAGATGAGGAAAATGGGCTCATATCTATACAGCCTCCAATAGACAGAGATAAACAGTAGGGGAGGGTTCCCCTCCCAGAATTAGAAAGGTGATTGCTGCTTGTGAGCGCACTAAACCCACCTTTGACTCTGGCAAATACGATGTCCGGTTCTTTGGCATTGCTTCAGAGATCTGCAATACCTGTTAGATTGGAGGCAATGATGGGTCAAAAGTGATAGGATGGAAACCCACTTTTAGGTTGCAATATAGGCACATTTGTGTAACACCCATTAAATCTGGTGGGATTGACTTCTGAGTAAACATGCCCAGGACTGGTCTGCCAAGCACTTTCTAGTCTTCGAAATTCTATCTGCCAATCCATCTCATCATCTAAGCTTATTTGTGACCCATCTTTCCATCCAGCCACGTCCAAGTTGGCTAATAATAACAGAAACCACTAGCCTGTATCTAATTTAGTGCTAAGTAACTGTCCCATCAATGCAAGGATCTATGCTTGTGAATTGGGGCTTTCTCCCCTCTTTCTCCCCAGTGCTGCCACCAAATTAATTATGGATGGTTAGGGGAAACCCAGAACAGATTTAGGATATGTTGCGGTGTGGGGGTTAAAGTTCTGTTGTGCAAGCACAAATCTTTGCAGCGATGGGACGATTCTTTGCACTACATTGGATACCAGCCTATCCATCAATATCTATCTAACAAGTTTCCGAACAACGGCAAATAAAACAAAGAGCAGACGAAAATGACAGGTGAAATACCAGCTACTGTCTGGCTCCATCCTGACCTGAGGCAAGCAGGAAAGCTTTTCAAACCTCCCCAGGGATAACTTGGGAACAGGATCATATATCTGCTGTAAGGGGGAAATATATGTAAGGTCAAAGTAAGGATTCCTTCTGCAGGGGCTTAAGTTCCAGGTCCCTTTCGTTTTAAAAAAACAAACCAGGATCAAGCAGCTACTGACAGCTTCACTTTTTAAAAAGGCAGCCTAATTAGCTCCATTAAATTTTGAAATGGTTCCTTTGTTGTTGTCTTGCTTATGGAGGTTCTTCACTGTGATGCAGTTGAGCAAGCCCTGTTCCAGCTCAACCCCCCGAGTGTGTTCCAGACTTGCGCCAGTTTAAGAACAGGAGGCTTTCTTGTCCCTGACTTTCTGCCATGTCACCTGCGTAGTTTTCCAAGAGGGACTTTCCGGGGGCAAGCTGGAAATATTAGAGAGGTACCTTGGCCAGCCTCCAGCTGAAATTCATTCAGGTTAATCAATGAAAAGAGCTCTAGAAGCTGCAACGGGTCCGCTGGGATTTATAGATCAGAGTAAGCGATAGGGCTGGCAGCTTTTAAAAATACCATGTCTTTTACAGAGGGGAGATCTATAGGAGCAAACAGTGGTGGGTTAAAAGGGATAATTAGTGGAGGGAAAAAGAGGCCCCGAATGCTGAAGCCAGGGGAATACTACAGCTAAAAATAAAGAGATCTGCAAAATATAAACACAGTGACAAATAGAGAATCGATCCGTCGCATAAAAATAGCCAGGGATCAAAGGGACGAAATGGAGGAGTGTCATTCAGAGAGCTTACTTAAGCTATCATGTCTCCCAAGACCCCTTTGGCAAGGGCGAGGGGCCAAGGAAATCTCTATTGCCATTGTGTCTGGAAATTGCTGCCCTGCGGAGGCACTCAGGGCAGGAAGTGTTCTGCTGAACTTGCCATTTGTCTGCCCTCCATGTGAGTATTGGAAGTGGGAGTGGGTTAATTTGTGGGAAATGGTTAATTTCAAATTTGGCCTGGCATTTTAATAATAATAATAATATAATAATAATAATATACCAGCCCTTCACCCTAAGGTCGCAGGGCATGTTAAAACAAAACATAATGTTAAAATGACTTACAGTGGTACCTCGGGTTAAGTACTTAATTCGTTCCAGAGGTCCGTACTTAACCTGAAACTGTTCTTAACCTGAAGCACCACTTTAGCTAATGGGGCCTCCTGCTGCTGCTACGCCGCCGGAGCACAATTTCTGTTCTCATCCTGAAGCAAAGTTCTTAACCCTAGGTACTATTTCTGGGTTAGCGGAGTCTGTAACCTGAAGCGTCTGTAACTTGAAGCGTATGTAAGCCGAGGTACCACTGTAAAGCCACTTACAACCACAGAGACAAAGGCCAGGTGTCAAAGGCCAGGGGAAACAGGTGTGTCTCCAGCATTTGCTGAAAGCTGTACTGTGAAGATGCCAGATGCAGCTCTTTGGGGAGGGAGTTCCACAACACAAAGGCTGGCACAGGCAATGTCCTGAAACTGCTGCTGAAACAAAGGTGGGGGAACCTTGTTTTTAGCTGTGCCTTGCTGCTTGCTCATGCTTTGAAGCCCCAACTTCAGGATTTCAAAGCACCCAATCCCCTGGCCTCACTTCTTATGTCAGGTGATTGACAGGTGGACAGCCCCACCAATCAAAGTTGGCCTGTGGAGCCAAAAAGGTTCCTCACCCTCAGACTACAAACTCTCTCCAGACCACACCAATCATAGCCTTGTTGAGTGTTTATGTGTGGCTGGGAAATGATCCTGAACTCTCTGATAATGCCTCTTGGTTGCCTGGATGTGTTCATGGAAACTGCTCTAATGTACAAAGTTAAAATTCACATCCATTGCCCCACCTACTTTTCGCCCTGCTCACTATTAGCATGTGGCCCCCAGACAGTTGTCATTGGAAAACTCCAATGGTTATCATCTTGGTCCCTCTCCTGTCAATACATTTCAGCTTGTCACAGCTTTCCTAAATTTTGGCACCTAGACGTAGGCAGTGCTATTGTTGCCGTGTTTCTTTTAGTGATTTTGCCCATAAAGCTCAATAACTTTGGGGAAAACTTTAAAAAGTCCAATAACTTTGGCCAAAAAACCCACAACTTTTCTCTCCAGATTTTCAGTGTTTGAAATATGGCAACCCTATTCTTGCCTAAGTGCAGAACCTTACATTTGTCCCTATTAAAATTCATGTTGTTAGTTTGGGCCCATTTCTCCCATCTGTAGTCATCTTGAATCCCAATTCTGCCTTGTGTGTCATCAGCTACCCCTCCTAGTTTTGTGTCACATGCAGATTTGATGAACACCCCCTCAATTCTTTTGTCCAATTATTTATAAAGACATTGAACAACAATGGGTCCAGGACATAACCCTGCAGCACCCCACTTGTCACATTTTTCCTGGATGACAAAGAATCATTAGTGAGCACTCTTTAGGTTTGGTCAATCAACCAGCTACAAATCCACCTAACAGTTACAGCATCCAGCTGGAGGGACTTTGCCCAAAGCCTTACTGAAATCAAGATACACTACATCCACAGCATTCCCCTGATCCACCAAGCTTGTAACTCTATCAAAAAAAGAAGTGAGATTTGTCTGGCGTGACTTCTGCTCCTTACGTGGCAGATGTCTCTCAGGTGCTCACAGAGCAGTGCATGGAAACAATATTTCCCTCCCTGAACAATATTTCCCTCCCTGTAGCTCATATTCAGGCACATGGGTGGCGCTGTGGATTAAACCACAGAGCCTAGGACTTGCCGATCAGAAGGTTGGTGGTTCGAATCCCCGCGACAGGGTGAGCTCCCGTTGTTCAGTCCCTGCTCCTGCCAACCTAGCAGTTCGAAAGCACGCCAAGTGCAAGTAGATAAATAGGTACCACTCCGGCGGGAAGGTAAACGGCATTTCCGTGCGCTACTCTGGTTCGCCAGAAGTGGCTTAGTCATGCTGGCCACATGATCCAGAAGCTGTATGCCGGCTCCCTCGGCCAATAAAGCGAGATGAGCACTGCAACCCCAGAGTCGGCCACGACTGGACCTAATGGTCAGGAGTCCCTTTACCTTAGCTTGTATTCAGTGGCATAAACATTGGCCAGGGGCACATTGTGGCTGGTGGGACTTTATTAACAGTTAAAGCTCTAATGCAGAGCTTTCCAAACCTTTCATGTTGCTGACAAGGAGGCTGATGGTGGATGGAGTCAGAGCTGATGGTAGGTGGAGCCAACTCATTCTGGCTTCATCCTCATGCCTTCTGTGCATTGCAAGGACAAAACAGACTAAGGAGGAGGAAGCTGACAGCCAAGGACCAGCTGGCTATGGGCTGGTTAGCAGTAAGAAGGCAGGCAGGTGTGGCCTGGGTGAGGTTGGTGGGGCAGCACCCCATTTGTCCTAATGGACCAGCTGGTGGCATATCCCCTCCAACCAGTCCCTTCCTATCACATTTCATATTTAAGAAATTTATAATAAGAATTAGAAGGAATACAATTTTCACCCCATTCTTCTTTAAGTCTATATCTTGATCTTTCCCCTCCTTCTTTATTTCTTAAATGAAGCTTCTATAATTGTGCGAGTTTTAATTTTTGCCTTCAGGGCAAAATGCACATTAAGTTACACTTCAGCCAAGCTGGGCTATGAATAGAAAGATAAGGCTGAGCAATTTCGCCTGGAGAAGGATGAGAAACTGTGTGGCTCTTTTTTTAAAAAAACTTTTTTTTTTAAGGAAGAAAGAAAAGGTTATGATAATGAAGTGGTATCTTATGACTCCAAATGTACGGGCGAGTCTTGCCTGAAACAGTGTATCTCTCTGTTCCAAGGCACAGCAACCATAGCAGGTGCGCAAATTAAAAGGGGGGGGGGAATCCACAGATTTTAAAGGGAATATAAATTAGAATGAAACTGTTATTATACAGGCCAAAGTACAATGAGTAATGCAGGATAATTCCAAAAGAAATAAGGTACACTTTCCTAAGATCCTGATAAAATGCCCAAGCTGGAGCTTTGCTTTGGGTGAAGACAGACAGAGGAGCATCCTATATCCTAGTAGCTGCGGGTTTTTCACCTGTGCTGAGAACTCAGCTTTGAAACTTGCCATAGCAAGCATGGTGTCAAATGGTGCACAGCTCAGCCGTAAAGCTCACTGGGTGACCTTGGGCCAGTCACAGTGTCTTGTGAGGTTGCTGTGATGACAAATATGGAGAGGAAGGGGAAATCATGTAAGCCGCCTTAAACTCCTTGGAGGAATTGAGATCCTTGGGCTCTGGGTGTGTTTTTCCTGCCAAAATGCATTTTCGATAAGGCCTCTGGGTTGTCCGAATGACGGATAGAGAGGCTGTACGGTGTGTGTAGAAACGAGCTGCAAAAAAGGAAAACGTAGGTGTTTTGCTCTGCTGACTTTTGCCTCAGATCCTGCCCACCACTAACTAGCATGTGGCCCTCAAAAGGCTGACCAGGAGGCAATGCAGCAGCCCTTGGTTAGAAGGGCTCCTCACCTCTGCTTCAAAGGTTAAAGCCCTAATGCAGAGCTTTCCAAACTTTTCATGTTGCTGGCACACTTTTCAGAAATGCATCATTTCACAACACAGTAATTCAGTTTCACTATCAAACCAGGGGTTAAACTAACCCCTTTCCAGCCCCGGAAGGAGTGCAGGGAGGGTTTGCATGACACATCTACACACCACAACACAACCGTGTTGTGACACAGAGTTTGCAAAGCTCTGTTGTAATGGCTGGGGGCCTGGAGGTGCCTCTTCCATATACCTACCTGGACCTTTTCATTGGAGGGCCTTATCCAGCTTACTAGAGACAGGGCCTTTTCACTGGTGGCACCCCAACAATAGAATGTTTTCCCCACAGTTTAGCCTTTCACCCACATTTAGGAGCTTCTCTGCACCAGGGGAAAACTTTTTTTCTTCTCCCAGGTCTTCTTTGCATGTCTTCTCCGTGCTTTTAGTTCTTTAAACTATAACGTTCCCCCCCTTGTGGGTTTTAGGGTTGTTTCATTTATTTTTCTCAAGCTGTGTGGTTTAATGTAAGGTGGGATTCCCCCCCCCTTTGCTAATTCTATATTGGTGCTGTTCATACATTGATTGCTTTAAAATTATGATTGGAGGGGTTATTTTAATCGATTGTATTTTCAATTTGCAAATTGTCCAGGGGACGTAGCTGACTGGACGGTATATAAATGCATTGATTAGTTAATTAATTAAATGCTGTGCATGTGAAAGAACCTAGGTTGAATCTCCATGGTAGGGCTGGAGCAGACTCTCCTTATCTGCAACCCTGGATAACCTTTATTCCCAGTGTTGGTAACAACAAACAAGATGAATTTTAACAGGGAAAAATGTAAAGTATTGCACTTGGGCAAAAAGAATGAGAGGCACAAATACAAGATGGGTGACACCTGGCTTGAGAGCAGTACATGTGAAAAGGATCTAGGAGTCTTGGTTGACCACAAACTTGACATGAGCCAACAGTGTGACGCGGCAGCTAAAAAAGCCAATGCAATTCTGGGCTGCATCAATAGGAGTGTAGCATCTAGATCAAGGGAAGTAATAGTGCCACTGTATTCTGCTCTGGTCAGACCTCACCTGGAGTACTGTGTCCAGTTCTGGGCACCACAGTTCAAGAAGGACACTGACAAACTGGAACGTGTCCAGAGGAGGGCAACCAAAATGGTCAAAGGCCTGGAAACGATGCCTTATGAGGAACGGCTAAGGGAGCTGGGCATGTTTAGCCTGGAGAAAAGGAGGTTAAGGGGTGATATGATAGCCATGTTCAAATATACAAAAGGATGTCACATAGAGGAGGGAGAAAGGTTGTTTTCTGCTGCTCCAGAGAAGCGGACACGGAGCAATGGATCCAAACTGCAGGAAAGAAGATTCCACCTAAACATTAGGAAGAACTTCCTGACAGTAAGAGCTGTTCGACAGTGGAATTTGCTGCCAAGGAGTGTGGTGGAGTCTCCTTCTTTGGAGGTCTTTAAGCAGAGGCTTGACAACCATATGTTAGGAGTGCTCTGATGGTGTTTCCTGCTTGGCAGGGGGATGGACTCGATGGCCCTTGTGGTCTCTTCCAACTCTATGATTCTATGATTCTATGATTCTATGGTAATGCAGAGCTAGGTAGAGCAATGATGTGACCCAGGATACATTCACACGGCAGTTTATTCCCTTTCCCCAAGGTTTCCCTAAATGTTAATTTCTGAATTATATTTGAACTTTGACGTCATGTAAAAGCTACTCCCAGAGATCTGGTGGAATCTAGTGGAAGTTTGGTCTACATTTCTGTGTTAATTGCTGCCAGTAAAAAAAAAAAATTGTTTGCAAACCCATTAACCCAGAAAATTGTGGGAGGGAAGTGATGGAATTCAGGGAGGTATCCTGGCATTCAGTTCTTTCCTGCCATTTCCATGGGGGAATCATTGGGGGCTGGGGGGGGTGAGCACAAGCACCAATGTTGGAAAGGGTTGGGGGGGTAGCAACGTGGCACGCCAAACGCACTGGTGTGAATGAAATTCTGCACAACATGCTGGTATTTCAGTTGATAAGCCACAGTTCCATAACACAAGAGTTACGGCACAGTCTGAAAGGAACATTCGAAAACGTAACAGAAGAGCTAGCATTATAACCAGGGAAACTAATGCAACATTCCCCAAATCAGAGTGCACCCGCAGTACAGTGGTACCTCGGGTTACATACGCTTCAGGTTACAGACTCCGCTAACCCAGAAATAGTACTTCAGGTTAAGAACTTTGCTTCAGGATGAGAACAGAAATTGTGCTCCGGCGGCACAGCGGCAGTGGGAAGCCCCATTAGCTAAAGTGGTGCTTCAGGTTAAGAACAGTTTCAGGTTAAGAACGGACCTCCGGAACGAATTAAGTACTTAACCCGAGGTACCACTGTATAAGGCAACACTGGAGAGCGGCCCATTTTGTGAGTGTCACTATCATAAGTGAGGCTGAATGTGATTAATGGTTCATGTTAACATTGGATACTGGAGCGTCAGGGGTGATTAATTTTTTCCCCCTGGTTAAAATCACCTGCGATGAATCTGAGTCAGTGATTTTGGAATCGAGGTCAGATAATCTATATGGTCCCTCTACTTTGACGTGCCGTGATATTTATAGGAAGCGCCCCGGTATAAATCACCACATAATGCCCATGATAATACATCGCTGCCATGCATTTGTCATGCTCTATTTTACAAATCACACAATTAGCCAGCTTCTAAATTGGTAAAAGAATGAAATAAAGAAAGGAAGCCCATTTGCTGATAAAAGTCTGCTCAAGTTTCAAATGACCCCCGCCCTACATTGATGTAATTATGTTAAAAAACAATAATCAAACCAGACGCAGTCAAGTAATTGAAATTCTCAACTTTCTAGTTTATTTTCCCCAAAGCGGGTGGGGTGGGGGAACTTAATCATTGGGGTGAGGTGCTGGTATGTTGAGAACTAGGGGGAAATAGACCTGGTTCTCGTTATTGTCAAACCATCCATTCCTTAACAGCTGATTGGCTTCTATGATTGTACTGACAACCAACCACACCCTGGGCCCGCAATCCCTCTCACAACCAAGGAAATGTAGCAAGTGAACAGAAAGAGAACCTATCCAAGCAGAAGCTGACACAAAACCCCACACATGCACTGTAAAAATACAGTGGTACCTCTGGATGCGAACGGGATCCGTTTCGGAGCCCCGTTCTCATCCAGAAGCAAACGCAACCCCGCGTCTGCGCAGGTCGCGATTCAGTGCTTCCATGTATGTGCGTGACATCATTTTGAGCATCTGCGCATGCATGAGCAGCGAAACCCAGAAGGAACACGCTACAGTGGTACCTCGGGTTACAGACACTTCAGGTTACATACACTTCAGGTTACAGACTCTGCTAACCCAGAAATAATACCTCGGGTTAAGAACTTTGCTTCAGGATGAGAACAGAAATCGTGCTCCGGCGGTGCGGTGGCAGCAGGAAGCCCCATTAGCTAAAGCGGTACTTCAGGTTAAGAACAGTTTCAGGTTAAGAACAGACCTCTGGAACGAATTAAGTACTTAACCTGAGGTACCTCTGTATTTATATTTCACCACCACCCCTCCTTCTTCCTGACCTTATAGCAATAATCCTCAAACTCAGCCCTCCAGATGTTTTGAGACTACAGTTCCCATCATCCCTGACCACTGGTCCTGCTAGCTAGGGATCATGGGAGTTGCAGGCCAAAAACATCTGGAGGGCTGAGTTTGAGGAAGTCTGCCTTATAGTGTACTCAACACAAATGTCTCATAACAAATGTAACTGATAATCTGTAATCTGTAAAAAAAAGACTGTACAACCTGAAAAAGAGACAAGAGTCTTTTGTAAACCAAGAAAATCTTTAATAAAAAATGATTAAATATAAAACATAAGACTGGGCTAAACAAGCACTGTATAATCATTAATGCTGTTGTGTTGAGGAGAAATGTTTGTCCCTGGCTTGGCCCCGTCATTGATGGGAGACAATGAGAGCACCCATCCCCAAATAAGCTGTTCTTTTGTTTGAAGCAAAGATTTAGGCAACCTGTAGCTGAACCTGTAGTTTTCCAGATGTCGTTTGCTGATTCAATCAGCCCCAGCCAGCCTGGCAATGGTTGGCACTGATTGGTCCAACAACTTTGCATCACAGGTTTTCCCTATTCCTGCTCTTAAGCCGCCTTAGAATGTACCTTAGTCACATTCACAAAGGGGTGGCATGTCTTGTTTCACCACTTGAGATGAAATGGGAAATGCTGTCCCACTCTGCCCACCTCTGCCGTGCCACTTCCACTACCAATTTCCCACAAAATCTCACACACTCCCTGAGATGTTGCCAGAAGCCAGTGACAGAGGCCCTCGATTCTGGACCTCAGTGTCTGGGCTGAACGATGGGGGTGGAGACGCTCCTTCAGGTATATAGGACCGAGGCCGTTTAGTGCTTTAAAGGTCAGCACCAACACTTTGAATTGTGCTCAGAAACGTACTGAGAGCCAATGCAGATCTCTCTGGACCGGTGTTATGTGGTCCCGGTGGCCACTCCCAGTCATCAGTCTAGCTGCCCCATTCTGGATTAATTGCAGTTTCCGGGTCACCTTCAAAGGTAGCCCCACATGGACTGCATTGCAGTAGTCCAAGCGGGAGATAACTAGAGCATGCACCACTCTGGCAAGACAGTCCACAGGCAGGTAGGGTCTCAGCCTGCATACCAGATGGAGCTGGGAGACAGCTGCCCCGGACACAGAATTAACCTGTGCCTCCATGGACAGCTGTGAGTCCAAAATGACTCCCAGGCTGCGCACCTGGTCCTTCAGGGGCACAGTTACCCCATTCAGGATCAGGGAGTCCCCCACACCAGCCCGCCCCCTCTCCCCCAAGAACAGTACTTCTGTCTTGTCAGAATTCAACCTCAATCCGTTAGCTGCCATCCATCCTCCAACGTTAAACAGTCACGGCTTTCCCCAAAGGATTCTGGTAGCTGTAGTTTTCTAACAGCATTGTTAGGAGAGACCCCTATTCCCCTCTTGGAGCCACAATTCTCAGAGCAGTTTGTCTCTCCCTCTTAACAGGAAACTCGTGAGAATTGCAGCTCTGCGAAGGAAAGGATGCTTAACTTGTTGGATTTGTTATTTACGGCAGTTCCTTTTCCACTCTCTGAGTGCAAGGAACAGCAATGTCCTTTTGACATCTCTGAGCTGCATTCATGAAAACTGATTTATCAGAGCTTTTGCCTTCTTGTTATTTTTAAGATCATTCCACCTAACACTCAATTTGCCTCTGGCCGGCAGGCCTGCTCCGCAGCTTCTCCTATTACGGAAGCACAGCTGTTGGCTTGTTTTCATTTATTTCTACCTTGCAGATTTGGGCTTTAGCAATTGGCATGATTCATGCCTTTGTAACCTTGAAGATTGCCGGCTGCAATGCGGTCTGTGTGGGGCTGCCCCTGAAGACTTTCCACATCTACAGCTGGTGAAGAACAGAGTGAGTGACCTCCTAATAGGGGTGAGCTGCTGGAAGCTGTTGTACCAGAGAGACTCAAGATGGAAGGGGAAGCAATCTCCTTGCAATCACTTTCAGAGGTTACCTAGATGGGAGTCTCTCAAAAAGGGGAGGGTTGTCCCTCCGGCTTCTGGTCGCAAAAATTGAGCTTAATATACTATCCCGGCTTCCAATAGCCCTTCAGAAGCACTTCAAGGTTTTGATTTTTTTTTTTTAACTTATAAGAAAAGTTGGGAACCAGGTACAGTAAAGGCTGGGGACAGGCAACAGTCTTGCCCACATACGCCAACCCAGTTAAAAGTGTTGTACATAGAGGAACGGGACATGGGTGGCGCTGTGGGTTAAACCACAGAGCCTAGGACTTGCCAATCAGAAGGTCGGTGGTTCGAATCCCCGCGACAGGGTGAGCTCCCGTTGCTTGGTCCTGGCTGCTGCCAACCTAGCAGTTTGAAAGCACGTCAAAGTGCAAGTAGATAAATAGGTACCACTCTGGCGGGAAGGTAAACGGCGTTTCCGTGCGCTACTCTGGTTCGCCAGAAGTGGCTTAGTCATGCTGGCCACATGATCCAGAAGCTGTATGCCGGCTCCCTCGGCCAATAAAGCGAGATGAGCGCCGCAACCCCAGAGTCGGCCACGACTGGACCTAATGGTCAGGTGTCCCTTTACCTTAGCTTGTATTCAGTGGCATAAACATTGGCCAGGGACACATTGTGGCTGGTGGGACTTTATTAACAGTTAAAGCTCTAATGCAGAGCTTTCCAAACCTTTCATGTTGCTGACAAGGAGGCTGATGGTGGATGGAGTCAGAGCTGATGGTAGGTGGAGCCAACTCATTCTGGCTTCATCCTCATGCCTTCTGTGCATTGCAAGGACAAAACAGACTAAGGAGGAGGAAGCTGACAGCCAAGGACCAGCTGGCTATGGGCTGGTTAGCAGTAAGAAGGCAGGCAGGTGTGGTCTGGGTGAGGTTGGTGGGGCAGCACCCCATTTGTCCTAATGGACCAGCTGGTGGCATATCCCCTCCAACCAGTCCAACCAGTACTTAACCTGAGGTACCACTGTACTTGACTGCTCCAGAGGATTACAACCCACACAGACAACAGTGCTTAAGAGAGCTGAAGGTGCACTCCTTTTTCCCAACTATCACCTGTGGTCAAACAGGTCTTGCAGGTTTTTGTACTTCTTCAGAAGCCTACAGGACCTCTTTGACCAGATATGCTACCAGCTACAGCTGGCATCACTCCTGAGTGTTGTCTAATTGGGGGTTATGGGAGTTGCAGTCCAACAACATCTGAGAACCCAAGGCTGAAGTACACTCTATTCCTGCATTGCAGGGGGTTAGACTAGATCACCATTGGGATCCCTTCAAACTCTATGGTTCTATCTGGGAACAAAGGAAAAGAATGCATACCCCAGGCGATGATGACTTGATCATATCACATTCAGTTATCTTCAAAACGGATGTTTATCACAAAACAACTCATGCCCTGATGTGCAATGCCTGCAGTTTGTTATTGCAGTGTTAGTAAGATGGAATAGCATTGAAGCCTAATTGTGAAATGTGAATCCTAGTGCAATATCCCTGGTTTCCTATAGATTTCTGAGAATTGAATGTATTTTTGAGAGTTTCTAGTCCTCCCTATTTAGGGGCAAACAGGGTATTGCTAATGCTAGGAACACGCCCATAAGGGACAGGCCCCAATTCTTTCTCTAAATGCTTCAGGTGCTCCTGGGTGGGAAATGAGTTTGCAAGGGGTCAGACAAGATGACCCTTGTGTCCCTTCCAAATCTACAATTCTGTGACTCTATGGAAAATCGATTTTGGGGGTAGGGCTAAGCTAGGTTACTAGGAGGATATTAAGTTATTTAGATGATTTGGGGGAAAGCGAAGGAGACTTTGTTTTTAAAAAATAAAAAAAATACTTTTTAAAAATAAAGGCTATGCAAGATTTTGCAGTGTTATCAAACTGGAACTGATGACAATATGAATAATCCGTATACAATCATAGATCACTGTGTGAAAAATATAGACATAAAAGAAAACCAAAATTAATAGAGAACTGGTATGTGAATGTGTGGAAAGTAGCAGCTAGAACTATTTCTAGCATAGACATAAAGGTTAAACAAGACAAGGTTACAGAATATGGACCATATTATACTAGGGGAAATAATTCAGGTATTCAAATGCCTTTGGTCACTGTCCAAGCCATATTTGTTTGTAGGCTGAACAGGGTGCTCTGCCATGTTCCTCCTTGCCTATCAACGAAATAAATATGCTGAAGACTGAACCTGTGAACCAGGTGCTCAACCGCTGAGCTGTTGTTGTTGTTTAGTCGTTTAGTCGTGTCCGACTCTTCGTGACCCCATAGACCAGAGAACGCCAGGCCCTCCTGTCTTCCACTGCCTCCCGCAGTTTGGTCAAACTCATGCTGATAGCTTCCAGAACACTGTCCAACCATCTCGTCCTCTGTCGTCCCCTTCTTTTTGTGCCCTCCATCTTTCCCAAGATCAGGGTCTTTTCCAGGGAGTCTTCTCTTCTCATGAGGTGGCCAAAGTATTGGAGTCTCAGCTTCAGGATCTGTCCTTCCAGTGAGCACTCAGGGCTGATTTCCTTCAGAATGGAGAGGTTTGATCTTCTTGCAGTCCATGGGACTCTCAAGAATCTCCTCCAGCACCATAATTCAAAAGCATCAATTCTTCTGCAATCAGCCTTCTTTATGGTCCAGCTCTCACTTCCATGCATCACTGCTGGGAAAACCATAGCTTTGACTATACGGACCTTTGTTGGCAAGGTGATGTCTCTGCTTTTTAAGATGCTGTCTAGGTTTGTCATTGCTTTTCTCCCAAGAAGCAGGCGTCTTTTAATTTCGTGACTGCTGTCACCATCTGCAGTGTAGCTCAACCACTGAGCTACAGCCAGATTAAAAAAACCCTTCCAACTAACACACATAACAACAACAACAACAACAACAACAACAACAACAACAACAACAACAACAACAGCAATAATAATAATAATTGTACGCTACCCATCTGACTGGGTTGCCCACACAAAGCCCACAATATCAGGAGAACTGCAAATATGCACCACTTCCCTTAAAGTAAAGCTCTACTTCCACTGCGTCGGGAGGCAATAACCGTAGTTCCATTTTCCCAATCCTTCTTCATGATAAACTTACGTTGCATGTCTGTGCTCTCCTGAAGCAGAGCTCTAATCTCCGGACAATTTCTGCAAGGCAAAAGCTGATGCTAGAGCGCCACCTACGGGCATTTTTCAATAACTCCCACAGCATGGCAGAGCCACATTTAATTTTGGGAGAACACAATTCTTACAGTGCCATCTGCTACAGATCAGATCAGAAGAAAATCCCCTTGAGTTCAGTAGGACTCACCCCCCCGACCCCCAAGTAATTGTATGGGGGACTTTTTCAGCCCAAGAGTTGCACTCCACTATGAGCAAGCTTTGGGGGGGGGGTGCATTCCAGGCCTGGAAGGCAGAGGGAAAGGTAAGCCCAATTGATGGGGACAAAGGCAAACACGGCTGGAGATAGTGGCAAAGCTGCATGCTCCAGCACCGGGGGCAGAGAGCAGGCGAGGGCGTGGCTGGCACGCATCCTGGGGGTGTGGCACGTCGCCTGTGGGGGCGTGGCGTGCATCCCGAGGGCGTGGCACCTGGCACGTTGGGGGGGTGCGTAGCACATGTCCGGGGCGGTGGCCGCGATGGTACCCTCTCCCCGATGGTGCCGGGGGCAGTGCGCTCCCCCCCTTCTTCCGCCAGTGGCTGGAGAATCAGGCTAAGTGGCTCAATAGTCAGACCTAATATTTGTTTGTTTCCTTAAATTTCTTGACTGTTAAAAAAAAGAAAAACCCTCAAAAGATAAAACAGTAAAATCAGGGGGGGAGGGAATTACAATCCTACTATAAAACATACTGAAGTTAAAATACTAAAACGGATTGAAATGGCCTCGACTTTCTAAGCATCTGGGTCAGCTTGTCTAAACAGGAATGTTTTCAGCAAGCGCCAAAAAGAGTAAAATATGAAGGCGCCTGCTTGATCTCAATAGGCAGGGAGTTCCAAAGTTTAGGATCTGCCACACTAAAAGATTAAGTTCTTACATATGCGGAATGGGTAATGTGCAGCACAAATTTGTAGAGCCAGTTCCGCCAGTCAAAGTGGTTGAGTGGGCACATGTAGGGAAGGCAATTTCGTAGGTAAACTGGTCCGAAGTTGTTATGGGCTTTACATACTAATGGCAACCCCTTGAACTCAACCTGCTGTCAGATCAGCAACCAGTTCAAATATCTGAGCACAAGTGGCAGAGTGTCAGGCCTAATGGGCACAGCAGTTCATCCTCTGTAGGTCTTGCCCCATGGATCAGTTGCTGAGACTGAAAGCCCCCACCAACCCACAATGGTCTAAATCCTCTCCTCTCCCAGGTTGCCCCCCAAGCAATCAGAGGCTATGCCTATGTGCAGCCAACCTCTCTTCCACCCTCTTCATGCCTCTTCTGGTTCTGGGAGACAAGTGGGGACAGGGGTGCTAACTTGAATAAAATATTGCCGGGGGGGCAGGTATACCCTGCCCTGCATAATTGATCATATAACGCAATGCATGCACACCATTTGAAAGACAATACCCATCTACTTGGGAGGGGGTGCTCCCACAAATATTTTATTGCTAGGGCCAAAGCTTGTCTCACACCCTGGCTGTGGCTGATGGGAGCTGTAGTTCAAAAACTTCTGGAGGGCACCAGATTGGCAAAGGCTGATATAGATGCTGCATATGATAATAACGATTAAAGATGAGGCAGACTGAGAAAGCTCAAGCCAGCTATGCGAAAGAGGAGCAGCATGACTGCGCTGACTCATTTAAGCTGCTTGTGTGTGTGTATTTAAGAAGCTGCTAAGGCGCATGTTGTTATTAACAGTCTTATTTATTAGGACTTTTGGCTGGTATATGCCACTGGCAAAAAGCCCCATTTTGATTGCTCATCAAAGCAGGACTCATAATTCCAATGGATCTGAGAGCAAACAGAACGGAAGGAATTGTCTTTTTAAATGCTTGATGATACAATATTGATATTATTAATAATAATAATAATAATAAATTGATATCTGTTGTGCTTTCAGGTCAGCTTCCTTGTCCGTTCTTTTTGCATCTAATCTCTCTCTGATTTCACTTAACCCCCCCCCCCAATGTGCATATATGTTTGACAATTCAGGGTTGCACTTCACACAACTGATGGAGTAGACTGTAGCCTACAAACACTCATGCCACATCACATTCCCTCATGGTTAACGTGCTGCAAGATTCTGTTTTTTTGCTACGACTCGCTAGCTACTCTCCTGGAAGTTGCCCTCTATAACATGTCCTGGCGTCAGAGCAGCCCGATACTTCATTTCGACACATGCCAATTTAAATTATGCTGCCCTCATGCCAAAAGATGAATAAGTGTGCTAAGATTCTACGGCAAACATACAGGCTTTTCTCAACAAATGAGTCAGTATAATGAAAGGTTTTTTGCAACCACTGTTTTATAAAACTCGTAGTTTTAATAAACACGAGCATGGTTATGATTATTTGTCTTTCACAGATACATTTCAAGGCAGTGTGCAAAATTCTCCAGCATCACAGATGCATGCCACACTCCAAGTGGCAGGAAAGAAACTTTGCTACTTTGATTCCTCTACCTTCTGTGGTTTATCTAGATTCATGTTCTCCAAATGTTACCGTATTTTTCGCTCCATAAGACGCACCTGACCACAAGGCGCACCTAGTTTTTAGAGGGGGAATGCAAGAAAAAAAATATTATTTAAAGGGAGCGCTGAGTAGAGCCTGTATGCATCCCAGGCTCTGCTCAGCGCTCCCTTTCATGAACCGCGTGGAGCGTGTGTGCAGCGCTTGCAGGCTTTTCCCCGAGGAGCGCTCCCTCTAGCTGTTCTGGCTTCTGGGGTAGCCCTGAAGCCTCCACAGAGGAGCGGGATGAAGGCTCCCCTGCGGAGGCTTCACTCGGCTAAGCCAGTAGCCAGGACAGCCAGCGGGATTGCAGCGCAGCGATCCCGCTGGCTGTCCTGGCTTCTTCTTGGCTGCGGGCAGCCTCTCCAGGGCAAGGGGAGCCTTCATTCCCCTGCCCGGGAGAGGCTGCGCGCGGCTAAGGCTCCCCCAAGAGCTGCACTCCCTTTAAAGAATGCGCGGAGTGTGTGTGCAGCTCTTGGGGGCTTTTCCCAAGGAGGGAGAAGGGCAGCCCTTCTCCCTCCTTGGGAAAAAGTCCCAAAGAGCCGCACACATGCTCCACGCGGCTCTTTAACGGGAGCGCTGAGCAGAGCCTCCCGCCTGCATTTGCTCCATAAGACGCACACGTATTTCCCCTTACTTTTTAGGAGGGGAAAAGTGTGTCTTATAGAGAGAGAAATTCTTTGTTGAAGGTCTGGGCTCACCGGACAGCAAGGAAAACTCAGGGGCTTTGGTGATGCGCACATTTTGCTGACCACCACCCCTCCTCACACATGTGATGATTGCAGGGGATGTATATGGAACAGGGGCAACACCAGACATTTGCTGCTTGAGGTAAAGGTCACGATGCCCCTTGCTCCCTTCCACATACAGAAGTCACCCAGGCTAGCAGATTACTATTTCTTCTTCAAGCCTGGCTATGGGTCAGCATCATCAGCCTGAAGGCAGCTGTCTATCTTAGGGGTGCAGGACAGGACACGTGGCAGACACAGTGCCATTCTCCAACATTTTGCCACCACTCCGTGTTGGTGGCATCGCTCTGCCCAATAGTAGAGCCAGGACTAGCTGTTCCTATCAGCTCAACACAGCTGAATCTCACCCATTTGGGGCAAATCCATGGCTCATACCTACAGAACAGCCTTGAATGCTTTTAGGCCTGTGCCAAACATTCGTTTGGGGACTAGATAAAAACTCTTACATCAAACCGACGTTTTCAGCTACCCCACACAAGTAGATAGGTAAATCAGCTAAAACAGCTTCATATGTCCAGCTGTGGCTGGCTGAGAGGTGCCCAATTCTGTGGTTGCATTTCCTGTTCTGTATTGCAGATGTCTTAAAATGTAAAGCTATGCTTTACTTTAATAGAACATTCCCCCATAGGTGTACATTTGTCATGGAGGAATTGCAACGTCCAGCCTTTGCTTCTGCAGGGGCTGGAATCTTGTTAATGGTGAGAGCAGTTTGACAGTGAAAGCAGTTACCAACTGTTGACAGGATCTCCACTGGAACTCTTGAAGATGTTGGAGAATCAGATGCTTTAGCTTTCCTACATCAAACAGGGTGTTAGACTGAATCAGGTCCCCTCCAGCTGCCATGGACTCCAGTTCCCATCAGCACTAGCTAGTATGGCCAATGGCTAAGGATGGGAGCTGTGGCCCACCGTCTTAAGAGCACTGGTAAATCCAGGACTAATCTGTCTCTCCAATGCTGCAATTCTATGTTGTCCAAGAAAATGTGGATCCCTGCCTCTAAAGCAAGTGTTTCTATCGCTGCTGAAAAATGGCCTTTGGGATGTAGTCATATTGAGTGAAGTCATGGACTGGGTGGATGCAGAAAAGTGGTGGGAGGAACCAGTTGAGGAACCCCCAGGAGAACTCCCAGGGGAAGAAGGCTCAGAGCAAGGGGACTGGTGGTGGGATGACAATGAGTGGTCAGAGGGAGAAAAGGGGGCAGACTAGGAGGAGGTTTGGAAGTAGAAGAGGTAACAGGGTTCAGTGAGCAGGAAGAGGTTGTGGCAGAGAGCAGTTCAGACTGGAGGCTGGAACAGACCAAGAGGCAGCAATGAGGTAGGCAGCTAAAGAAGCCAGGGAGTCTCCAGTTCCAGATGAGACTAGCTCCCCTCCTCATTGGTCTCCTAGAACACACAGAGAAATGAAAAGGGCACAGCAGATACTGGTTGTACACGGACAGAGTCTTCAACTGCTTGGGAAAGACCCTGGAGAAGCCTTAGGGAGTGGTGGGGACCTTCAGTCCTTGAAACTGCCTCATTGGCCCAAGACCTGTTTTGGCTTCTTAAGAGAGTTAACTTCACTGACACCGTGTTTTTTATTGCTGATCTATTATGCTTGACTCCAGCTCCTGACAAGTGTCATAGAGAAAATAAAACAAAACCTTTGCTATTCACCAGAAAACTCCATATGCTCAAACGTTCACCCTTTCTAGGTTTCCAGCTCATATTGCTGCAAATGTAAGCTTTAACAGAAGAGTGGGGAGCTGTGGCCTTCCAAATGCTGTTAAGACTCCAACTCCCATCAGCCTCAGCCACCATGATCTATTTTCAGGGAGCAAGGGAAGTGAAGGGCAAAAATATCTGAGGTGGGATTAGACATTGCACATCCCATCTGTGCAAGCACTGCAGCTTGCCCAATGGAACAATGCCCCCTCTTCTCCCACAGTATGTTCTGGGTGTTCTCTTGACCTCCCAACCCCAAACCCGTTCCAGGGGACACATGGGGAGGAGAGGGAAGAAAGCCCCATTTCGTAAGTATAAATCCTTGCAAAGGATTTCCACTGCCAATGCTTATTAGGAGAATCCCCTCTCCTGTCTAGGTTCAAATACCATGGGGCTGGCTTTGCTGAGATGTAGGGAGGAGCATCAAAAATCTTCCAGCTTTAGCTGAAAATAGGATTAATACACAACCTCAGACTGTGGTGAGGGCAAGCATAACCTGGATTGTGAAGCGGTTGGCCATTACGGTATGTGCTACAATCCCTCCACAAAAATGAGCTCAATGTTTAAATCCCCACTCCCCCAAAAATCAAGCTTTTAGGAGAGCGATGTGCTTCTTTACAAATCATAACACAGAAATTCAGATGTTTAACAAATCAGATGCCAAGCAGCTGCATTTTAAATTAACATATATTTTACTGTCTCAATCACAGCAACCTCATACAGTAAGATACACATAAAAGTATAGTTTGCATGGTATCACTTGCAATTTAACACTGTTAAATACCACAGGTATTCCATGACAAATATGTACACAGGACTGTTTTTTTTTTCTTTTTAAAGCAATATAATTAGTCCCTGCTAGGTTCACTGTATAAATTACGTGGCATCACAGTTTTTGTTCATTTAGTGTCATGTGAGTAGCAGTATGGAACCTGAACAAGAGAGGAACTAGAAGCTGTACAGTATAGCAGCCAAGTAAAGACAGGCATGGTACTTGGAAGAGGCTGAGCAGTAACGGAACACATCAAAATGAACTCTACAGGCTGATACTTTAGAAAGAGTAAAATTATTTCAAATTTGGCATTATATACACATTTTATCTACAGGTATATGAATATATGCTTCTAAAAAAAAATCCATCTAAGATTATGAAAACCTTCATCGTTCACTTAAGCAATGATTTTACATGGACCTTCCCAGTCAGCAAGCTAATACTTGCCTGCAAAGAAAATAAAACGCTGAATGCAGTAGTATGCCATCACAATAATCTCATTTCTACTTTTCTCAACCATGTATTCTTTTCTTGGTAACGCTTTGCTGTTGGCAACATTCCACAAAGATCATGTGAGACAGTGTATTTGATGCTCAATCACAACAGAAGAATTTCACCAAATCTACAATGTGTTTAATCCCTTTATGTTTCTGCCACCCCCACCCCTGCCACACACTGGCTATTCATGTAAGCTTCTGTCACAGAAAGGGTGAAAGGACTGCAAGTCTTAGAATCAACAACCACACTCTTAAAAATTAACAGTTTTAAGGTCAAATGTAATCTGCCACAAAGTTCAAAACTCAATGCAATGGAATAGCAATTAAACATAAAGGGCAAATTATTTAAAAAGGACAGTTTGATATCCTTTGTGGCTTAAGAAATTTCAGTTGGCTGGAAATGGTGCAATCCCTGTTATTTTAACCATCATTATTTCTAGTGCGCTGTGGCTGTGTACTTTATGCAAACACACTCCTGTGAGCATGGATGGGAGAAAGCATGTATGCATAGCCGAATCTTCTACATCCTTGTTGTGGCTAAAAATCATCACAAGGGGAAAAGCTTCACTTCTGCATGAAACGGTTGGAGCCAAGTGACTTGCCCACCTCTCTCTGACAAAGCTCCAGAGGCAGAATTTCAAACCAGGTGAAAGAAGCAAAGAGACTAATGGATTTGAGGGACACCTGTCTACCACAACAGCTGTAATAAGCTGTAGGTGAAATACAGTACAAGGAAAAAATAATGTTACCTGAAAAAATAACCCAGAGACTTCATTTACAGGACCTTATATATATATATTTTTAAAAAACCACAACATACTGAATATATTTATTTAAAAATAATCTGCTTCCAAATCACCTATTTACAGTAGAAACAACTGGATTTGATACATGTGCAACAGAAGGTGAATCTGATCATAATTCATTGGGAACACTCCAGGCTTAACGTAACACATACTGATTCACTTCTTAATACTAGAACAGTTAAAAAAACAACCACACACACAAGGTGTATTGGCAACACCGAAAAATAAAGCAAATATTCAGTTTAGAATTTGATTTTATATGCTTGAGATGGTGAAGGAAAAGTAGAAGAGACACAAGGAGTAGATGCCATGGTGATTTTGCCTTTTGGAGCTTAAGTAATGCTATTAATTTTCCTTTTTTAAAATAAAAAAAATCACTTTTTTGGCAAACACAAAGGAATATTCCGTGCAAGTTACCAAAACAGACAATTTCACAATTCACTGAAAATGCTGTTCTTAGTTTCTTGGTCATCTGTCTAGTTACTACTCTGGTGCTGTGTTATGCGGATGAGGCAGTGTGACAGCCACAAAGCACAGACATATGATGTCTTTAGAAAAAAATGAATTGCAATGCCTGCCTGCTTCTAAAAAAAAAGGAAAAAATTGCTCCTCTCTCCCATCTAGAATGGAAAAGCAGCTAAGAGTCACCTAAAACAGTAGCAGCAGTGTCAATTATTGAATAGACAACATTTGTAAAGTCACATCATTGAAGACTGGCACTATGTTAAGATGTATATGTCCAATGTTAGGGCATGTCTACTTTTTTATTTCTCCTAAGAGGTCAGTAGGATACTTCTAGCAACATCAGAATGTTTTGTGTTTTTAGCCCTTTTGTCCCAAATTATAGGATTTCCAAAAAACAGAAGATAAAAATAAAGGTCTATCTATAAACCATGTGTGGTAGCTGGTTTGATTTATAGTTTAACTGATTGTTTGGCAAGAACCTATGAAGCTCACTTTTTCGACAGCAGGGATCATAATAGTAAGCAGTGAGGCAAGGATCGCAGGAAACTTTTGAACAAAAAGTGCATGTGTTTGTAGCTCCTGGTCTGTTGCAAAATCCACAGCGTGAAGAGCCTGAAGGCTTCGATTTTGAACTGTACTGAGACACTCGGTCTTGAGTCTGCAACATGTACTGAGGCTTCTCCCTTATCACCGACCCAGAAGATATGCCTTCACTTGCAAGAGTTTTGAGTGAATAGCTGCTCTGCTTCATTGGTGGATATTCCTGCCTGCAGATGAGCAAGTTGTCGCACTTTTGGCAAATGGAGGTGCCGCAAGATAATCCACAGTTTTGGCACTTAAGGGAAGTGGTATCTTTGGCTAGGTGTGTACGTTTATGGTAAGTCGGGTTGGCATCGTTCTTTAGCAGCCATACATCATGTTTAGTGGGTTCTTGTCTCTTGAACATACTTCTAGAATCAGAGTCAGTATATAAATCTAAATCATCTTGAGGAGAATAGTAAGTACTGTATGGAATACCCGTTCTTAATATGCCGTTGGTATGGGATGAAACTGGCAAATATTCATCGGAACATCCATGCGGAGAACTTGACATGGCAAGGAGGGATGGCGAAGGACGAATTATTTCATCTTTAATGTCATCTTCAGTATCAACCAAAATGGGTTCTTTTCTGAGACTCAAGGATGTCATCAAAGGTGGCTTCTTATTTTCCAAGTAACTATCATAGGCATCCACTGATTTAGAAGCTTTGCTAACTTTGGGTTTGAAGTAATCTTTACAGCCTCTCTCACTTGCAGATTTCTGAAGTACCATTCGTGACATGGAAGTGTTTAGATTTTCTTTGCATTCTGCACGACGCTTCAAGGCATCTGAGCAGCCTCGGACATCACTGCTATTCTTTCTTTCATTTACAATATCAAGTTCTGTGTAACCTTTATCTTTCACTTGCAAATGAATTTCAATCAATTGTTCACACTCTAATTTGGCCAAGAAAAGTTCAAATGATACCATCTTTACCTGGAGGGTATCAACCATGTCTTTGAGTTTATACATAGTTCCAAGTTCCTGGATGTATCCCATTGAGTTAAGTATCTGTCTTATATCCTCATCTGGTATTGTAGACTTTACATAATAAACAAAAGGTCCTGTGTAAGTCTGAAGATGGGAAAGAGAAAAAAAATGGTAAACATAGTATTCAACCAAGTGCTCAGATGTAATTCTGAAATAGTGTAGATATGTTATAACTAGTGCTTTTTTCTGGGGGGAGGGGGACGCAGGGGGATGCATACCCCTAAACATTTTGTAAATCTTTGTACTTTTCTCCATTTACTGTATTTATTTTCCCCAATTTGAATGATAAAATGGTGATTTTCTTGAGTCAAAATGAGAGTACCCCTAAACATTTTTTAGGGGGAAAAGCACTGGTTATAACCACATGAGGGGGTCATACACTTTCAAAAAACAGGGTTTGGTGCTAAAATTCAGAATAATTCTATGCACAATCCACTTGAGCACACTAAGGCAAATTAATTTCAATTGGTTGCATCCAAAGCACGGCTACATTGTGGTAATGTCAGCATACGGATTCCTGCTTGTGCAACAGGTCTTTCCTCCCTCAGTGTAGCCCCTAAATATGTTCTAGGGATTCCCAACCCTCCATAGAAGATTTGGAGCAGGCAGGGAAAGTTCTGCTGGGCAAACAGAAATCCTTGTGTTGGCAGGACACAATAGATGAATACTACCCCGTGGCAATACATTCACCAGAGAATTTTACCATACCAACTGATCTCTGATTCAACTTCTACAGTTAAGTATGATGCTCCAGTAAAGATTAAACCAGGCAGAGGGTGAATCTGTGACCCAAAGGTATTCTCAAGTCAAAAGTTCTCCCATCTTCCACGATAGTATACTTTGTTTTAATCTACCATAGAGAACTGTATCAGGTGTAATGGGGTGGGACAACTGGATATTTTTGGTACCTAGGAAATCATGGAGGAACTGAAATGATGGGATGGGTACAGAAAATGCATGTTTTGCTAAAACCAGTCAGTGAAATTGTAAAGATTTATAATTAAACTGTACTAATGTTTTGGTGTTGATATATTTGCTAGAATCATTACCAGTATTGCTAGATAGAATCCTTAACTGCTCCAAACACTAAAATATATTTTAAAAAGGAAGGGGAGATACAGGGAATAAATTGGCATCAGGATCTAAAACACTGTTACTAGGACTAGAAAAGCAATTTATACATTAGCTTAGATTATGGGAAGCAACACCAGATTTATATACACAAGCCCTGGAAATGGCTGTGTACGATTCTTCTTCTTGAACACCAGCATCAAGGCTACAGGAATCCAATGGGTCAGGTGTAGAGGATTTTTCAACCATGTAAATCAGAATGAGGAACCTGTGGTCCAACATCTGAAGGGTCACAACTCCCATCATTCCTGTGGCAATGGTTGATGGGAGCTATAGTCCAATAACATCTGATGGATCAAGATTTTCCCAGCTCATGCTGTAAATACAGTAGCTGACCTCTAGGCTTCCTACCATACAGGGACACACCATCTATACTATTCATTAAGAAACTATTAGTGCAAAGAAGTGAAAATTCAGGCTAGAATAACACTTTCCTGGGTGGGTGGGTAGGTAAAAAGAGACCAATACCAAACTCTCATTATTTATTCTTTCTAACTTTACATTTCATGACTGAACTTTTCATTATTTTCCTTACAGGCCACAGTATGGAGAGCACTAGGAAAGTGGGTGAGAAATGTACATTGAGGAATTGCACTGAAGTTATTCATTTAGAATAATGAGGTGATTCTAAAATAAAATGCAATGAAAATATTCGCTGAACTCGAGGATAGGAATTGGCAAGGCTGAATGCAGAAATCAGGGTTATAGTAACAAAACTTAAAGCCGAATTCCAACCCAACTGAAGCTCACAGGGTAAGCTTTCTTGAATCGTGATTTCAGGTGAAAATCTACTTTGCATCCTAAATTACAATAAAGATTAACTGGTCTGAACAAAGGACATGAAGTCTGGGCACAACTGCCCTAAAGGCATTTATAAAAGCAACCAGACTTTCGCCTTGCATTTATTTTTTAATCTTTGGAATAAATTTGAGTGCTACACACCACCTTACAGATAGAACAGACACCCTTTTAAGAGTTGAAAGCACAAATATTTAGATTACAAAAGACATATTTGCACACTCTTACCTTTATATTTTTGAATTCCTTCTTCCAAGGGTAAAGAAAAAGATTAACTCCAACTGATTCCAGAACGCCAAATGCATTTTGGAGTGAACGCAAACTTGAAGATTTCAAGGACCTAAGTGAATTTTCAACTATCTCATAAAATTTTATCAGCCGGAATCTGTAGAAGGGATCAATCTTGGGAAAACAGAGTAAGGTTGAAGCTGTCACTTGTAGACACTCATCACTAACTGAGTGCTGCTTCTTGTCAGAGGTATTCAATTTGGATTCATGAAACTGTACATACTTCCTAAATACATCGTCTTTATATTTTGCATCCATCTGAAGTTAGATTCTAGCACGCTCAAGGGCGGCTACCTCATCTCTTTCATGGCTACAGTGAGGCAGGCTGGGGAGGAGGAGGCGGCAATGTAAGATAGTGCTGCAGAGTCTTCTGAAAGAAAAGAAGACACAAATCACTTACCATTACTACTAAAATCTGTCATCTCTCACCCTACTTTACTATTGTAAGAGCCTGCTGAATCAAAGCCAATGTAGTCTAGCATTCTGTTCCCACAGTGGCCAACCAGACGCCTGTGGGAAGCTTATAAAGATGTGAGCGCAACAGCGCTCTGTCCACCTGCAATTCCCAGAAGCTGGTGTTAAGAGACATGCTGCCTCTCACTGTGGCAGCAGAGCATAGCCCTCATGGCTAGCAGCCGCCGATAGCCTTACCCTCCACAAACTTATCTAACCCTCTTTTAAAGCCATCCAAGTTCACAGCCACCACTGCCTCCTCTGGAAGCAAATGAATTTCAGTTCAACTATGCACTGTGTGAAGAAGTATCCTTTTACCTTTCCTGAATCTTCCAATGTTTAGTTTCCAGAGATGTTCACAAATTCTCATGTTATGAGACAGAGAAACTTCCACTTTCTCCACACCATGCATAATTAGTATTAACGTCTCTATTACGTCACTTTTACTTGTATTTCCCCAAAACTAACAAGTCCCAAATGCTGCAAACTTTCCTCATAGGGGAGCGGCTTCATCCCTTTAATAATTTTGGTTGCCTGTTTCTGGACCTTTCCCAACATCTTTTTTGTAGTTGTGAATTAATAAGCCTTGGGAAACTATGAGGCAAGTGTCTCACAAGGAATTTATACAAAGAAATAAAAAGAAACCAGGAGGAGGGAAGGATTAAAAAAAAAGAAAAAAGAAAAAGGGGGGGTCCAAAACAAAACTAACAATGACTGCTACTGTAGCATACTGGCCTAGTGACAGAACTGTGAATCAGAAAGCCTCCAGTTCAAATTGTGCCTTCTACTATGAACTTACTTAGGTGGCCTTAGGCAAGAAACTCATGCTTGGTCTCATCCCCGGATGTGCAACATTGGGGGAAACCCCACTTACCTTAAATGGTTGTTATAAGGATTACTGGTGTGGTATATGTAAAACTCTTTGAACATTTTGGAGGAATTTTATCTTGCCAGGTTTTTAGCAACCAAGAGTTAATGGTGTTTCACTAAGTTAGGGATCAGAACTGATAAGTCAATTCTGATAAGTCAATTCTACAAAGCCTAGAGAAAGTTTTGTTTGGTAGGTCCCTTTAACTAGAGAACTTGATGTAATCTTACTGCAATGTGACACTCTGCTATTCAAATTCATCACCGAAGTAATAAATGACGAAAAAGGATGCAACTCAGCCCTCTAGATGGGATAAGCCGAATACTACACTAGGCATTTTTCTTTAATGGCTAATAAAATGAAGGCCTGTGTAATTTGAACAGTCAACTCCTACAACAATTTTCCTGCTTATGTGAAATCATCCACAACTTCGAAACCAATCATATGTGGAAATTAACATTATTGCTCATAAGAAAAAGCAGTTCCACATAGTGCCTGATCAAATGCCAAATTGTTCAGCTTTGTCTACCAGTGGTTCTGAAGGAGCTTTACCCTGTAATGTGAGGCACACTCCACTATAGAAAAAATCACACTGAGTTCACTTGGACGTTGTTCTAGGTAGAATTGCAGCCTGAAACACTAGACTAAAAGGTGTTGGAATCAACTACATTCTTTTGGAAAAATGTATAATATTTGCATCTCTTTTCCATCCTAATTATGACTTACCATCTGTATATGTTCAGTTCCTGCAAAGCAGCTTACTAACACCTTCAGATGTAAATGCCAGAGCCCTGACTCTGAAGAGACTAAACTAAAGACAGTTTGCAGGAGGCCTATTCACTGTGTAAAGTTAAATGGGTATTAAATGTTTTATTTCTGGAAGCTTACAGACAAGACAGATTTTTGAAAATGTATTTACAGATCACAGAATTTAGCCCAACATCACACCAGACAAACTTCTAAGTTTTCAGCTACCAGAAGCCATTCTTACTGAGCTAGGCACCTGTGCTTTCTCCAGTCTCAGGCTTATCTCTTCTTATCACTATAGACTACTACAATGCAGAACACTATAAACAGGGTGTTAGCTTCTGACTCCTTTGGCAAACACTTAAGCATGCAGAATCTGTACAAAAAATACAGACGGAAAGCCTTGGAAATTCCCACATTACTAGTACAGTGGTACCTCGGGTTACAGACACTTCAGGTTACAGACACTTCAGGTTACAGACTCTGCTAACCCAGAAATAGTACCTTGGGTTAAGAACATTGCTTCAGGATGAGAACAGAAATTGTGTGGTGGCAGCGCAGTGGCAGCGGGAGGCCCCTTGGGCTAAAGTGGTACCTCAGGTTAAGAACAGTTTCAGGTTAAGAACGGACCTCCGGAACGAATTAAGTTCTTAACCAGAGGTACCACTGTATAGTTTTGAGCCCCTCACTTTCTAAGATTATTGTACACCCTTTTCTAAATTAAGTCTTCATTTAGATTGTGGACCATGAGCTGAATATATATGGATGTCCCGCAACAGAAAACTGTCCCAAATAATATAAAAAAGACAAAGAAAGAGGAATTAAAAAACATCAAGAGAGTAATCTTTGGAAACTTTTCACATCACAAGCCCTGCGCCCCTGCGTATTACTTAATTCTTCCAGCAGAAAGTCAGTGCCTAACAATGAAGTGACCAATAAACACCTTCAAGCTATTTTGGAAAGAACTGCAAGGTGATCCTCACTCCTAAGGAAAGGTCCCCATCCCCAGGGGGGGTAAAAACCAACCCTGCAAAGGTCACAGTCCTTACAATGGATGTGCGCCCCAGCTACAAATAGGCCCCTGGTCCCTTGCACAACCTGACCTGAGAGACAGGCATGGAATGCAATCCCAGAAAGAAAGCACCACTATGCTCCTTACTTTTCAACCACGGTTCTCCATCAGCCCGAGCCTAAGCTGCTTCCAAGGTGCAAGGCCAAAAACAGCGCTCAGAACAGAGGCACGTTTTGTGTGGCAGGGGAGGGGGGTAGATTTAAACGAACAAAACCAGCCTCTACCCCCATTATATAGAGAGAGGGGGGCTGGTTTTCGTGTGTGTGTATGTACATATACACACACACACACACACACACACACACACACACACAGATATATATATAGTGTGTGTGTGTATACACACACACACACACACATCCTTAAACCTATATATATATACACACACACACACACACATCCTTAAACCTATATATATATATATATATATATATACACACACACACACACATCCTTCAACCTATACACATACACACACACACACACACACACACACACATCCTTAAACCTAGGTCCTTAAACCTAGGAGGAAGGCCAGCGTAAAAAATGCAACTGCAGGGGGTGACCATCTGCCTAGTCCTTCCTCAACTGGGCGGGTGTGTGTGTGTGTGAGAGAGAGAAGGGTGGGCGAACAAACGAAGACCTCGGAAATCCTCACAGGCTCCCTTCGCTAAGTACGAGAAGGGACCCGGGGACCCCGGGAAGAGAACCCGCCCGAGGGGGGGGAGAGAAGTACGGGCGAAGTAGGAAGACAACCCCCCCCTCACCCGCCGCCCTCCCCTTCGCCCCCACAGCCGGGGGTCGCCTGAGGGCCCCCCTCCTCTCCCCAAGAGGCTTCCCAGTCCTCCTCCGGCCCCCAACCCTCCCCCCGCCCGCTGTCGCGAAGCGGTACCCACCGACTCTTCTGCCCTCCCTTCGAAATCTCGCGAGGCGCAGCGCGAGAACCCGGCGGTGCTGGCGGCGGCAGCAACTGCCCCTTCTCCTCCTCTTCGCCTCCCACCCTGGACCACAGACCTGCAACCGCCGCCGCCACTTTCGCCAGCCAGGAAGTCGCTCGTGACCCGGACGCGCAACATCCTGTCACTCTCTCTTCCTTGCCCCGCCTCCCAACCGGAAACCGGAAGTGAGCGCGACTCCTGTCTCAAAACCTCCTCTCGCTCTCTACGTGTGTGCGTCCCTCACACTCGCCCCCCAGAGGGTCCGCATGGGCCTTAAAAAAATAAAAAAAAATTCTGCCCCGCGTTCTTTTTCTCTCCCCCCCCCACCCCAAATAAAACCGCAAAAGAGGCTTGGGCTGCGGCGGAGCATTTGAGGAAACTCGGGCCATTTGGGGCGCTGCGGAACTCCCTGCCACTTGAAAACGACGCGGAGGGCGGCGCCTTCCGCGGTGCTCCGCTTAAAAGCGTTATTTGGTTTAAAAAGCGCTTAGGAAGCGGAGGTAATTTTAATCCGTTTTAGTTCTGTGTATGTTTGCGAAGTGAGGATTGCGGAGTTTTCTCCTCGATTCTAGTTGTGGGGTTTTTAATCTTTTCGTCACCCGCTTTGAGGATTTTTTTGGTTTGGGGTGTGTGGGTTTTTTTAACGATCAAGAAGTGAAGTAAATAAGTGATAAAGTGGGCTGTGCTTTTGTGTGCTTGCGACGCCAGACAGCGGTGGGTTGTATAAAGGGAGGCTGAGGATCCAAACTAGCCTCAGCGTTAACATGCTGTACACGGAATGCCTCGGGGGAGAGCCACAAATTGGGCAGAAATCACATTTTAAAAAAGAAAGTAAGTTGCAACCTAAGTTTGAAATGAGCATAAACATCTTCTGTTTTTCCCTTTTTCCCTTTTGTTTGGAGGCGGGAAGGCAACTATGCTCGCCACCTAATCCCAGCCATGCAAAAACATACCGTTTCCTTCGTTTATTTCTAATTCTAGTTTCCACAGCGTGGCTGGAGGCGTTAGGCTCTTTGGGGGTCTTTCCTCCCCAATCTATGAGTTGCTCTAACGTTTTTTCTAGTATCTATGCGCCTGGCGAGGCGAGTCTTCGAGGGCGCATGCGTCGAATTCTGTGTCTTTAGCTTTTTTATTTTTTATTTAAATAATAAATATTTAAACCCTCATTAGTAGCAGCATGGTACTTACTCACCTTCCTCGCTCCGCCTTTCGCTCTTGCCCGTTTCTTACACCGGGAACACGTCCGTCAGGTGGTGATTCTGGCAGCTGCAAAGATAAGGAAGAAGGGGAGGGGTGGGGAGGGGAGAGAAGGGCTTTTCTTAAGTCGATGGAAACGTCGGGATCAGCGGGAGATTGACGTTCCCTGCACGTGTGTGACGTCATAAACCATGTAAAGACGCGGGATCCCCTCCAAAGCCCAGCAGCTATACTGTTGCATTGCATCAATGCACTTATGAGCAAAATAACTTAAATGGATTTCTGCTAGGCAGTAGGACCTGTAACAAATTGTTGCAGCCTGCAGTAGGGTAGGCAGCTAGGGCACCCCATTCCCTTCTTACATACACAGCCCCCTCCCTACACACTCATCTAATGCAGTACCACAATGTGTTCGGTAATTGTTGGGTTCCTCTTGGGGGGAATGGAGGGCTCCTTCCCCCTCCCCCCAAAAAAGTTATTTGTGCAATTGCAAAAGTTTTTTGTACCTCCTCCTACCTCTGTCATGTGTGGGTGATGTCATTTTCAATCCATTTGATTCAATCCTGCCTTGAATCTGCTGGCTTTCAGAAATCAAAGGCCAGACATTTTAGTAGAATATGGATGGGGTGGTGTAAGGCAGGGTGTGTTAATCCAGAGAGGAATTCCAGCAAAAGATTTTCAGTTCAGAATCTGGAAGTTTCACTACCAGTTCATTGCAGTTAATCTGTGGTGGCTCAGAGCCATCAGTCCACTCCAGGGAACTAGGAGGATACATTTGTTTCACAATAATTAAAACTCAATCACATCAATGAAATTCAGCTATGTCATTAATTTTTAACTCCATCCAACATCTTGTATTGAAAGAAGACAGAGAAGAATAGTCCTGTTCTTAAAAAGATCACTATTTTTTCCTCAGTAGCTTTGGACTTCAATGAAGAAGAAAACAGCATGCATTAAATTTTCCTTCTGTACAAAAAGCCTCCAAACCATAAATGACCAATAACATAATAAGTAAAATGTGCTCACATCCTCCAGCCCTGAAGCTAATGTCAGCAAACCCACTCTATCCTGCCTGCTGGCTGTATTATTAGTTACTTTCTAGCAGCTTTCTCTGTTTTTAAATGTTTCCCTTGAGGGAAAAAGAAGATTTTAAACAAATGCCGTAATAAGTGCCTGCTTCAACAGTCAGGCTGAGCAAACCTCTCTTCCTTCATGTGTTGCCTGAAGATAGATTTAAAGCCCATATCAGTGCATACATTCCGCTACATGAACCATAATGTTTTCCTTTTGGCTCTCTAATACATAACCTTAGTTCCGCAGCATCCCTCAGTATGTGCTAATTACGTTCCACACTATGAATTATATTCAAAGTAGGCTTTTCCCACCCACACCCTTTTGCAAAACCTGAACAAGGCTAATAAATATTTCTAGTTTTCCCCTTGGATGCAGCATTAGTGTAGTGTTTTGGGGGAGAGAGTAGGCTATATGAGATATCCTACCTCCTGGTGCCTGCAAGTGTTAAAATATTATTCAGGCTGGTTTCCTGTGTTGGGGCAATGGCCTGGGTGATGGACCATTAAGAGAACCAAGGAAAGGGGGCTCTGTGTGAGACGGAAAGTGGATTGACTCTTCAACTCTCTCTGCTGCAGCAGAAGCAGAGGTGGAAACGGGAAGGTCTAAGAGGTTAGTTGGGGGGGGGGCAGTGACAGGGACCAGAGGGCTGGGGGTGACGAGGTAGGTGTGGCTGGTGAGCAAAGCAAGCAGGAGCACAGCCTGTAGTATACAGTGGTACCTTGGGTTAAGTACTTAATTTGTTTCGGAGGTCTGTACTTAACCTGAAACTGTTCTTAACCTGAAGCACCACTTTAGCTAATGTGCCTCTTGCTGCCACCACGCCGCCGAAGCCCGATTTCTGTTCTTATCCTGAAGCAAAGTTCTTAACCTGAAGCACTATTTCTGGGTTAGCGGAGTGTGTAACCTGAAGCGTATGTAACCTGAAGCGTATGTAACCCAAGGTACCACTGTACACAAGAAGAGGGGGGCGACTGAGCTGATTTAACAGGCTTGCTGGAATGTCTGTAATGCACTTGATGAAATCTACAGTTCTGCTGGTGAAAGCTCACACAGCTAGGTGAAGAATGTACTGTTAACTGCTTCAGAGACTGGGCTTCTGCCTTCAGCCTTGAGAGCTTGACTCTCGAGTTTCAGTTTCTAAGAAAAAGGATGCATTTATTTCTTTGGAGAAGTGAAACTCTGGATAAATCTTTTCCCCTTGTCAGCCTGTGCAGTTAACATACTAAGTGCTGTGTGAGCACAGTTCTATGAAAAGAACAGAAGCCTTCTGTCACCAGCGTGCAATCCACGCCTTTCCATTTTCTAATTCAGCTAGTTAAGAGATGTTGCTTGGCACATCAGAAGAAACATTTGGCTCCAGAGTTACACTGTGTTCAAACACCACCACCACCACCCCCCACCCAAAAAAACTTCCTACTTTGGCAAGCCTACCACTCCTCTATTTTTCTTTTAACTAAATGCTATTTTCAAAGATTTTAAATGCAAAGATCTGCCTTCCAGAGCAGAAACTAGTACAGTGGTACCTCGGGTTAAGTACTTAATTCGTTCCGGAGGTCCGTACTTAACCTGAAACTGTTCTTAACCTGAAGCACCACTTTAGCTAATGGGGCCTCCTGCTGCTGCCGCACCGCTGGAGCACTATTTCTGTTCTCATCCTGAAGCAAAGTTCTTAACCTGAAGCACTATTTCTGGGTTAGCAGAGTCTGTAACCTGAAGCGTATGTAACCCGAGGTACCAACGTATTTCACATCTACGGTGCCAGCATAATCATATACTTTCCAACCTGTTCTCTCGTTCGGGGGTGGAGGATCTCAGGCCTGGGGATTGAATGCTACCTTCCATGCCTCTGTAAACTCTCTCCAGGCTTCATTGCACACCAAGAGTTTTTGCAAGGCTGGAATGCGTCTAGAGTGCACAGAAACACTGCTTACCTTTCCGCTACTTGTGCTGGTATGCTTTTGAACTCTTAGGTTGGCAGGACCTGGGACACAGCAACGGAAGCTCACCCTGTCGCACGGATTTGAACTGCCAACCTTACAATTGGCAAGCCCAAGAGGCTCAGTGGTTTAGACCACAGCGGCACCTGCAACCCTGGGGGGTCTCTGCACGCATGGTACATGGAGATGCATTGCACACACAGGGCGCGGTCCTGTTGTTGAGCATCTCTCCTGACACAGTTGCAGGCAGATTTACACAACACTGGCCACTTAATGCCCTCTAAGCTCCCTGCAAATAAATGCTCATTATGTCAAAGTGAGTGCTATCCCACACCTTCCAGTGCATTTCCCCATCACTTTCCTTTTTGCCAAATTAACTATAATTGTGCAGCATACAATGTTGGCATGTGCTTGAACAGGGGTAGGCAACCTAAGGCCCATGAGCCGGCTGTGGCCCAATCGCCTTCTAGATCCAGTCCACAGACGGTCCTGGAATTAGCGTGTTTTTACATTATTTAAAATGCATCTCTGGGTTATTTGTGGGGCATAGGAATTCGTTCATTTCCCCCCAAAAAATATAGTCCGGCCCCCCACATGGTCTGAGGCAGTGGACCAGCCCATGGCTGAAAAAGGTTGCTGACCCCTGTGCTTGAATCTCACCTGAAAATGCTGACAGTCTAGAAGCAAGCACAGATTCCAGGGAACCTTGCAGTGCGAAGTCCCTCCTTTTATCACCCTCCTATTTGAATGATCTTAAGCAGTTTGGTCCTAAATTATAATCACGATAATGAAATTATGCACCCCGTTTTGAAGTTCTCCCACACGTACCATATCTTATTTCAGTGGTGTTTTGGAACTTCTTCGCCATGCTCCTTATATGAAAGCTGTGTTCAATAGCCTTGATGCATTTATTCCCCTTAGCCTCTTCAACACAGAACAGCCTACGCATAGCTTCTGTTCATATATGAACTGATAGGCGACTGTCTTGTGTTCCTTCCCTCATACCTCAAGCAGCAACGTATGGAATCAAAGCATAAATCACCAGAAGGTGACCTGCTGCCAACAGTGACAAATATCCAGTTACTGAAGGAGAAAGAAAATCCCCCATATTGCATGGTGATTAATTCCACCTCCCACTCCAAGCTCTCAGCGTCTGTCTTTGGTACCAATCTCCTGTATGTCACCAATGTATGAAAAATTCTAGTCCAGTGAAAAATGTGTCCCCAGGCATACAGTGTTATTGCACAATTTTAAAGTTGCTGCTGGTCACACAAGGACCTTGTAAAGCAGAGCAAGTTGACCACAAAAATCTTAATAGTAACAGCCCATTTGTTCCTAAATTGCTAATCCCAAGCAAGTGGGGATCTTATGCCAAGTACATCATATGGCTGGGTTCTAGCTAAAGGGGAACCCTTTTATTAGAGTAAAAAAAATGTATTTTTTAAAATTAGTTTTCCAATAAACCCCCACTAATAGCCAAATTATAACAATAACAGTTAATTCCAAAATTATACAATTATCAAAATGTCAATTAACTTCCATTTAATACATTTTAGTTAAAGTGGTTTCCCACATGATGGTTTTTGTGCATTTTTGATCTTATATCACTGTGTTCCATAATCTTAATTGATGTCACTTACATTTCAGTTATAGTAATAATTCCTCAGTCAACGGCTACATAATTAATGATTTCCATTTGTGATGCTACAATAGATAAATTTATAAAGCTTCAAATGAGGAACTCAAACTATTATCTTTATTCTGTGAAAACTTTTATATGCATGGAGATTCCTTCTTTATTAGAGTAATTATATTCTAGTGTACAATATTTGCCTGTTTTGCTTCCACCGCTCAGAATGTGATGGAGATTTATTTGTGGCATCACCAGAGAAGCAGAGATTACATTTTTAGTAGCTTGGAAGTTTAAATATCTAGTGCAATACCTAACAGTTGCTAGGCCTTCAGGTCAGGTTTGATGGATGATATCCAATGGATAGCATCACTATCCTTTAATGTACAAAAGTTCTTTAAATGGGCAGGGCTGCAGAAAATGCAGAAAATCAACAGGTAAGGCTTTCTCCATCACTGCATCCCTGAGGAAAAAACCCCACATGTATAATTCTTGACTGTGATGAACTGGGATGGAATTATTTTTATAAAAGCTTCCAATCTTACCATTGGAATGCAATAAACTTGCCCCCACTCTTGCCCAACATGTTGCTCCTTTGAGACGCCTGTGAAGTTATTTGGTTGCCTCAGTACATAACTTATAAGGCAGCCGCCAGTGCTCATAAGACAAGGTAGTTGCATTGTGTCTTTGGACAAGTTCTTGTCTGAATACACTTCCTCTTGCAACTGAAGAGGCCATTCCGGAATGGGAAAGACATGCTGCGCTTGTCACATCTGTAAATCACAAGGGGAGAGGTCATGGCTGATGTTTAGCTTCTTATGATCATTCTGGAGTTGTAGGAGTGATTCCCATAAAAGTTGTGCATGGCATCTCTGCAAAATGACCAGATGTTCCTATTGTTTGCCAGAGCCTTCCATCCACTGAGAAATATTTGCCTTGTGTTTGCAAATATTCTGACATCAGAGCTTTGGGTGACCTCTGGGTCTTTTACTATAGGCTCTCTCACCCTTGGTACATGTCCATTTTGAATCTACATAGGCTCAAGTCAGCAGTGCTATCCCTGCTTGAGAGCTAGCGAGATGCAAACTGCTTCTATTTAAATTATAGCATCTATCTTTATATTTGCACCTGTGCCTATAAACTGGGGGGGGTGTTAGCGATTGCGTTTTTCTATATTTTTAGCTGTTCCTTGTTGTAAAATGCAAGCCGCCTCGAGTCCCTGTCACGCACTTTGTGGTCTGTGTCTACCACCCAGTAACCAAACCCCCGGGCAGCTCTGCCTCCCAAGTACCGTACGGCATTGAGCTTGGTCTAGATTCTCAACCTTGTAAGGGAGACCACGCCTCCTGTGACGAAACGAAAGTCGCCGCCACGGCCGCGCAGGCGCATTCGGACCCGGTGGGCGTGGCCTAGGCGGCACTGGCCCTTTTAGGCCGCCGTCGTCCCCGCCGCCTCCTCCCTCCCCTCCGCTCCCGGCTTGTTGGCTAAAGCGTCGCTGCCGTCGCGCTGCCGGCAGAGGCTCTCGGAAGTGGCCTGTGGGAGAAGATGGCGCTGGCTGAGGCGAGCTCCCGGTACGCGGAGGGGGCAACGGCCGCCGCTGAGCGGCTGGACCCGCTGTCCCGCTTCACCTGCCCGGTGTGCCTGGAGGTGTTCGAGAGCCCCGTGAGGGCGCCCTGCGGCCATGTGTGAGTGCGGAACAGGCCGCGGGAGCCGGAGCGGAGATAGGAGGGCGCAGGGGTGGGTGAGGTAACCATGGCAACGAGGGGCTGGGGGGGCCGCTCCTGGGCGGAGGCCGGTTAGAACTGGACGGGCCGCTTGTTTCTCGCCAGGAGCGCAGCCAGGAGGAGGCCGCCGCCGCCGCGGCTCCGTTCGCTTGTTCTCTCCTCCAGCTGCACCGCCGCCGCCTTGTCTTACCAAAGCTCTGGGCTGCGGCGGAGGCCGGGTTTAAATCGCTAATGCGGTGGGAAACGGGTGTGGGGGTGTTTTTCTGGGGGGGGGTGTTCAATCCCGAGTTTCCCCTTTTGGCCGTTCATAACAGCTCCCGAGTTAACGTGTTGGGAAGCGGTCGGGTCTCCGCCGGCCTGCCGCTTTTGCAGCCGAGCGGAGATGCTTGCAAATGAACAGGGCGTGTAGGTTCTTTCCAGAGTTAGTGGGATAGGTTTCGGTTCCATGGGTTTTCTTTGCAGTGTTTACACTTTCTGTTTCGCTTTTGCTCCTCCTCCTGCTGCTGCTGCGCGAGCGGCTCGCCCTTCCTTTCACCAATCCCGCACCTAAGGGCAGTGCCAAGCGCACCTCGAAATCTTGCGCCATAGGTTAAAAATTGCTCGTTTCTGGTAGAGCACAGGGTTGAAATGGTGGAAACAAATGAACTAAGTGGCAATTATAAGTGACAGGTAATTAATTATAAGTGGAAGAACAGGTGCTTAATTATAAGTGAAGGAAAAAATTGTAGCCTTTCTGAGGTTTTTAGGAACCAGCATGAGAAATTGGTCGACCTTAAGCATGCCTTAAGAAAATGGGGGTGCTAGCACTTAAAACTTTCAGAGAGCTTTTTCAGAGAGCATATATAATTTTTCCAGCCCTGAAAATGGCCACATGCTCCCAGCAGTGTTACCTTTTGCCATCTATTAACAGGTACATATTGCTGTTAACTTACTGGTGTTGTGTGAACTTCATTGGTCATATAAATGCATTTCTATGTAGCACAGAAGCCATAACGCTTAGACTCGGTTGCAGAAATGCTCTTGTTGGGTAGCCCTGTATACATGAAACAAATATTGTCATCCTGCAGTAGTAGCATGCATTATATCTGTTCTTCCTTGGTCAGTTCTAAAGAAATAAATGAAATGTTCAGATCAAAACTGCACCTGTTGAGCAATTATGCTGCCTGTTTTTATTGGAAGTGTGAATGGTTGTGACAGGTGCAATCCATACTCCGACTACTTTTATATGTGTTTTTTATTTTGCCATAATTTGATGCTGTGTATATAGCATGCTATGTATACAGCGCTTAGGAATATGATTACTATTGCTAACACTGCTGCTTAGTGAAGTTTATAGCAGCAATATTCACTTTTTATATAAGGTGTGGCTAACTATTCACCAGTGGTATACTTTTGTGACTTCTTCTTGCATGTTATCAAAAGTAAATGTCAACTGTGATTCATGCCGCTATCATTAATGTTGGTTTTACAAGGTCTTTGAGGAGCAGGTTTTATGCTCCTTATGTAGTCAATTTTAAACAAGAAGAGACATTATTAAAAGGAACAAGAAGCTGTTAACCGGTTAACTAGGTAACTTTAAGGTAAGTTATAGAAATAGTTGAGTGTAGGTTGCCTTTTAAAGATTACATTGTAATATATTAATAGGTTTCTAGGTCCTGTGCTGCTTGTGATTTCTTTTGTTGTTATAAGAAAGGGGTGCATTGGCACATTGACTGATTGTGTACAATGCAAATGTTAATATACTGTCTTTTTTTCATATTAGCTTTTGCACACCATGCATTCAGGAGTGTCTTAAGCCAAAAAAGCCAGTTTGTGGAGTTTGCCGCAGTACCCTGTCTCACGGCAGCAGAGCTTTCGACTTGGAAAAGCAAATTGAAATGACAGAGACTACTTGCAGTGGCTGCAATAAAAAAGTAGGAAAAGCTGGCCTGTGTTTACCTATATATAACATGAATCTAGATAAAAGCATTTTCACATTAGATTTCTCACTTGATAACTGTCAGATTTGTGTAAAACAAAATTCTGGTAAGCCCTGCTGAATTTCATGGTGGTGGGGAAAAGGCTATTCAGGTCTTTCAAAGAACTGGCCAAGGTAACATGTGGTTTTTTACTTTTTTCCTTGCCTCGACTAGAGCGTGGGAAATGGGTCTTTCAGTTTCCTGCAATGAGATCTGTCAGTAGTGGAAGCAATCCAGCATGTTCAGATCTTTTCACAGGAGGGGATCATGGGACATATTTTACTAACATGTCCTGTCAGTGCAAGGATTTCCACTTGCACAACAGGACTACCCCTTCTTCCATTCCATACCCTCTCCAAATCTGCTCCAGTGGGTTAGGGGAAGCCCTGGAGCAGCTTTTTTGGGGGGGAGGGGCTAGAATGCTCCTTTGCATAAATCCTTGTGCTAACCGAATGATTGCCTTAGCACTACTTTGGATTCCACCCCATGACTGCACGCCAACATTACAGTGCAAGTGGTGAAGAGAATACATGGCACGCCCTCATGCAGCTTTTAGTATTTCTTTGTAATATAAGAAGTAGCTCTTATGAAAGCATACAATTGTTTTGTGAAATTGATGCCATAATTGCTTCAATGGACCCCATGCACTTTGTTGCTTATGATTTGTAGTGAAGGCTGCATAACCCCTTAAGGGGTTTAACAAAGTGGATTTTGGATGTACTGCTGATATCTTGAATAAAGTCTGATAGTTTGGGGATTGTTTTGAGCCAAAATTGAGTCAGGAATGGAATTGCATTTTATATCTGTTTTCCCAAAGCCCTACAGATGTTTTCAACTTCAGCTCCCATCAGACCCAAGCAACATGGCCAGTGGTCAAGGTTGATGGATGTTGTTGCCCAAAACATATGGAGGGCACCACGTTGGGGAGCGCCCCTTTATATTGTCAGTCTTCACAGTGAGAATGTAAGGGGGCGGGATTAATGAAGAGCTGTTGTATCTAAAAGTATCTAAAAATACTTTGCTCTTTTGTAAGAATGGTTTTTGTCTATATCATTTGCAGTTGAAAGTAAAACTGAAGTCCTCTGTTTTTAAAATATCTGACTTTCCATGTCTCAAACTGAATGCCTCTCAAGTGTATCATATTCTGTACTGAGCTTAAATCAGCATCCTCTTATCTATAAATGCACACACATAATATATTAAATGTGCTCAGCTTGATCTATTTGCCAGCTGAGACTGTTAAAAATTCCTTACCATTCTAGAAATCGTCAGATCATAGACTACTTTAGATCTGGTAAACCAAAATTAAAATTCTTGTTCAATTGTAGTTTGGACAAGCAAGCTGAACTCATAAAATGGAAATCATAGAGTAATCCTGTAATTTGTGTTTTCAGTACAAATAAAATATCATACAACATTGTGACTATATAGAAAGAAAAGCTTTTATTGGTAAATGTTGGCAACTGTACTTTGTCAGTGTCTGGAGAAGTCCAGATGATGATACAAACTTGTTTAGAGTCTAACATTATATATGGGAAATGTCACAGCACAATAGGAAATATTAAATTCCACCCACCTCTGCTTTCTGAATCCAGAGTTTGTTTTATAATTTTGAAGGGGAGAGAAGTTGTCCCCAAGTACAATTTTAATACTATCCATATATCCTGGTGCTGTTCATGTGACCTTGTCACAATGCAGTTCTTAAAGCAAGCTACAGTAGTTTATTTCTTTCTAGCTGGTTGTATTATACAGAGTTAACTAACTTGGGGCATAAGAGAAACAGTAGACTGTTTAATCTCCTGGGAATGAAAGATAAGAACAGTGTCTGGATAAACAAGGTGTCAGCTAACAGAACAGTAAGGGATAGGCTAGGTGCTGCAGTCTTGCTGCAAAGTGGTAAATCAACTTAGTACAATGTGTCCCTTGTGTAATTCTGTGTTCTTTGACCCAGAGCCTGTCACAACAACCCTTGTGTGCAGTCCTTGGAACATACTTTTATGTCACATCTGAAGCACCTACACTGTTTTAAAGAAAATGTTTTATTTTCTCATTCTGTACAGATGTCCCTCTCAAAGCTGCGTAATCATGCAGCTTCTTGTTTGAAGTACCAGAATTATATAATGGAAGGTGTTAAAGCCGTGACAAAAGATCCACCACAGGATACCAGGTAACCTCTCAATTGTTGTGATTTGCTTACTTGTAATGGAGACTCATATATAAGATAGGTGTAAAAACTGAGGTTTGCTGTATCTTGACCAAATGGCCTTGGAGATCTTCTCCACTTAAGCAATAGGACCCTTGAATTTTGCCACCTGATCCCTTCCTGAAGGTTGTTCTTAGTTTAAAATGGTATCCCTGTGAGGAGATTAAATTATTTGGAGGGTACATTTACATAGTGGAAGAGTGAGAGTCCACTGGACTCTGGACAATTGAAAGGTCTGGTGAAATAAGTATGTCATAACCATTCACCCACAGGCTACAAAGGTCAGCTGAGCTTCCCAAAGAAGGAAGCTTTATTTGGAATTTGATTAAATGAACTGTGGTGAGGTCTAAGTATATGGCACCTCACTTGCAGTCTCAACTGAGGTCCAGACAAATGTTTGTTAGCTAATGCAAAGCAGCTCTAGCAATTGTTCACATGTACATATGTGTAGTTGATGGCAAGAATTACTTCCTATTACAGTGGTACCTCGATTTTATGAACTTAAGTCGTTCTTAAAATGAAACTGTTGTTAAACCGAGGCGTGCTTTCCTTAATGAGGCCTCCTGCCGCCGGTGCCCTTCCACTATTCGGATTCCATTCTTAGACCGAGGTATAGTTCGCAAACCGGGACACTACTTCTGGTTTTGCGGAGTTCATAAACCAAATCGTTAGTAAACAGGACTGTTTGTTAACCAATGTAGCATTGTACAGTATCTACTGTACTGTTCATCTTTGGAGCCACATGTTGAAAGGTTATCTGCAGCATGAAAAGTGTTGCTGCTTTGTGCCAAATGAGAAAGGGTTTTCCTTTCATATTTTAAAAGCCTCAAACATTGAGGGCACTAGAGGCTTAATTATGAGCTATTTTGTGTGCTTTTCCCTTCAGAGGTTGTAGTACTGCCTAATAGCTTGCACTGCCTATCATAGTTGCTTTGTTGAATGATTCTGCTGTGCTACTCAAAGAGCCTTCTCCTACATGAAGTTAAGCTGCTCTACATAATTGGAAGTTTTTCATAGAAGTGAAGGCCTTACCCTCTGTTTCTACAGGAGTGTTCCAAATAGGTTCACATTTCCCTGCCCTTACTGCAATGAGAGAAATCTGGACCAGGAAGGGCTGGTAGAACACTGCCGAAAGTATCACAGCATGGATGCAAAGCGAGTGGTAATTGCTTTACTTTTCAAAGTGTAGTTCAGGGTGGGTTGATAGGTCATTTAATATGAAGCTTTTTTTCCTTGAAGGAACAAATAGCATTACTTTGATTATAGCTAGTATCCCAGTGCTGCATGACTTGCTAAAAATTTCCTAACAAACTTTTTTTGTGTGCCATTGCTGTATTTTAGTAACTACTAACATGGCTGGGTGTTTGTAGCGGTGTTTTTGAATACTTAAGATTGTTGCAGTTAGTAGGAGTTGCCCGACCCAAGTTTACACTAGGAAGCCTCAAGATACTTGGCTTGTGGCCAAAGAATCCTCAGTAGAATTCTGTTTGCCCTACAAGGCTTTCTTTCCCTCCCACTCTTCCCACACCATTTCCTTATGCCTCTTGAAAAGCCATTCCTAGGATTTGCAGCATGACAGTGCTGTGCTTGGGGCAGTGACTAATAAGTTTGTATGGACAGAATTGCCCTCCTGTTCTTTGGGTTTCTGACTAAGGGTTTTCCTGGGATAAGCCTTTGACAAAGAAAATAGTGAGCGGGATCTAGAATATATGCTGATCAGATGGGGGGGGGAACCTCCCACCAAACTTGAAATGGAAGACATTTGGTTTGGATAAACTGTAAATTTTTCCAGGTTTGCCCGATTTGTGCATCAATGCCATGGGGTGATCCAAACTACAGAAGTGCTAACTTCATGGAACATCTTCAACGACGACACCAATTTTCTTATGATACTTTTGTGGTAAGTAGTAACTAGGAAACAGCCTCTTCGGAATTTACCAAACGCTAGTCCTTATTTTAAACTTTGTCTTTTTGGACAGCCTTATTCTAATGTAAAAAGCTAGGAAATAGTGTTTCATTTAATTGCCGTCCTTGGAGGGGGGATGACCCTTCACAGATCAGCCCATACACAGAAGTGAGTGAAGCCACAACTGGGCCCTGAGCATTCAGGGAAATCTTGGGCATACCCCTTGGAAATTTGTGCCTATACCACTTAACATCCTGTAGTGGGAGAAATGAGAAGTGAAAGAAGGAAATTGGCTTTAACAGTTCTGATACAAGACCAAAATCTGTTTAATCACACGCATTCTCCCTTGTCTCCTGTTTTTAGGATTATAATGCTGATGAAGATGACACGGTGGCCCAAGTTCTGTTACGTTCCTTGAGGGATCAGTGAATATTGCAAGGAGTAAAACTCTTCAATACTTGGCTTCCATTAGGATAAATGTACCACAGACACTATTTGCCTCAAGATTCTTTGGCGTCCTTAAAAGTGAAGAGCTTTTCTTAGTTTTGGTTCCTGCTGTCTCCATACTTGGCCTCTTCTAATGGTTGCTCCTTTACTGTTTGCCTGCTCAAGGGTATCTCTCTTCTTTCCAGTTAATCTTAAATACTATTCTCTGCTTTTTCTTTCACTTTTGACTTCTAAGGCCTATACATCACCAGGAACTTGGCAATAATTTCACCCTGTGAGCATCCTCTTCAGATTATTGTGCTCTCCTAGACATTGGTCAAGCATCGGAAGACTAGGTTTTCTAGATAATATAGAAGCCCTGGTTTGTTAGGTTCAGCTGTTAGAAATGGGCTTCCATTTCTTGATTTTGTAGAGAAATAGTGGATTTTATTCCAAATCCACCATTACAAAAGTTGATGCCAGCCATTCAACCGCACAAGTCCCAGTTGTGAGTAATTCTCTCACTTCACAATATGCTCTTGTGTGCGTTCAGCAACTGTACAGTTCCTGCTTCTGTGAGTTTAGAAGGAATTGGTTGTTTCTTTAATTTGTTTGTTTTTTATTTCTCCATCTTTTGACATCTTTGCAAAGTTCAGATGTGAAGTATGATGGTGTTTGTGTGGTGCTTGGGAAGACAGAAGAATTCAAACACAATGTTTTATTTCTTGCCTCTTAAACTCAAACTTGTATATTTCTACCTCTGCGCCTAGAGTTCGGAACAATTTGAGAACAAGAGGGGTGAACTTTAGCAGCTGGTTTCTTAGATGTAATATGTTGGAAATACTGCCCTTTATGTAAAACTGCACTTCTGTATCCAAAACAAATGCTATGAAGGGATGTGCGAGAATTTCCATGCTGACATGGCAGTGTTAATGTGCTTAACCTATTGTAAGCATACAGCCACATTTTGAATTCTTAGGCTGCTGTGGTTCAAAAACATTTCAGTACATAGTATACAAGATCGGATTCTCAAATTGGTTCTTGATACCTCAAAAACCCTAGCCCTATTCTTGCCTGCAGACCACTAACTAAACAGGTGATTGCCAAGTTGGGTGGTGTCTGCTGGCCTGGTGGTCCTGTGCTGAATGGGATAGGAGAACAGGGCTCTGTATACAGCTCTGCAGGCTTTATCTGCCAGGTCAGAAACCCTATTAGGAACTTATTCTACTAAATACCCAGAGATCATAGGATGCGGCCTGCAGGTGTAATTCCACTTCCCCATCACATTTAGTCAATATATAGTGAGAATAGGGCTACAGTGAAGTTATTTGCCAGAGGTTATCAGCACTTCTGAATGTACTGCCATGTAGTTAAGTCTGAAATGTTAGTCCTGAATAACCTTTTCCTTTTGCTGGATGTGTAAATATCCTCTTGTGTGGCACATTCGGATGTCAAGTTCTGTGTACAAAAAATAACAGTGCATTTAACTATCAGAAGCAAGTTTGAGAAGTGGGCCAGATTCCTTAGTTCAGCTATTACTAGCCTTGGGTCCCCAGGTGGTGTTGGACTGTAACTCCCATCAGCCCCAACTGTAGTCCAATAACGTCCGGAGACCCAAGGGCTGGGAAAGGCTGCCTTAGATTATACTTCTGTTATACAATCAGATCATTTGTTCTGTGTTTAATGACAACTTTTTGCACTAATTATTATAAGTGAAACCAATGTGAGGTTATGGCGCCAGAGCTAATAGCAATTTATGTAAATCAGTACACATAATTTAGCCTGACAGGCATGCAGTGATGAAATCTGAGTCTGAAGTATGTTTACAGCCTGCTGAAAGATAGATTCTTAGAACCTGTGGCTTTGAGCTAATAATGATTAATAATGACACACGGTACATCTGAAACTAGTTTCTATGCTGAAGTGGTCTAACTGCCAACTGCCCATGCTACTTTTTAGAAAGTGCTCTGTGTGGAGACCGCTTAGTCCTATGCTAAAATTCTATCTTGAAACCCTTGGTTGCTAGGATTTTGATTCCATATTATGAGTTTTGCATTGAACCATTAATTATATTTTTTGTGTGAGTTTGGCCAAGATACAAAGAGGGCATGTGGTGTTCTGGGGCTCATGAAGTTCACTCCTGTCACCTTAGCCTCTTGTGTGTCTTTGCATTTCAAAGCAGTGCGTGAAGTCTGGGAAACCCACCAAAACAATGTTCGGTATGATATAGAAAGCCCATAGCACAGGGATCGGGAACCTGCGACCCTTCAGGTGCACTGCAGTTTCCATCATCTCTCCTAATTAGCCATGCTGGCTGAGGCTGATGGGAGCTGGAGTCTATCATTCCCCATGCCTGCTGTAGCCAGAAGGGAGAACTGGCTGTCCATTATATGCACGGAAGTGCCTTCTGCATGCGTGTGGGCCTCTTTGAATCTTGGCCACTGTCTTTCAGTATTCAGTCAGAACATTCTGCCATCCGCCTATGGAATTCATAGGAACCTGGGTATCCTCCATGAACACATCAAGTCTTTTTTGTTCTTGTAATTCTAAGTGCACTTCTAGTAATTTTAATAAAAATTTTAGAGTGTCAAATCTGTCTTGTTCTGGCTTTTAAATGAAAAAAAATGTAAATAAACGTAATGGATAAACGCTAATGTATGGAAATACTTTGTCCCTTGCTATGGGGAACTCCAATGGCTGTCACTTGAAGAGCAGTAATGAGCAAAGCTCAGTCTCTGCTGAGTCTTACTCTTCTAGGTTTTCACCAGCTTCCTGTGTTGTTGCAGAGTGAAAATCTCAAGCAAAGAATTTTATTCTGGAACATAGTTTTATTGAACCAACTTCAGCCTGGCAACTCCTCCACACTGCTGTGGGGAGTGGGAGAGAAGCCTTGTGCAGCTCATACTGTGGACAAAAATAAATCTATCAACACTTGGGCATGCTGACATGTACTGTTTCAGGATACGAAGGGAAAGGATTAAATACATATGGGGTACAGAAACTGCATTAACCTGTGCTTTTTTGAAGACACTTCATCCTGTCTGCATATGTTGGTAGGTGTCTGATCATGTTGACAAAAGCCCTATTCTAAGTGTAAAACGTTGCCTTGCTCATTTAATCTAAATGACCCTACCAAATATAGAAAGTGACAGCTGATCAACTGCTCTGTATACAAAACAAAAACCAAAAAAAATCAAGCTCACCTCATAGAAACCATTCCATATTGAATCTACAGGTATAAATGAGCACAATGGCTATGTTGTTTGTAAATTCAATCTAGTCTGTTCCTTTTATTCCCTGCACACATAGCTATGCAAGAGGTGTCATTTCTGAACCAAGCCTTGTTGGTAGTTACAACCCAATGTTCAAATACACTTTGGCCTCACTTTTAAGGAGAAGATAGCTAGATTTATGCTTTGGCCTTTACACTGAATACAGAGCGATAGCAATATTCTTATCATTGGGGAGTAAATACATGTGCTGGATTGGTATATCTCTGGGGCTCATTGGTTGTCCCCCAGGTATTTGATGAGCCCAGTATTGGTACATGTTGGATTTTTGAACATTTGTAAGAATGGTGTCAATGTTATTTATAAACTGCTAAGAAACAAACAAAAATAATAGTGTTATAAAATGCACTCATTAAGCAATGGTGAAATTCTACAACTCAATGGAACAAATGGCCAGCATTGAATCAAATTCTCCTAATGCTTGGCAAAACAAAAACCTTTCCAGCCTTCTGCTAAGGTCAACCGCCTATTAACAGATCTGGAGTTGTCATAATGCATGTTAAGTACTGCTTAAGTGCATATTTCTCTATTAACTATGTTTTCAGTTCTGTTCACAAATGGAGCTGGCTGTATTGGAAGGCTTTGCAGTGTCCCCAATTTGGAAAGGTGGTAGCTTAGTGGTAGAACATCTGCTTTGCTTGCAGAAGGTTCCACGTTCTTTCTCTGGCATCTCCAAGAAGGATTGCTAGAGTGCCCAGTTCAAAACCCTAGAGAACCTCTGCCAGTCAGGGTAGACAATTCTGAGCTACATAGACCGTACAGTCAGGGGAAAGAAAGTACCCCCTCTTTGAATTCTGTCGTTTTACATTTTTAAAAAAGGGATCCCTGACCATTAAGGCCAGTCGTGGATTACTCTGGGGTTGTGGTGCTCGTCTCGCTTTACTGGCCAAGGGAGTTGGCGTTTGTCCGGTCATGTGGACACCATTGGGGTCATGTGGCCACCATTACTAAGCCGCTTCTGGTGAACCAGAGCAGCGCACGGACATAATAACAATCATCTGTTCCTTAGCAGGTCATAAAATTAGGTAACTACAACCTCAGATGAAAAACAACACATGACATATTGCACCCTGTCATGATTTATTTAACACAAAGCCAAATTCAAAGAGGGTATATGTTCTTTATCCCATGACTGTAGGCTGAATCAGTGAGACTACACAAAAAGCAATTTCATTTCTTCCACAACACTGCTGCTGCTGACCTGCAAGTCCCCATTCTCCAATATAGTAAAAAGACACCAGCATGGAACTGCAAAACCAGAATTTATCAATAACTATTTGTATAGAACAGGATCAGAACCAAGGTTTCCTCACCCACTTGAGGTTTTAATCAAATCATAGCTAGTGTGATGGTATGTGGGATCGGGCTTAGTGCTAACTGCATTTTGTAGCACTTTAGGCCCACTGTTAACACATATATTACTGAACTTCGTAACTACATAAGGTTCAAGCACAGCACTACAAATTAAAATCAGCTAAATCAGTTTACAGTCAGAATAATAGGTGTGTCTTAAAGAGCAAGGTAAAGAGGTGTCTTCAGCTTACGTCATAAGCCAAATGATGAACTTGGATTCACCTCTGGGGGATGAATTCCACAATTTAGGAGCTGTCACAGAGAATGTTCTCTCCTGGGCCCCCATTCCCTGATACTCTAAGGGGGCTGAAATTACCAAGAGGGCCTCTGCTGATTTTAGCACTGGAGAGTGTCTGTAGGGAAGGAGGTATTTTCTTCAGATATTTGGGGATGAAGTTGTTTAGGATTTTAAACATTAGTGCATGTATATATCAGCTGAGTAGAACACACACACATACTTCCAGTGGGCTCTAGTCCATGAAAGCTTATGCCACAATAAAACAAGACTTTTTACAATGTCTTAAGGCTCTTCCTATGTTTAGCACTGCTGCTACTCTTCTACAAAGTCTCTCATTTCTGTTACAAGGAATTTGGCATCTGGACAGCAGAGAGCAGTCTTGCAGCTCTTTTCAAGTTGCCAGGGCAGACAAGTGTGCAGAACATAAATTAAGCATTTGCTACATTTTTATTATCTTTGAGTATTTCCTCTACCAGCTGAGTACAGTAGTTGCTTGACGGGTGTACGGCAGCTTGTCTCATGTCAAATCCAGCCTACTGAATGCAGAAATCTTAAGGCTTGAATTCTAAGCGCAGTTGCACGCACGAAGGCCCCACTGAACTCACTGGAACTGACTTTGGAGTTAAATTTGATCAAGTTGGTGTTGTAATAAGGCTGCATTTTCAATGGCCCTTGCATGTCCTGTTCTTGGCCTCCTTTTTGCTTTGCTCCTGGATTTGTAGCCCCTTAAACTCCTGCCATTCAGAAGCCAAAAGTGGAAAATGCAATTAATATTTCCCGCTACCAAGGACTGTCTCAAGTAAGGGAAAAATCCAGTGTACAGTACTCAGAAGGAATCATTTCCTTGTAGATTACAATGCATAAAGTCAGATAGTCTCCAAGCATTATAGTCTTATGAGTGGCAATGGCTTTCCATAAGGCAAGCTGAAGCAGCAGACTTTGGATGTCCTCAAGGGCAGGAGAGTGGAAGGCAGATTTCTCATCCATGGCTCTTACCTAGAGCACAGTAGCTTCTCTCGCTGTCAGGAGCTGCTGGGGCCACAGCTGCCACATGGAGTTGAGCCACTAGGGCAGAGATGGAGACTCTGTGGCTGCCAGTCATTGCACAATTTCTGCCATCTCCAGTCAGCATAACCAGTAGCTCTGCAACAACTGGATGAAGTCCCACAAGCCCCCGTGCCTGTGCTAGGGTTATAAACTGGAGTGTCTCCCTAAGTGGTAAAGGCTTTCCAAGTCACATGGCTTGCTGTAGGCTCACTGCAACAGCAGCAGCAGCAGCAGCAGCAGCAGCAGCAGCAGCAGCAGCAACAACAATTTTATTTATACCCCACCCATCTGGCTGGGTTTCCCCAGTCACTCTGGGCGGCTCCTAGCAGAATAGTGAAAACACGATAAAACAGCAAACATAAAAAACTTCCCTAAACAAGGCTGCCTTCAGATGCCTTCTAAAAGTCAGATAGTTGTTTATTTCCTTGACATCTGAAGGAAGGGTGTTCCACAGGGAGGGCGATACTACCGAAAAGGATTGGTTCCCTGTAACTTTGCTTCTCACAGTGAGAGAACCAGCAGAGGACTCTCAGAGGAGGAACTCAGTGTCCGGGATGAGTGATGGGGGTGGGAGGCGCTCCTTCAGGTATACGCAGGAAGAGCTGTAATAATGGTTTCTGGTTCAGGCTGAGACTTTATGTATGCAATACTAGTCTTTTCAGGGCCTGGCTTGACTCTTGAGCCCCACTGCTGCCTGTTACTCAGCTCTGGCAGTTTCACAAGTGAAACCTGAAATAAAATGCTGCAGCAGGATCCTGTTTAGGATTTCAGTCAGCCCAAACCTTTTCCCCATTCCACCCTAGTTTTCCATTTCTTTCTCCTCTAATAGCCATCATTCTGTGGCCACTGAGCATGCTCAGCCCTCATAGAGCTGTTTCTGGGAGTTCCCCCTAGGGTTTTTTTAAAAATGTAGTTCTGCAAGCCTTGGGTTTGCCTGCTGCTACCACCTTCCTATTTGTTTTCATGACTTTGGCTACCCAAGGGTCTACAATCTGAGAAGAAGTACAGGAAAGCACCCCCTGTTGGTTATGTTACCAAATAGCAAGAGTAAAAGGTAAAGGGACCCCTGACCATTAGGTCCAGTCATGGCCGACTCTGGGGTTGCGGCGCTCATCTCACTTTAGTGGCCGAGGAAGCTGGCGTACAGCTTCTGGGTCATGTGGCCAGCATGACTAAGCCGCTTCTGGCGAACCAGAGCAGCACACGGAAATGCTGTTTACCTTCCCGCTGGAGCGGTACCTATTTATCTACTTGCACTTTGACGTGCTTTCGAACTGCTAGGTTGGCAGGATCAGGGACTGAGCAACGGGAGCTCACCCCGTTGTGGGGATTCGAACTGCCGACCTTCTGATTGGCAAGCCCTAGGCTCTGTGGTTTAACCCACAGCACCACCCGCGTCCCTTGATAGCAAGAGAGGGGACTGTTATTTAGATTTTGCACCAAAACAGCCCTCTGTGTCAGGGCCCCTGACATAGGGACTCTGTGGCCTTTCAGGTGTTGCTGCACTACAGCTCCCATCATCCCATTGGCCATGAAAGACTGGAGTCCAACAATATCTAGAGGGACAAAGTTCCCCATCCATGACCCAAATGGTGTCGGAGGGGATGACTTTTCTCCCTTTCGCCACCCCTGCTGTAAGAAACAACCAACAACAGCCATCTCAGAACCAAAAGGAATTTCAGCACCCACAACCAGGTGCCACGCTGAGCTGTCAAGATCTGCAGCAGAGGCAAACAACTTTAATTTGGGAAGCAGAACCACAGAAGAGTGTAAACGTGGGAGCCTTAATTGCCTTACCCTTTTTTCCTCGAAGCCCAGGGTTGTGATGATGGGGAATAATCCTCAGGAACGGATACTGGTAACTCCCTGTGAAAGATGTGGGTTTTTTGCCACCCACCTCACGACCTCTGGCTTCTAGGCAGCTGACGCACACTTCTGAAACTTGCCTGTGTCTTTATGCAACCACAAAGTTAAAACGCGTTATTTACCTTTCAGTAAAACTCTCAAGGTGACACTACAGATGATCAGGGCCTGGAAGAGGTATGGGGAATGGGGGTTTTTTTGGAGGAGCATTGGCATATAACCCAGTTTTTCACTGACAGTGGCAACAGCTGGAAGGAAGAGGATATGCAGGCTGTTTTGTGAGAATGGGAAATAGTTTGGATTAAAGACTGGAAGCCCACCTTTCTGGGAGTTCAAAGCATGGTCCTAGACAGCATCTTAAAAAGCAGAGACATCACCTTGCCAACAAAGGTCCGTATAGTTAAAGCTATGGTTTTCCCAGTAGTGATGTATGGAAGTGAGAGCTGGACCATAAAGAAGGCTGATCGCCGAAGAATTGATGCTTTTGGATTATGGTGCTGGAGGAGACTCTTGAGAGTCCCACGGACTGCTATAAGATCAAACCTCTCCATTCTGAAGGAAATCAGCCCTGAGTGCTCACTGGAAGGACAGATCCTGAAGCTGAGACTCCAATACTTTGGCCACCTCATGAGAAGAGAAGACTCCCTGGAAAAGACCCTGATGTTGGGAAAGATGGAGGGCACAAGAAGAAGGGGACGACAGAGGACGAGATGGTTGGACAGTGTTCTCGAAGCTACCAGCATGAGTTTGACTAAACTGCGGGAGGCAGTGGAAGACAGAAGTGCCTGGTGTGCTCTGGTCCATGGGGTCATGAAGAGTCAGACACGACTAAACAACTAAACAACAACAACAAAGTGTGGTCCAAGTGTTTAACTATTTGGTATACTTTGCAACCAACCAACCCCGCTACTCCTTGAAACAGAAGTCCAAGCTGAATGCAGTTTTCCAAAAAGGTGTAAAATAGGGGCAGTGATCTACCTGGTTCTGGAGCTGGTAAATAGGGCCAAATGGTCCTGATGGTGAGATTCTACACCTGGGAAAAAACCAATTAAAAACCATTTAAAATAATAATGTTTATTTCCCAGGGATCTGATGCTTCTCCCTAAACAAACATCCCTATTTCCATGTGGCTTCAGGGCTAAAGGGATCTCAGGCACCGCTTCCATGGAGTCTGGAGACAGATGGGACAATAGCTTTATCCAAAGGGTGTGAACTGCCACCTTTATCTGAATGCAGTGTGATAGCAACCCAAATCACTCAGCACTGGGCTGGGTCACAATTCTGTCGCTCTTCACTTGACTAAAGGCACTCCCGTCTCCTTGTCTCACACCCATTTTAAGAGGATTTGTCAGCAGCCTCTGAACATAATCAATCGGCCTTTTCAAAAAGCTGCCATAGAATGATATTCTTATTAGGAAGACCAGCTAAAATGCTACAGAGCAGCAGATAAGCTTTTGATAACTCTGGGACTCTTCCTTATGATGGATGAATAATCAAAACCACCACCCTTTAAAAAGAAAAAGAATGTGGGGCAGGGAGACAACAGCTGTGCAAAATGGAAAAGCCCCAAAGCCTGCAGTTTGTTACAGTTTTAAGATGGAGTGTAGGAGGTGTTGTGCATACTTAATTAGATTAGACTCTGCTGGATGCAAAATAGTTTTCAGATTGCATCAAGGACTCCTGGGATTTATTTATTTTTTTAAAAAAAAACAATAGCTGTTCCCCCCTTTTTATTTTTAAAAATATAAAAGGCCAACAAACTGAGAAAGCTAATACAAAAAGCAAATAAAGCAGCAAGCTATGGATTGAGGCTGTGGACCTATGCACACTTACCTGGGAGCAAGTCCAGCCGAACTCAAGTGGGACTAAGTTCTGTTCTGAGTAGACAAGCATAGAAATGCACTGGTAGAAAAGGAACTGATAAATTAATTGTCAGCCGAGTGGCTATGCTAACAGTCCATAACAGCAAAACTACATCAAAAGAGGACGGTGGCAACTTATTTGTTTTACTTATTGCTAGGATTTCTTATATGCTGCTATGATGAAGGTATACAATTCCACAGTGGGTTACCACAATACAGTTGTAGAAAGAAATCAAAGTTATAATTTTGCAACATAAATTCAGCAAAAGAGGTGGGTCTCCCAAAGGAAAATATGTTAACTTTCAAAAGCCAGGAGAAAGAGGTGTGTTTACAGTATATGATGAAAGCTGTACAATGAAGGTGGCAGGTGCATCTCTGTGTTCCACACTTTAGGGGCTGCCACAGAAAAGGCCACAATTCCCAGGGCTTCCCAGTATGCCAGAAGGACCAAGAGAACCCCTTTAAAGACTAACAGATTTAATACTTCTGTGCAAGCAACAGGGACAGCCCATCAAATGTCATTGCTGTGTTGTTGCTATTATAAGAGTGGCATCAGTGTGCACGATGCTTTGTAACAAGCCCTTGCTGGTCCTTGCTCCATGGAGCTTATAAGGTCTGACAGTGGGGAGGAGGCATGGAAGATGCAGAGAGAACAAAGGATGTACGTGAGCAAATGCACGTACTCCACACATCTCTGTGCAGAAATCCAGCATTAAGTCCTTTGGGAGTGAACCGAAACCTAGCAGAGGCAGAGTTTGGCAGATCACACCTTCCATCTTGAGTCACTTGCAGTAGAGACTTAAAACTGCAGGTGAGAATGTGCATCCCCTGTTCACAAAAGAGGATGCATCCAGCCACCTCAGGGGGAACCAGTTGGGCTTGCAATGGGGATTTGCACCCAGGTGTGAATCTATTTTCTCCAGCAACTCTCCTCTGCTGGATGCGAACAAACAAGTATTTGAAATAATGACAGAATCATAGACTCAGAGAGTGGAGGGGCCCCTGTAGACCATCCATCTAGTCTAATCCAACCCCCAGCTTGATGCAGGAAATCCGCTGCTGAGCGTTCAGCCTCAACAGGTGGCCATGTAGCCTGTTTGAAGGCCTCGAGCAAGTGAGAATCAGACTATGGCATCAATGCTTGTGACATCATCTGAAGCAAAGCGAGAAGTTCAACTATTGATTTCCCAAAGGTGGGTGTATGTGAAATCTAAGACTAGCCTGTTCAGTCCTATAAAGTGCAAGAGAACCACCTGTTATTCCTATAAGTCCCTCCAGTGTGAAATGAATGCAATAGCAATCCATTTCTCCCCACACACCCCAATAGAAGCATCTCTTTTAAAGCAGAGATAAGGAACCCTCTCTCTGGTTTCAGGTCTCTCCTCAAGCCACACCTCTTAGCAACCTGAATGTGGCTGCTTCACAACCAGCAATAAGGTCTGGGGAACCACTGTTATGTTCTTTGATGGGGTCATTCCATGACAGATCACCACACCTTCACAACATTGGTTCTAATCAGCTCTCAAACTTTGGGATTGTTGAAATATATACAGCAAAAAATTAATCAATTTGAGTCGTGCCACTAAAATTGGGTCTACTAGGCCTAAAAAGTTTAAGCAATGTGGATTAAAGTTGCTTCTGGGGCCCTGAATCTTAAGCTTCAAGAGTTTCATGGTAGGTCCACACCTGCACTTGGCTGACTGGAATGTGTTACTGTCTCTTCCTCACTTTGACACAGGATGGAGAAATGGTCTGGCTTTGGCATGGCTGGAATGAGGCCTACATTTACAGAGGTAACAGCTGTATCACTTGCCCCATTTACCTCAGGTAGGTTGTCTGTGAGGGAAAGTGGCCCTCACTGTTGCACACCCCTGTCTCAAAGCTATATTTTACCAGGGTAGTGGAGACAGTATTCAGCCTCTTCTAACAAATAAATAATAACTTGTAATATATAGCATGCCCATCTGGCTGGGTCGCTCTCTGTTGGCTTGAGGAGTATCGTACAAGGATGTTGGAAGAAGGAATAATGTGTTGTTAATGATATGTTGGTGTTGCCTTCTCCTTAAGCAGGCCAAGATGGTGCACATCTTTTAACTTCACAGGTAGAATAAAGGAAGAGGGAATGATTGACCCAAGCTGAATAGGTGTTTGAACCTGTTCTCCCAGGTTGTAATGCAACACTGAAGGGATGACCTTTAATCAGGTCCTGGATTTAGCCTATTTTTAACTGGCTGAACTTCAAGGTTCACCCCTGAGAAGTGGGTGGTGCCCATCTCTAAAGGGTTAAAGTAAGTGTGATTATCTCACCGCTGATTAAATCAATGACCTATCAATGAGGATTTGAGATTGTGAGTCTGGATCAGAGATGATGTCAATAGGCCTGGGGCACTATACAGGCACTGTAACCTTCCAACAGTTTGACTTCACCCCCAAAGGCACACCCCTCCATTGTCTCCGAAGACAGACGGATGCTAATATATGTTACAGATAGGGAGACTTTAGAGCCTCTGACTCTGGGGGATTTTTTCCAAATCAAAATAAATTGAATACAGCAATTATTAAGAGATATGCCTCATCGAAGGCAATGGGATTTACTTTGCTGCCGTTTTGCTGCAGATGATTAACACAGCTACCCATGAGTAGACATGCATAGGATTGCACTGACAATTAACCTTACAAGCAACTTTCAAACATTATGCTCCAATGCACATCTACTCATAAATAAGTCCAACTTGAGGTCACATACACGCCCTATGTTTAAAGCACTATTGTGCCACTTTAATGACCCATAGTTTCCCCCCTAAGGAATCCTGGGAAGTGTAGTTTGTTAAGGGTGCTGAGAATTGTTAGGAGATCCCCATTCCCCTCAGAAAGTTAAAAATCCCAGAATGGTTTAATAACCAATCCCTCTTCCCAGGGAACCTGGGGAATTGTAGCTGATTGTAGCTCTCAGCACCCTAAACAAACTACAGTTCCCAGGATTCTCTGGGGGAAGCCATGACTGTAAAAAGTGCTACAAGAGTACTTTAAATGCACATGGCACAGTTGTGGCCTGATTTCAGCTAGTAAGGAGGAGATACCTGATATGTTTTAATTTGCTGGGAATTGTCAGAGCAAATAACTGAAAGTCACACTTTTCACATACTCTGTGTAACAGCAGTGGGCACTTTCCTAAATCCTTGTCTCCAGCAAAATCCTATTGTTGCAAGGCCCAATAAGGCATTCTGGACCAGCACACATGACCTACACTTGCCAATCCTGTCAGCCACCCATCAGCAGCTCCTTTGCAAATCCTGCTACTGATTTCATTGGGTTCCCAGAGGGAGCTCTTTGCAGTGAATGTAAAAAAAAAGATATCTCCTGGCATCAGTAAAATTTGAATCGGCCCCAAAGTATAATTAACAACAGAGCTGTAACGCTGAGGGGTGGAAGGGATGTCGTAACTCCTGTTCATAACATTTGCGCAACCAAGCAACTTTGGAGGCACGGCACATGTAAATAAATGTGGATCACACTCAGTTTCCTGAAGACTTGAAGAGTTGATGAGCTTTTTTTCATGGTAAAAGTATAGCTCTGAGATTTTCAGTAAATTTGCACACGTTACAGTATATTGATCTTGTGAACAACAACCATCCTGGGAAAGATGAGTTGGTAGAGCATGAGACTCCATCTCTGGGTCATGGGTTTGAGCCCCATTTTGGGCGAAAGATTCCTGTATTGCAGAGGGTCGGACTAGGTGACCCTCGTAGTCCCTTCCAATTCTACAATTCCATGATTCTTAGAACGACAAAAATGATGCAAGCTACAACACTCTTGTTGTTTTTGTCCATGGAGTTTTCTTGGCAGGGATGCTGGAGTGGCTTGCCGGTTCCTGCTCCAGCTGGATCACGTTTAGTCAAAACTCTCCACTATGACCTGTCCGTCTTGGGTGGCCTTGCACGGCATAGCTCATAGCTTCTTTTAATTACCGTATTTTTCGCCCTATAGGATGCACTTTTCCCCCTCCAAAAATGAAGGGGAAATGTGTGTGCATCCTATGGGGCGAATGCAGGCTTTCGCTGAAGCCTGGAGAGCGAGAGGGGTCGGTGCACATCGACCCCTCTCGCTCTCCAGGCTTCAGGAAGCTATCCGCAAGCCTGGAGAGCCTGGCAGGAGTTCCCGCGGGGCTCCCAAGGCTTGCGGATAGCAGCCTGTTCTGGGGGCTGGGGTCGGGGGAAGCTCGGGCTTCCCCCGCCCCAGCCCCGCGCCTGGGGGGAAATAATTTTTTTTTATTTCCCCCCCAAAAAACTAGGTGCGCTCTATGGGCCGGTACGCCCTATAGGGCGAAAAATACGGTATTCAAGCCCCTTCGCCATGACAAGGCAGTGACCCATGAAGCAGATGGTTGGACAGTGTTCTCGAAGCCACCAACATGAGTTTGACCAAACTGCGGGAGGCAGTGGAAGACAGGAGTGCCTGGCGTGCTCTGGTCCATGGGGTCACGAAGAATCGGACATGACTAAACGACTAAACAACAACACAACACTCCACAAGCTTTTGTGAGCAACGCACACATATGTTGGTGTTGTTATGATTATCATTATTCTTACTTAAAACACTTATATCCCACCTTTTGTGATATAGTTCAAGATGGCTAACAAAAAAGTAGTAAAAAGGTAAAGGGACTCCTGACCATAAGGTCCAGTCGTGGCCGACTCTGGAGTTGCGGCACTCTAAAATATCATAAAAAGCAACGGACCATAAAGAATAAGAAGCCAGCATTTTTTAATTAAAAAACCAGCTTAAACATAGCAATAATAAAAACATTTTAGAGCAGAATAATCGCACTTCAGTTGTGGGAAGCCTCAGCAATAAATTCTGGCCTCTAAAATGGAGGTGGAGAAACTTGCAGCCTTCCAGATGTTGTTAGACTCCAGCTTCCATAATAGAAGAGTTTGGATTTGATATCCCACTTTATCACTACCCGAAGGGTAGTGGCTAACATTCTCCTTTCCCTTCCTCCCCCACAACAAACACTCTGTGAGGTGAGTGGGGTTGAGAGTCTTCAAAGAAGTGTGACTAGCCCAAGGTCACCCAGCAGCTGCATGTGGAGAAGCGGAGATGCGAACCCGGTTCCCCAGATTACAAGACTACCACTCTTAACCACTACACCATACTGGCTCTCCTAACCTCTGGCCATGCTGGAGGGGGAATGATGGGAGACACTCCTGCTCTGGATGCCAGGGGCCAGAGAAAGCCAACATGGTGCCCTCCATGTTGTAGAACATCTGCTCTGCATGCAGAAAGTTCAATCCCTGGCACCTTCAGAGAGACACCTGCCTGAAACCCTGGAGAGCTGTTGCCAGCGTAGACAATACTGAGCTAGATGGACCAATGATCTGATCCAGAATAAGGCAACTTCCTGTGTTCCTAACTCCAACTTCCTTTAACCCCCAAAAACATTGCCTATGGTCAGAGATGCTAAGAGTTACAGTTCAACTCCTGAAGAGCATCATCTTGGCTACCTCTGTCTTGCTGCTGTAGTGCAAGGCCAGTAGGAGGAGAATGAAAGGAGCCTCCCTAAGGAGTTGCAAAGCTTTCATGTGGAGGGACACCAAAGCTCTAGCATTTCTTTCAAGAATACGGACAGGAGGACACTGTGGATGGTGTCAAGTTATAATATGCAGGCAGGCTCATATGGGAGAAGGTGGTCCGAACAGCACTTTAAATAATGCCTAGAAACAAATAGAGAGCCCGATTGTTTGTTTATTGAAATTGCTCTTCACCCATTGATGGTCCCAGAGAAGTTTATAAAATGTTGAATAAAATTATAAAACCTACAGCAAAACAACTACAGTCATTATAAAACAACAAATCATTATAAACAACAAGTGCAGCAGGAATTCCATAGCAACTTTGGCAGTGCTTTTTTTCCTTAAAAAATGTTTAGGGGGTACTCTCATTTTCCTACTCATATTGAAATACTGCCCCTCAATGAGGCCAAACCTAGATTCACAAAATGTTTAGGGGTATGCATACCCCTGCGGCCCCCCAGAAAAAAAGGACTGAACTTCGGACAATTTAATCAAACATCACCAAAGGCCTGAAAGAACAGATATGTCTTAACTTGGCCCTGGAAGTCTAGTGATGTAGCGATCACCTGCTAATTTATATCGTCTTTTTCCTCCAAGGAGATCACAGTTGTGCAAGCTTAGCACAAGTGGACTACAGTTTTATTCCCCATTCTTTTTGTTACTGGGATTAGTCCAAGGTTGATTGGATTACAGGTGGTCAATTCACTTCAGGGCACATGATTCTGCTGAGGCTAACGTCATCACCAAACAGGTTTCTTTACAATGAAGTTATCTCCATCCCTACCCAAAATTTCCTTAATCACCTGATCAAGGTGAGCAGGTCACCTGAGCTTCTTGCTTGCACAAGATTACGTCCCACATATACATGCACACACACCTGTAGGCATCCCCAAATGCTCAATTTACCCACTGAATGTCACGTTGTGTCTTATTCACATTTAAGGACTAGCCTCCAGCTTTGGTGTTACAGCGATATATCAAAAGGGTATACATCTTTCTTCCTTGCCAAGCTAAATTAGAGCCCTCCTCCAACACCCTCTCCCTCCTATAAATATCTGCACTTAGGTTTAAACAGCTCAGAGCAAGCCAACAAACTTTAGCCTTTGAGTCAACAGTTATCTCATTTTACGACCACTTGTCATTGTCCGCCCAGTGTGTACCTCCTTTAACTGCAGCTAATTGTATTCATTTCTGGGACACTTTAGCACAATAGAAGCTACCATCCCGATGACATTGCCGCCTTCTCTCTTATCAGCGGCTCCTAGCCATGACGGCTACATTCTCCCTCATGCCTCTGAATACCCGTTGCTGGGAATCGCAGGTGGGCAGAATTCTGTCGCAAACATCTCTGACTTGCAGGCTTCCCAAGGGCATCTGGTCGGCCACTGTTGCTGGACTGGATGGGCAACTCCAAATTGGATTATTGCAATGCACTCTATGTGGGAGAGCTCTTAAAGTTGACTCAGAAATTCAACTGGTCCAGAACTTGGCAGCCAGATTATTGGCTGGGGCTCCCCATAGAACGTATATGATACAATCCATTTTAAAACAGCTGCACTGGTTGTCAGTTGGTTTTCAGGACCAATTCAATGTGTTTCAAGCCCTAAACTACTTGGGGTCTAACTATTGGAAAGACAGTGTTAAGATCAACAGAAGGGGCCCTTCTTGGTGGTTCCACTACTTTCAGAGGTTCAGGTGTGTGTGTGTGAGAGAGAGACACCCAGTCATTATCTGTGGCAGTCCCCAGGTTGTGGAATTCCCTCCCCACAGAAATGCAATTGGCACTTTCCTTGCAGCTCTTTCAATATATGCTGAAGATGCAGCTCTTTACCCTGGCTTTTGACCCTTGGGATACACTTGTCTGTATTTTAGGACCCTCTGTAGTTGTGATTGTAATTTGCTTTAATTTGCTTTTAATGCTGTTTTCTGTTGCTGTAACCCATCCAGGGACCTTCTTGTGAAGGGCAGTTAATAAATTGAAATAAATAAATCAGAAGACTGCAAGCAGGACTCAAGTGCAACAGGGCTCTCCTTACCTGTGGTTCCCAGCAAATAGTACCCAGAACAGAACACTTGATAATACAGGTGTATTTAATTGATTAGTTATTAACTAACTCAGAATTAAGTGGTTGGCTGACCTACATTTTGCGTCTCTTGAATGATTCAGAGGGCCTTTTTCTAGATAGGATATAGCAGTGTAACTGGGTTTTGATAAAGCTCTCAGGACTTGTCTGCTAGAAAAATGCATTAGCGTTTTTTGTTTGTTTGTTTTGTTTACACTAACTGCTTTCTAAACCAAGCCAGTGAAACCTACGTTAGCTCCTGCAATAGAAGCATTTTAATAGGCCCATGCCTTGCTTAAACCACAAAGGGTCACCACAAACTAAGTCATACAAAGAGCAGACTCACTGAAATTACTAACTGTACACTTTTCAAGCTCCAAGACAAGTCTATTTCTCAAATAACTGAACCATCTTTTTCATTCCATTGAAAACGTAAAAATGCTCTGTCTGGGGGCTGGGTGCCACTGAGGATGCATTGTCTGGACAAGTTACCCGAACTCTCAAAGGCACGAATTGTGATGTTGCAACCAACTTGCAGTTTCCTCTGCAGTCAGTGGGCAGTTCAGGGAAGAGGGTTTCCTGGGAAGAGGGATTCACTGTTAAACCACTCCAAGCATTGTAGCTGTGTGAGGGGAACAGGGCTGTCCTAACAATTCTCAGCACCCTTGGCACACCACAGTTCCCAGGATTCTTTGAAGGGGGGAGCCATGGCTGTTAGTGTTATCATAGTACAGTACTTTAAATGCACAGTGTCAATGTGACCATTTACTTGGGCTTTGCTGAAAGGATGCATTTCCTGAGATTCCTGGAGAGGGCACTGGTGTCCTAGTAGAATGAGGAAGAACTACGGAAAGCAACCAAAAGTTCCCTGCTTCATAAATGTCATTGGCACATCTTTTACAGTTAGTGCTGAGTTGTTTCAATAAATGAACAGTCCCTTTTGATAGGAAATAAAGGTTGTTCCCAGGTGTCCTCTGTTTATTGAGCGTTTATCCTGATTTGTTTGCAGGGAGGCTGCATGCTGCTGTATCAAACAGGCAAAAACTTTTGTGCATCTCCCTGAAGGTGCTACCAGGCTGTTGCTATTTTGCAGGGAAGTTTCACTGGCAAATTGCAGGTTCCAGAGCTAAGATGCACTCTGAAGTGTGGCTTAGCAATTTATTGATGCAATATAATGTAACCTCCCCGCACAGAAATCAAAATGAGTATTCAAAAGTTATCCGGTGTCCTATAACACCTCCCGCCCCAAGCTTTGGGCACGTCCAAGATGTCACCATTTTCAGCTGAATTTGATCACACTGACTTGCTGTCTCAGGTTGCACAATTATAGTTGATTGGGAGGTCTTGTGCAACAAAGCCATTTCTCCCTAAATATCAAACCTTTTTAAAGAAAGAAAATGTACATTTGAAAGTGTGAACTAGCACTTGCATTGGTGTAACATCATCTAACCTCGCTGCAAAAATAAATAATTCTGAATTGAAACTCATCAAATAGCCAACTTCAAGGAACCTCCTTGAAAACTAATCAGAACAGTTGCTCAATAAGCAGGTTTTCTGGAGCCCCTTTGTGCAAACAAATCAGAAGGCATGTTCTGAAAGCAGGTTGATTAGAAGCAACCAAAGAGCCCTGAGGGCGTGTGGGGGGGGGGGAGGCCGGTTGTTTGTTGCGCAAAAGCACTAAATAAACTTTAGGCGAACAACCTGAATTTGCCTGTATGTGAATCCCACCCTAAAATAACCAGAGGCTGTGAAGTCCAAAGTCAAACGTTCCAACCAAACCGAGACCCTCACTATTTGTCTTGATCAGAAGCTGGCAGTACAGAAGTTCCCCCTGGGAACACGGGTCTACTCAAAGCTGTGCGCAGAGATTTCATATACAGTACTGGGCAAGAAGTGATGCGTTATTTTGGAGGGCGTGGTGCCAGGAAAGGAAACAGCATTTTCTTTGTACCCCGCTTCTCTCCTGGCTTAAACTGCTGTCCTGATCTACCCACGCAGCTACACGGCTCTTGAGAGTTGTCGGTGGGAGGGAAAGGCAAGCTCTGGACCGGGGAAGAGGGGACAGGCCGAAGGAGCCAGGCCATAGCTCTCGCCTCCTCACCTCTGGCAAGAGCCTCTCTGCACAGGCTCTGGAATGCGGACGGAGCGAAGGGGAAGGCAGGTGGCAAGCAGCAGGCGTGTGCGGGCCTGCCCGGAACTGGAAGCCGGGAACACGTGGCTCCAAATCACTGCAAGGGAGTGCGCGGAGCGGGTGCAGACGCCCATAGCCAGAAGCGGGCAGCGCTGGATGAAAAAACGGGGTGATTGGGAAGGTGGGGAGCGGAATCTACGCGCACACCCCTGAACGGATCTCCCTAAGTGAATATGGTTGCCAAGCCAGTCTGCGGACGATGCGCGTTTCTCAATTCTCCCCGTGTTCACCCGTAGCCGTAGCCTCATTGCCCTTGGTTTGGATTAGGCGAAGGGGGAAAGGCAGTTGCAGCTTGCACGCTTCTCTCCGGGGACGTCACCCCTTTGCTCCTTGCAACCACCAGAGGCTGTCGGAATATTCTGAGTATTCCACTACCAGAATATAGGGCGGATTGGACTTCTGTGTCCTCTCTTATGGCAACCCCCCCCCCGGCCCCCATCACACACCACCCAAGGGAGGAAAAACTGCAAACTGTTGACGCACAGCCCCTGGGTAGGGTTAGCACAGGCAGCGCCCTAACATCTGCTTCCGAGCCGCGCCTACTCAGAAGTAAGTTCTCTTAAGTTCCGTGGGCCTCCGGCTGAAAGCGCCGTTAGGTTGGATGTTCTTCGGAATAAACGGGTGTAGCCAATGCTGCAAATACCAGGCACGCTTATTACTTAACTATAGGTCTCAGTGAAATCAGTGGCGTTTATTCCTCCCCCCCCCCCCGCAAAAGCATCCCCGACGGCTATGAAAGCTTGCGCCACACCGGCCTATCTTGTCACCCTAACAATTCCCCGGGTGTCTCTTTTCTCGCTTTCATGAGCCAAACCCACATCTTGGCTGGATCAGCCCCCTTTTTGCCTGCTTCTCTCTGCCTCAAGCGTCCCGCTGCTGCGACGGACCCCGATCCTAGCCAGTGCGCTTCGCTCGGGGAACACCTGCTAGAAAGAGCCGAGCCTCCGGACCCCTCCCTGCCTCTGCCCATTGGCTGCCAAGTGACACCGGGGGGCGGATCCGCCTCGCCCCCTGCCGCCCGGCCCATATTTAGCCGGTGGCGCTGGCGCTTTGGCCGCTTAGCTCGCAGCACGCCGACTGGTCGCGTCGAGGTTTAGTTTCTTTTGCAGTCTCCCTTTAGAAACGCACCGAGGGCATCGCCGCTCCCGACCTCCACAGTGCTTGGATTGGAGCCGCCTCGGCGCCGCCAGACACCCCAGCAAGATGCCGCGCTCTTTCCTGGTGAAGAAGCATTTCTCGGCCAGCAAGAAGCCCAATTACAGCGAACTGGAAAGCCAGACTGGTAGGCGCGCTGCACCCGGTGGGGAAGGGATGGGCCAGAAGGAGGAGGGATGGCGCTGAGCGCTGAGCCGGTTTGGGGGACGGGGGGGGGACTGCCAGGCGCAATTTGGTGCGCCCAGGGCGGGCGAGCGCACGTGGACGCTCGGAGAGGGCGTGAGCCTCGGGTCATCCGTGCACTCGGTGGGTTCCCGGGTTGCTTCAGGGTTAAGCATGGATGGGTCGATCGCTAAAACTTAAGCGGTATATCCTGTTGGGGGCAGATGAGCGCCCGCGACGCAGAGCTGAATCCGCTGCTATGGCAGGGAGATGTTAACTGGTCTTTCGGCTCTTTCACGTCTCCAAGGTTTGGCGGTAACTTTCTGCAGTTGGCTGGGAGTCAGTCCCGTTGGACACGGTGTGGAGACTTGTTTAGAACAGCGCGGTTAAGTTCTAGACCGGGGAGGGAGGACCTGCTGGACTACAGCTCCCATCGCCCCTGAGTATAAAGTTATGGTGGCTGGGGTTGATGGGAGATGGGAGTCTCAACAACCACTGGAGGCCACAGCTGCCCTAGCCCTGGTGCAAACCTAGTGATGCTGGTGCTTCTTAGGCGACTTGAGAGTTTATTGCTTGCTTCTGATTCATGCTGTGTGAGTAACCTAGTTGTGACGCTGTCATATACCTTGAAGAAAGTTGGTTTTGTTTTCCAAGCACTGGAAAACAGGTGGAGCTGGGAGAGCTAAGCCATCAAATAGCTCAGTTGGCTAGAGTGTGGTGCTCATGGCGGCAAGGTTACAGGTTCGATCCTGGTGTGGGACAGCTGCATATTCCTGCATTGCCAGGACTAGTAGACTATCCTCCGGGTCCCTTCCAACTCTACAGTTCTGATTCATGGAGGGTGGGGAATGTTGTGGATGAGGAAGGATCCAGCACCTGCCTAAGTTGTCTCCAGTGCTGCATGCTCACTTTATAACCATTGGCTTTAAAAAAAATCTCTTTGCAGTGATCGTCTCCCCGTGTTTTTATGAGAAGTACCCCATCTCAGTCATCCCCCAGCCTGATCTGCTGAGTGCTGGTTCCTACTACCCTCCACTTGTATGGGACACAGGGCTGCTCTCCAATTTCTTCACCTCTGAGCCGGAGTACAAGAAAAGTGCCACTTCTCCGCCCAGCCCTGGCTCCAAACCTCTGGACCTGACCTCCAGCGAAGAGGAGGATGGCAAGACGACCTCTGACCCGCCCAGCCCAGCTTCTTCTGCCACCGAAGCGGAGAAATTCCACTGCAGCCAATGCAACAAGTCCTACTCCACCTTTGCAGGCCTTTCCAAGCACAGACAATTGCACTGCGACTCCCAAGCCAGGAAATCTTTCAGCTGCAAAAACTGTGAGAAGGAGTACGTGAGCCTGGGAGCTCTCAAGATGCACATCCGAAGCCATACCCTGCCCTGCGTGTGTAAAATTTGCGGCAAAGCCTTCTCCAGGCCTTGGCTCCTGCAGGGCCACATCAGAACGCACACTGGTAAAGCCATTCTTCTGTTTGTTTCTGGTCACTCTTATCTCTTCTCTCACCCCAGACCCCTCCTCCTCTCCCCATTGCTTCCAACCTGATTCAAGTCAACACTGCATGCAGTTTATCTAGGAGATAAGGGATTCTCTCTCTCTCTCTGAAAAAAAATTACTTGCTAACCAACATTTCTGAGCAAAATCCACCTGCAATCCCTCCCAAATTCAGTTCCCTATTTGCAAACAATGCATGAGAGCAGATTTGCACATTGGGGGCTCCTGTTTGTGGCAGATTGTTGGTTGCTTTTATTCCAACTCCACACAGTGAAGCAATTATCTGATTAGTCCAGCATGTACCCCAATCCCTCCTCCCTTTCCTTCTCTTTCCATGTGGCTCATCTGGGCCCGTGGCAGTGAGGAAGTGATCCATATCACGCTACTGTGCCCGCAAACTTGGCATGCACACCCACTCTGTTGGCTCAGCAGGCTGCTCAGTCATGTGCACTATCCTTGAGTCACTCTTGCACAAAGGGGCACTCTGACTGGAAAGGGCTTTGCACCAGAGAGGCTGCAGGCATGTGTAATGTCAACACAGAGGCTGGGGATGGGCTCTAATGAAATACTCTCCTTGGGGGTTTAAGCAGGAGGCATTTCCTTCCTTACCCCCACCTTCTCTATAGCTCCCTGTATTCCAAGGATGAGCGAGGTGTTGCTCAGGGGGGTTGTGGAGGGGAGAATAGTGCTTTTAATTGCTTCATTTGAACACAGCTCTCATCCCAGAGGGCTTCCCTCTGGCACACAAATCCTCCTGCTCAACGAGAAATAAACTTGCCTCCCTGCACAAAAGGTGCTGTTGGGATGCATCATTCCAGGCCTTGTTGATTTGCATTGTTCCACTAATGGGTAACTGCTGGAGGAGGCGGGAAGTACCTTGGAAAGGAGGGGGGAGGGGAGAGAGAGAGGGGTGACTGGTCAGCCCAGGCAGGTGCTTTTAATGTAGCCATGCTGCTTTCCCCCCTGGTGCACCTGTTACTGTATCGCCCCAGGCTGAACACCAGACTCCACAGCTGCCAGGCTGTGGAAGCTCTTTTAGCTTTTAATCCAAGGAGTATCACATTCACAATGCATCTCCCTCCAAGCCGGCCATTGTGCCTGTTGCCGGGATGGTTTAATTGTTACTTGGTGCTGATTTCACACCCTCTTAGAGGTTCTAAAGATGTTGCCTGAAGGAAGCCAGAAAGACTTAATTGTGCTTTTTCCCCAAATTGAGCACGCCTGTTTGTTAGTTCCAAAAGAACTTCTCTGACAGGAATTCATCCTGTTTAGTCTTTTCAGCATGGAAGAGTTTGAAGCGGATGGTGCAGGGCCTGGTGGGGGGCGGGTGGAGGGAAGGAAGGAGTGGAGAGGCAGGGAAGCCGCTCTGGGAAGGATATAGCTATACTTGGATCTGTGAAGCTTCCAGGGCGGCCAGACTGATGCAATTAGTGCTTTGGGTTTGCACAGCTCACAGTGAGCCAACAGATGAGATAATTTGCATGTTGCACGATGCAGAATTATTTATTATTTTTAGTCTGTCAAACGAGACTTCTGAATGACTTACCTGCTGGAGCAAATGCCCACTGCTCTGCATGTTTACTCAAAGTTAAGTCTTGCTATGGTTTATAGAGCTTACTTCCTGGATCATTTTGTAAATTTACTGAAACTGAAGTCCCATCCATGGTCAAAATCTAGCCAATGGGAGAGAGAAGCATTTGTCCCCTTGAAGTCAGGGGCTGAGAAGTGCTTAGCTTCCAATGACGCTCTCCTCCTAACACCTGATCTTGAAGCCATTTAAATTGAAATAAATTCCACCGAAATTGGTAGGAACTAATTTCCATCTGCTTCAACCTGCTTACAAATGGGTTGACTCTTTCTTACCTGTTTGATCCTGCGTACCTCATTTAAATATACATTAGCTTGGCTTCTTGTTACCTGTTTCTTCAAACCATTAAACTTGCAGGTGCATGGGCCAGTCTTGGAGCTTCGGGTTTAACGTTCCCTTCTACTTTTGTCTCCATAGGCGAGAAACCGTTTTCCTGCACACACTGCAACAGGGCCTTTGCTGACCGCTCCAACCTCCGCGCCCACCTGCAGACTCACTCGGATGTCAAGAAGTACCAGTGCAAAACCTGCTCCCGGACTTTCTCCAGAATGTCACTTCTCCACAAACATGAAGAAACTGGCTGCACTGGGGCGCGCTGAGAGATCTTCCCTCTTGCATCTTGGGAAAAGAAGAAGAAGAAAAATGCTACAGACTCTCCTCCATGCCAATGCATATATTGTAACTAGCGCCTCTAGGAATATAGTTTTTCCCATTTGAGTTCAGCTGCCAGGGCAAAACTTGTCTTCTACCTGCTTCAGGCCTCGCAGTGACATTCAGAATATTTCTCCCTCTTTCTTTGGTTTTAAAAGTCTGGTTCCGCACTCCCTGGCCATGGCAGAATGCTTCTTGGTTTAGGCAGAGTGAGGCTGGTTTGCAAAAACAACAAGCATTCTGATGTTTTATTAGTGTAAGGACTGTTCAGAAAGTGCTCAGCATCTCCCAGTATTGAGCCTTACACCTAGCTGGCCTGAAGGACCACAGTATTTTTAAATTTTTATTTCTGGGGGTGTTGGGGGAAGAAAAAATAATCTGCTGTTAACTGTTGACCCTGAATTGATATGCCTCTCAAGGAGGACAAAAGCAAAGTGTTCCCAACAACCCCCACTCAATTCTCTCTTGCTCTAAGCGTTGTATATACCCTCCCAAGAAGGTGTAACTATGCAGTAATACAGTATTGCATTAGCTCTGAGGCAGCTGCTTCCCCCACCAGCACAATGATAATTTGCAATGCCTCAAAGATTAACAATGTCTATAGAAGGCACTGGGTAGCCATTTCAAACAAGACTCCTGTTTACAGAGCAGCTATGCACTCAAGCACCTGTTAATATGACTTCTTTTAACAACTGCTTTTCAAAAGAACTGTGACTAATAGCAGGCACTTGTCAGGCGATACAATAGCAGCCTGTGTAGAGAGGCTGCCCATTGACAGGTGTGTGCCAAAAGAACTATTTATGGTTATTGACAGGTGCCTCCTGAATGCATCTTTCTTTTGTACATTGTTTCCACATCATAAACAACAGGAAGGAAAAAAAAGAGAAAAGGGTATGTTTACATTTCAAAGGTACACTGGTATTTATATATTTTTGTGCCACGATTTTATACTGATTCAAAACTTTTTTATATATAATTATATACAATTTATTGATATTCAATAAAATGGTTAATTTATAATCTGGTCTTGTGCTGTTACTCTGCTTTCTGGTGACTTGTATTCCAGTGTAAAATTGCATGCTTTAAGGCTGCAGAAGTTAGCTGTGGTTAAATCCCTACAAGTTAGTCTTGACTAACCCAAGTCTCTGCTAACTTGTTCTGTTATAAAAACAGGGTGAACAATCCACAGCTAGGAAGTAATGAATGAAAAAACTCCTATGTGTTTCTTACTCATTTCAGTAAGGCTGGAACAAGAGAACTTGCCAAATACATTGAGCGCCACGTTAGTAAACAACTTATTCAGGAAAGCCTACCCATTGTGCACTGTTCCTTGATAGTCATTTTGAGGTATTGTACTGATGTAAGCTAACATTTGAATAGACAAGAGCCATCAAAGGTGGCGTTGCATGTCCAGCTCAGGAAAGTGACCATTCCCGGTCTTTGGTTAAATGTCCATCTTATGAAACTCCTCTTCACTGAAACATAGGGAGGGCAGACAGTGGTTGACCTTGCCTTCCCTATATGAAGTCTCAGCTATAGGGTCATCTTCCAAAGATCTTGAGACCCCTGCCCTTTATTAATTGTAGCAATTGTATCCCACCTTTCTTCCAAAGAGTGTAAGGTGCTGTACAAAGTTATTCTCTCCATTTTTTCCCCATAACAACCCTGGGGGTAGGTGAAGCTGAAAAACACTGAATGGCCCAAGGTCACCCAATCAAGGATTTAGCCTTGCTACCTTGCTTTTCTCCCTTTGGAGCCAGCTTGCCCCTGGCCTGAAGACAAAAGCTGCCATGCCTTATATTTTTTCCCTCCTATAACTTACATTATGCAATCCCTTTCCCCGATGAGCGTTTTTTGCCGGATATTAGTGCTTTGTCTAGACACTCTGACAATGGGACCTCTGCCATTTCCCTTGGAAAATAATTCACAGCTTTTAGTAGGTTGCACAAGTGGAAGGATTTCCATGATATCCTGGTGAAATTTATGCATTTTGGAATTGCGCTAGTGGGAAGGATGCTTTGGGAAGTGGGGTATGCAGGTGTGTTGCTTGCTAACAACTCTTGACATAGAATTGTAGAGTTGGAAGGGATCCCCGAGGGTGATCTAGTCCAACCCCCTGCAATGCAGGAATCTTAACTATAAAACCTGAGGCCTGAAGCTTGAATCCATTGGTCTGGATCCTACTCTCCAGAGCAGAAGCTTTCTGGAGCGTCAGGCCTCGATTTTTATAGCAAGCAGGCCACATAAGCATTCTGAGTTAACACCAGCATTACTTCTGCTTAGTGCAGTAAAAGGAAGTGTTAATTTTTGGCTGGATATCCCTCCCTGCAGGAAAAAAAAAATAGTACTTTTGAGGATTGCTTAGCCAGTTCATCAAACGCCAGCTCAGTTGGGAAAAAATACATAACTTGGATTGCATCCTGGAGTTACTTTGGTGAACTTCCATGAGGGCCTCTGTAATTGTGGAGCAGCTACTCAAAACACACCTCTGCGGAGCCTTGTAATTTAATGCAATGAGCTGGACTTCCACTGGCCACTTGCCCACTGACTTAGAAAAAGAAGCTCTGCTTGCCTGGATCATTCCCAAGGTCTGTCTTGTCCAGCATAGTCTTTCCACCATAGTCTTTCCCTGCGAAGCCTGCAAGCGAAGCAATGATGGAGAAATACATGCCCTGTTTGTCTACACCAGGGGTGTCCTACTTCCAAGATCAACTCCCACTATAAATAACCTGGCAGTGATCTACCCATTGGATTGACCAGAGTTGTTGAGCTTTTTTAGACCAGGATCGACCAGTGACAGCCAGCAGTTGACCGGTAAATCGCGATCGACCGGTTGAACATGCCTGGTCTACACCATCTGGCAATCAAAAGAGGTACACTGTCTCTAAAGCTGGGATGAAGAACCTGTGGCCCTCCAGATGTTGTCTGATTCCAGTTCCCATCAGCCCCTTGGCTGGGCCAATGGTCAAGGATGATGGGAGTAGTTGCCCCATAACATCAGGAGAGCCACAACTTCCGCACTCTAGTTATTAAAGGCAGATGTTCTATTTTTGACTCTCGTGACTTATAGCCGTTGATAGACTTCTCATCAAAGAGTTGCCATAGCAGAGCAAGTCCAGCACAGACTGAACTGGCCACACAATTCAAGGCACAATGTTGGTCGGAAATGTCCCTGCTGTACCCATTGCCCTTCCAGCCCAGCCCCCAAAGCTCTGGAGCTAATATGCTGATTGAGGATAAAGTTTTGTATGGAGGAAGCTAAAGGATGATAGGAAAGGAAGCTGGTCTCTCAGAGCCATGGCACTGAGGGCAGAGATGGGAACGCTGTGTCCATCTAGATGTTGATGGGCTTCGTCACATCCCATCAGTCCAGTGTTAGAAACTGAGTTATGAAAGGTAAAAGGTAAAAGGTAAAGGTACCCCTGCCCGTACGGGCCAGTCTTGCCAGACTCTAGGGTTGTGCGCCCATCTCACTCTATAGGCCGGGGGCCAGCGCTGTCCGAAGACACTTCCGGGTCACGTGGCCAGCATGACAAGCTGCATCTGGCGAGCCAGCGCAGCACACGGAACGCCGTTTACCTTCCCACTAGTAAGCGGTCCCTATTTATCTACTTGCACCCGGGGGTGCTTTCGAACTGCTAGGTTGGCAGGCGCTGGGACCGAGCAGCGGGAGCGCACCCCGCCGCGGGGATTCGAACCGCCGACCTTTCGATCGGCAAGCCCTAGGCGCTGAGGCTTTTACCCACGTCCCGTTATGAAAGCTAGGAGCTAAATGGCACCTTAAACCTAGGTTATGGGTGCAAGAACGGAATGTCTAGGTGCGCTTTTTTATAACAAGAATACAAAGCTGAAAATGAATGAACTGCAGCTAAAATATTAGGTCCATTTTTCACATGGTCTAGTCCTTCCCCTGCCCACTCCCCTAATATTCTTAAAAGGGTCTCTTCTCCAGTCTTCAGAAAGTGGCTGGAAGTGGGGAGGCAGGAAAAGGTCCTCATTTCCTTCTACTCTGCAGTTTTAATCTGAAATATTAGGCGCAGTACTGCACCCACAGCTCAGAAACTGCTCGTGCTAATGAAATCCCCTATCGCAAAATGCGCCTAGATCAATAGGAGTTTCAGATGCTGCATCAGTCCCAACCAGCTTGGCCAATGGTAGCCAACTAAATCCCTGCAGGAAGTATTTAAGCAGGATGTGTTGGTGTGTTAGCTACCCGCCGCCGCTTGCTCTCAGCACCAGGTACTGTCTCTGAACATGCAGGTTACATTAAACTGTCAAGCACAAATGATGAATATGACAGTTTAATGCAGCCTGCATGTTCAGAGACAGTGCCATTACATCAAGCTACTACTTGAATCAGAATATCACAAGTCGGGGATAGAGAACCTATGGTCCTCCAGATGTTGTTGAACCACAATTCATCACCATCATAACAACAACAACAATTAATAAAAATATTTTCTAGAACTTCCTTAAATATTTAAAAACATGAAGCTGTACAGAAATTGGAACTGGCCAAGCAATGTATGCTAAAGTGAAGAAAAGGTTTATGAAATGGATTAGTTCTACTGAAGCTTTCCCAGTCTGAAGGCCACTTTTGCTTCTGGACTACCTTCCTGGGCCACATGCCGAGGGTGGGCAGGGCACTGAACGCAAATGTTTTCCTTTGCACAGTGTGCTGGGTTCTGCAAACACTCTCACGCTCCTCTCTATTCTCGCTCCAAACAAGCAAGAGGCACTATCAGATTCCAGCCAGCCATAAGCAATTGGGTTGCAAATTGGACCAGTGAGGGGTGTGGTCTGGGGAGGGTCCTGCACAGATCTAGGGTGTCATCAAATCATCAAATCAAAGAACTGTGGAGTGGGAAGGGATCCTCAAGGTCATCTAGCCCAACCCCCTGCGATGCAGGAGTCTCAGCTAAAGATGGCCCTCCAACCTTTGCTTACAAACCTCCAAGGGAGGAGAGTCCACCAGCTCCCAAGGGAGACCGTTTCACTGTCGAACAGCTCTTAGCGTCAGAAAGTTCTTCCTGATGTTTAGTCGGAATCTCCATTCCTGTAATTTGAATCCATTGGTTTGAGTCCTACTCTCCAGAGCAGGAGAAAAAAGGTTTGCTGCTCCACACTCCTTATGTCAACCCTTAAGATATTTGAAGATAGCTACCATATCTCCAAGGGACGCGGGTGCGCTGTGGGTTAAACCACAGAGCCTAGGGCTTGCCGATCAGAAGGTCGGCGGTTCGAATCCCTGCGACAGGGTGAGCTCCGGTTGCTTGGTCCCTGCTCCTGCCAACCTAGCAGTTTGAAAGCATGTCAAAGTGCAAGTAGATAAATAGGTACCGCTCCAGCAGGAAGGTAAACGGTGTTTCCGTGTGCTGCTCTGGTTCACCAGAAGCGGCTTAGTCATGCTGGCCACATGACCCGGAAGCTGTACGCTGGCTCCCTCGGCCAATAAAGCGAGATGAGCGCTGCAACCCCAGAGTCGGTCACAACTGGACCTAATGGTCAGGGGTCCCTTTACCTTTACCATATCTCCTATCAGTCTCCTCTTTCCAGGTTAAACATACTTAATTCCCTCAACTGTTCCTCATAAGGTTTGGTTTCCAGACCCTTGGTAGCCTTCCTCTGCACATATTCCAGCTTGTCAATATCCTTCTTAAATTGTGATGCCAAGAACTGGACACAGTATTCCACGTGTGGTCTGACCAAAGCAGAATAGAGTGGTCCTATTACTTCCCAAGATGTTCAGTTTTTATGCTTGACCCATCCCAGGATGAATAAGCACAATATAACGAAATTTTAAAATGGATATGTTACTTGCTTTGGGGACATACACCAATGAATGCTGGCAGTCACATTTTGGTGACAATATTCACCAGGACAATATTCCCCACACAGATATACAATTTTCAGTCACTCTTCACAGGGAACAGAGGCCTCCTAACAACTCCCAGCACCCTGAACAAACTACAGCTCCCAGGACTCTTCAAGGAGAAGCCATGAGTGTTTATAGTGTGGTTTCATAGTGCTTTAAATGCATGGTGTGAATATGGCCATCATTAGATCTCAAGTTAGACAGACAAGCAATCAGGCTTGCCATAACACAGCATTTTATGCTCCTATGTTAATAGGACATACGTTTGGAAATCCATAGTTCTGAAAAAACAGAATAATTAGCAAAAGGTTTCTTTTCTTCTTCTTCTTTTTATATTAGAATAAGGTGGGGATTTTTTGTTCTTGAGGGTGAGAAAAAACCCTTCTTGTTGTGCTCAGGAATAAAAGAAATAACGAGAGAGGAAAGCTTGCTGTTTTTTCCCTGCGAAGGAGTTTAATTAGAGATTTGCTGAGCAGCATTTCTCTTCCCTTTTAGGACCGCAGAACTTCCTGTTTTATAAAACCAGCTCCTGGAACCGAAAGGAAACTCCAGATTAAGTGTAAGAATCTGAGCCTTCGCTGATGGTATTTGCTCAGTCTATTCCCCTTGCTTGATGAGGTGGAGCAGAAACCAAGACTGACTTCTGGGAGGTAAACATCTTCCTTCAGGTTTCCAAAAAAATCATAACAATCCTCCAGAGAGAAACAAAAACAAAGAGGGAAACACATATTTTGCTTGTAGGAAGGTTGGAGTGGGAAAGATTGGGGGGAGGGGCAGGTGTGAGAGGTGAAGCTGTGGGTGCTTCAGAGGAGTAACAGAGATTGTATTCTTTAGGCACCCAGAATTCTTCCTCGCATTCAGTGGGGATATTGGAACCATAAAGGGACCCCTGACCAGTAGGTCCAGTTGTGGCCGACTCTGGGGTTGCGGCGCTCATCTCGCTTTAATGGCCAAGGGAGCCGGTGTACAGCTTCCAGGTCATGTGGCCAGCATGACTAAGCCACTTCTGGTGAACCAGAGCAGCGCACAGAAATGCCGTTTACCTTCCCGCCAGAGCAGTACCTATTTATCTACTTGCATTTTGATGTGCTTTCAAACTGCTAGGTTGGCAGGAGCAGGGACCGAGCAACGGGAGCTCACCCCGTCACGGGGATTCGAACCGCCAACCTTCTGATCGGCAAGTCCTAGGCTCTGTGGTTTAACCCACAGCGCCACCCGCGTCCATAGCTGTCAACTTTACCCTTTTCTTGTGAGGAATCCTATTCAGAATAAGGGAATTTCCCTTTAAAAAAGGGAAACATTGACAGCTATGATTGGAACATTCAGAACATTCAGGTAGGCCACGGTGGCAACACGACTCAGCTGCAGCGCATGGTACAGCCCCCCACAGAGGACAGACCACCAACTGGAGGAGCACCCTCACTTCGCAGAATGCTCACACCACAGTGAAATTTTTAACTGATGAGAAATGGGTTGGAATACAAAAAGAAACAGGGGTCTTGGACCACAAGCTTGACATGAATCCACAGTGTGATGCAGCACCAAAAAATATGGTTCCGGAATTGAAATATTAATAGAGAACGTGTAAAACGTGCAGGGGTAAGCAAAAAAATAATAATAGAATCAATTGAATAATTATTAAATTATAACAACACGACAAGATGGAAGAAGTAAAATACTGAGATCACACATGGGTGAAGGGGAGTGGGGGGTATATGGGAACCTATAATATCATTTATAATATAATTTGTTAAATGTGTTGTATTTACATATAGCAAAGGGAAGCCTAGAGCAATTAGATATATTTTAATTTAGGTAATCTATGTAATAGGCTTATGTTAGAAAATGGATGTGGATTTTGAATTTGATGTTTGTAATTTTTTTGGGTTTTTTTTTTTAAAAAAGGGTGAATGCATCAACAGATGTATAGTGTCCAGATCAAGGGAAGTAATAGTACCAGTCTACTCTGCTTTGCTTGTTTTCTCCTGCTCTGGAGGCTAGGACTCGAACCAATGGCTTCAAGTTGCAAGAAAGGAGATTCCGACCAAGCATTCAGAAAAACTTTCTGACAGTAAGAGCTGTTCAGCAGTGGAACAGACTTCCACAAGAGGTGGTGGACTCTCTTTCCTTGGAGGTTGTTAAGCAGAGGATGGGTGGCCATCTTTAGCTGAGACTCCCTTGAGTCCCTTCCATCTTGAAGATTCTATCATTCTATATTAAATCAGGCCTGGAGTCCACAGCAGTGCAGTTGGGGGCATGTAATTCTCAAACTGCACTTCTCCCTTTCCCTTAACATGTGAGAAATTGATCTGAAAGCGAGAGGACTTTCAAGGACAGCTTGTGAGATGCCTTGAAGTCTGCTGTTCAAAGGAGAAGAAGAAACCCAATGGGCCATTAGGACGGTCACTTATGCATCATTTCCTCCCAAAGAGAACAACAGTCTGCATATGCTCATTTATAAGCCTACAAACCAGCACAGGCCAATTAGAAAGATTTAATATCATTTTAATAGAAATGTACCTTACCACAGTCGGGAAGACTTGCTTGCTCATTCTGCTGTCTAACTCTTGATGGGCAACTTCAAAGCCCCTGCCACGCTCATTCTTTAGGGTTTCATAGAACCGTAGAATTGGAAGAGACCCGAGGGTCATCTAGTCCAACCCCGTTTGCCATCCTGAAACTGAATTGGACCTGACAACTCATAAAACAGAAGGTTGTCCTCTGTAAATTAGGACATACAGTCATCCCAAAATGTCCAGTTTTTGGACACAGCTAAAGTACTTTCCTGGTACTTAGGAGGGACTAGATGTCAGAAGCAAAGCACCTGGTTTTGCAAGGTCTGTGGCACAGAGGTAAAGCACATTCCTTGCATGCCAGAGGACACAGGTTCAATTCCTGGCATCTCCAGGTAGGGCTGGAAGAGACCTCTGTCAGTATAGCTGCTGCCAGTCGGTGTAGACAGTACTGAGCAAGATGGAGCAAGGGTCTGACCTCGTATGAGGTGACTTGCTGTGTTCCTGCGCCTTCTTAAAGTTCAGATGGTTGATTAGATAGCAGGTATCAGGAAAGGCTTCTCTGCCTGAGACCCTGAGAGATGCTGCCAGTCAGAGGAAACAATACTGGGGTGCTGTAGGGTTCTGTCCTGGGCAACATCTTTATAAATGAAGGAACTGGGGAGAAGCTTATCAAATTTGCAGAGGGCACCAAACTGGGAGAGGTAGCTAGTGCCCCAGAAGTCAGAATTGGGACTCCAGATAACCTTAAATGATTGGAGAACTGGGTTGTAAGCTTCTATACTTACACAGGAATAACCAGCTGCACCAATATAAGATGGGGGACACGTGGTTTGCCAGTAGTACATGTGAAAAGGAAATAGGGGTCTTAGTGGACCACAAGCTTAGCATGAGTCGACAGTGGGATGCAGCAGCAAAAAAAGCTGGAATACTGTGTCTGGTTCTGGGTGATATAATTTAGGAAGGATATTGACAAGCTGGAATGTGTGCATAGGAGGGTGACCAAGATGATCAAGGTTCTGGAAACCAAGCCTTATGAGGAACGGTAAGAATCACAGATTTGGAAGGGATCACAAGGGTTATCTAGTCCACTTGACATTTTTCTAGGCATACACTGCAACACTTCGGGGTGCGCCTTAAAAAAAAAAAAAGCTATGTGTGAAGTGTCCTTGTCCTCTTGTTAACAAAACTCTCTAAGGCCACAACACTTCTCAGTTGGCTGTCACTGAGTTGGCAAATGTTCTTTCGTAAGCAACTGATGCAATATGGCTGTCCCTCTTCCCAAACAGAGCTTGTAAAACAGACTTGATGACTAAGGCAGAGAGAGGGTCATGCGCGAAAAGGAGGAGGAATAGAGGCTGCTTCTTTTCCTTTTCCCTTTGTTTGTTCTTTCTAAAAAATAATGTCAGGAAATCTCAACACACTGTAAAGCTGGTCCTTAGAGTAGCTTTGTGTTTTCCACAGGTAAATTGGATCTGTGGGGGCTTGGGGCCATGGCGATGGAATGGGCTGGACCACAGCTGGAGCAGTTGGGGAGGGAGAAGGACCTGTGATGAACAGGAGGGAGCCATTTGGCGACCCCCTTGCAAGATCATCTGCAAAAGATTATACCTTCAGTGCTAATAAAGCTGGGATTCAATCAACTTAACTCCAGGTACCACAAGCCCCCCTCCCCCTCCCTCCAGGAAGGCCACAGGGGGTTGCGATTTTTGAAGGTTGTGAACCTTGGGGCACCGAGGCTTCTGGTTCTCTGTTGACATTCTTTTTAGCTGTTTAATGCTGATAGGGGGCTTGTGTGCTTCTCCCCCAGCTTCCCACTGGATGCCTCCTAATATGCCCCAAGCCTTCATTTCTGAGCCCAGCAGGACATTCCAAACAAGCTCTCGGCTTTCAGAGTTACAAGTAAAACAGGCACCAAAAGGTGCACTCTTCTCTATTAGGGTCTTTCCGACCTGCCCCCCGCTCAATTCAGCTGTGGGATTCAAAGGCCCATTCAAAATCAGGTCTAGCTTATGTTTTTCTCTCCAGGCAACTGCACCGCACTTGCAGGCAGAGAACAAGAGAGGCTCCATGCCAGCATTGCACCTGTGTTTCCTGAAGCACATGGTAATGTAGTTTTTAAATAGCCATGCGCACAAGCAGGATGACCAATTAGGCATCACCAAGAAAAAGGGCAACATTTTGCACAAAATTGGTGCATGCAGATTATATGCATGTCTAGATGCAACTTGAGAAATAACGTCTATAATTTAAATAGAAACGCAATGCATCTCGCCATGGGCTGAGCAGGTGACCTGGCTGCCTTGCTCACTCGGCTGCCAGGGGTCAACTGTTGATGGGCAACTTCAAGACCCCTGCTGCTCTCCTTTCTTAGAGTCCTTTATATTCAAACCAGACTTGGACCAGTGTGGTGCCTTCCAGATGTTTTAAACCCCCTTGAAATGCATCTATTTAAGCTTCCCCTTCTGCTTGTAGTATCTTGTTTAACGGAAAGGGTGAACTCATATAAGAATTAAGATTGACAGCCAAACAAAATAGAAGTCAAACAGTTAAGTAGGCTTGGACTTCTTAAGTTTATGACCTTGCTGAAGATTGTTTGAACCCACTTGAACTGGAGACTGTTGAAAAGGGCAGGTTTCTATTTGGAGGTTTGTCGTAGCCAAGTCCAGTAGAAAGATAAAGACCCAGAAAGAAGAGGAGGGATCTTTGCCCATCAACATTATGTCGCTCCTGTACAAAGGGTTGAGCAGACAGGCAGACAGACCACCATGGTAAGATAATATTTGTTTTCTATTTCACATCTAGTACAGCAATGACCAATTTACTTGCGTTCAATATGTGCATGACCGTGCATGTGTACATTGCATGCAGTACATTCCAGAACAGGCCAGAAAAGTGGGCAGAATTGGGGTTTAACAGGGCATAATGGGGCTGCTGCTGCTGCTGCTGCTGCTGCTTCTTCTTCTTCTTCTTCTTCTTCTTCTTCTTCTTCTTCTTCTTCTTCTTCTTCTTCATTATTTATTGAATTTATATACTGCCCTATACCCAGAGGTCTCAGGACGGTTCACAGAAAAGATCACAATATATAAAATCAAAATAAGAACAATAACCCAATAACACCCCCCCAAAAAGAGCCACATTCTAAAAGGGCATAGGATGTCCATCAGGTCAACCAAAGGCCTGGTTAAAAAGGAGCATTTTTGCCTGGCGCCTAAAGGTGTATAATGAAGGCACCAGGCAAACTTCCCTGGGGACAGCATTCCACAGATGGGGAGCCACTGCAAAGAAGGCCCTGTTCTCATGTTGCCACCCCCTGGACCTCTCGAGGAGGAGGCACATGAAGGAGGGCCTCAGAAGATGATCTCAGGGTCCAGATAGGTTCATATGGGAAGAGGCAGTCCTTGAGGTATCCTGAGCCATTTATGTGCTTATGTACACTCCACTGCTGCACATGATGACCCGGAATACAACCCCCATGCCAACTGAGGGTTGTATGTATAAATTAGCACCTGCCTATTTTCTGGACTTCTGTGTCTTCCTTTGCCCCCCAACCCTTTTAGTCATGCATTTCCTCATCTCTAGGGAGGGGCTCTCCTACCTGAACAGGCACCCTATAACACCCCCCTCCTGCCTGTCCTTTATAGCATACAGGTGTTCTTTCTGCTACAGTTGCTCAGAAGAGGAATCCATGTGAAAAGGGCTCCCTAGGGGAGGAAATATTCGAGCCCCTTGCTTTTGATTCCTGCTTCTCACAGCTTGGTGTGAAAAACGAGGCTCAAGGAGCAGATTGTGGAGCCGTATGGCAGAGGCCTTTTGGTTTCTTGGTGCCGGCGACTGCAGAAAGCTGTTAAAGGTGACATGATGCGTTGAGAACACCAAATCAAAACCACACTCACCCACACACCCATCACATCAATAGTGGGAGGGTCAGAAGTGGGTGGGTGTATGTCTCTGTGTTGCAGCTGGGGAGGAAAGAGAAATTAAAAATCCCTGGAATTTATCTGAACCCAAATGAGACAGGAAGCATGGCAAGGAAAGCCTGTCATGCATTGCTAAGCTTCAGGGTTCCTTGTGGAGTTCATCATCCGTGTCCAGAGCCAGGGTTGCATTTGGATTACAGGTCATTAGAATTTACAGCCCATTAGAAAATGTTTATGAATGTCGTTTCTGCCGCAGTTTTGAAACCCAGCACATTTCCACTCCAAGTGCCTAGACACTAACGGGGAGAGGGAATAGTAGAGGCCTGGTTTGGGTGTTAAGACTTTCAGATGTTGGCTCAGGAACTTGGAGGTGGTGGAAAGCAACAGAATGCCTGAAAGGGACCTGGATCCCCAAACCACACTGGCAAAATGAGGGATTTTTTTGGGAGGTGGGGAATTGATATTGTGGATTTTTTGCCCCCCAGTACTATGATTTAGGCTTCTTTGGATTTTTTTTGAAGAAGGGGAGAATCACTTACCATAAAAAAAATCACTTGCAGCAATCACTGTGCTTTCGCCAGCAGAAAAACAGGGAGAAATTTAGCATGCAGTCGCAGTGAGGATGGGGAACATGAGATCCCTGCCAGAAAATAGCGGCAAAGTTTGACCCTAAAGGAGTTGCGACGAGCTAAGTGTTGTGATACCTTAGTAAGTGCATAAGGTCTCTGCATGTGCTTTGCAGTTCTTATCTCATAGACATGGCTAAACCAGGGACTGTGTTCCTTGCTTCAGAAGATTGCAAACCTACAAACCTCTGTAATACCATGGAATAATTTGATGTTCCATTATGGTGACAACCTGTGCAGGAGGACAAAGCCCTTTCAAAGAGTTGGTGAGGGAATTTTGGCATGGGCAACTTTCCTCTCATCTGCACAACAGGAGCATCCCATTACTACGGAAACAAATTATTACGGAAGGGAAGGGCTGACTGTATTATGGGTAGAGCACATGTTTACATGCAAAAGGTCCCAGGTTCAATCCAGGACATCGCCAGGTTAGGCTGGGAAAGACTAAACCCCCGGGGAGCAGAACAAAGCTGAACTAGCTAGATAAGTGGCGGTCCCCTAAGTGGGCTGTACCGCCCCCGGGGATTACCTAGGGGGCGCTAACAGGCAAGGGGGCAGCAGAGAGGCGCTGGAGGTGTAAATGACTATCAGACTTTGTAAAGCTGGTGTCACCAAATCAAATTCATCAGTTTGGCTGAATTAATTAAATATAATAGTTTTAATTCGATTTTGAATATATGTGCAGTTAATTGTTACTATTTTGAATTTCACTGTGTTGTTATTTTCCTCAGTGCATTGTGCAAACTGCTATTCTGAGAGGGGGTGGAAGCTTTTTATAGAGAAGGGTAGAAGGCACTGGGGATGAATTTATGGGACCAAGGAGGTAGTATCCCCCAAAAAAGAATGGGAACCACTGATTCCCAAAATATAATTATAAATGAGCCTTGTACATATGTACCCAGTGGCGTAGCGTGGGTTGTCAGCACCCGGGGCAAGGCAAGTAATTTGCGCCCCCTAACCCGTGGATTTTCGCCCCCTAACCCCCAGATGTTGCGCCCGGTGCGGCCGGCCCCCCCTGCACCCCCCACGCTATGCCACTGCTGGTGAAGGCGCTGCAATTGTGCGTAATTGCGCGGCGAGGTAAAACCAGAGTCCCGAGAACAATAAGCGAGGCTGCCACAAACCCCCGAGGGGTATTTAGCTGGAGGGTCGCCGACGCCCAAAAGAGAAGCAGCCGGAGGGCCCTGGAAGAACCTGGCTCGGAAGAATCCTCGCCACAGAAGGGCGACTGGCGATTAGGAACTGCGCTAGAGGGAGCGTGACTATCTCTCCAGAGGGAAAGGCCGCAAAGGGCGCCCCACATGCCGGTCACGGAAGGCTCCCCTCCTCCAAAGCAGACCCGATCCAGGCGGCTCCATAAAGCTCCTGGAGAGAGGCGGGGTGGGGGGGGGGGGCGCGGAGAGACAATGCCAAAACTCAGGGGGCTCCTTGAGCAGAGACACTTGCGGCAGTTTAAGACAATTGCCAGAGATGAGCCCCGCAGGGGGAGGCAGGGTCCTCTATCGCCCACCCCAGCTGCCCTTCTTGTATCTACAGCCAGTTTGGCAGGGGGCGGTGGAAGGGTCTGGAAGGAGCGGGGACCACCGCGGAGCACACATACCGGGAGCTGGAGAGGCGAGGCCCAGCGTGATAAGCCGAGAAGGGGCCAGCCCGGAAGGCGCAGCTTCACAGCCGAAGCTGTCCTCGGCTTGGGGAGCCGGAGAAGCTGTCGGGTCAGGGCCCTGGCGCAGGCCTAGCCGCTCCCGGGATCGGGGCTGCCAGCTCAGCGCTGGAGCCGAGGGAGCCCCCAGGCAGGCCTGGGAGCAAAGGCAGAGCCGCCGGGCGGTGACCGCTTCTTCAAGGCAGCCGGAGAAGCGGGGACCCCCTCCCCTCCCCGTGTCCCCCCCCCCACTCGCTCCCCCTCTGAAACTTTGCTAATACTTCCGCTCTGAGCCTCTGACAATAGGGGCGGGCCGAGGGCACGACGCGGCTGGGCCCTCTGGACTCGCGCCCCCCCCCCGATGTTGCGCCCGGTGCGGCCGGCACCCCTGGCACCCCCCACGCTACGCCACTGTATGTACCTAGTATGTATCCAATCTCAATAAGAGGTGTGAGCTTGCTTTTGCCGGGTAAGCTCATTTATTGCTAATTTGAGACAAACAGACTCTCATCTCCTCGTCAGCATAAAGAAGCCTTTCTCTTTTCTGGTCATTCAGCTTTGTCAGAGTTGAAAATCCTTGTTCACAAGACACAACAATATGTCGTGGAGAACTGTAGAAGAATAGCCAATGCTCTTGAAGAGAGGTTGTGCATATTGTTTCTGGTTGTATATCCAATTTTTATTTTGATACTATACTATACTGTACTATACTATACTATACTATACTGTACTATACTATACTATACTATACTATACTATACTATACTATACTATACTATACAGTGGTACCTCTGGTTAAGAACTTAATTCGTTCTGGAGGTCCGTTCTTAACCTGAAACTGTTCTTAACCTGAGGTACCACTTTAGCTAATTGGGCCTCCCGCTGCCTCTGTGCCACTGCCACACGATTTCTATTCTCATCCTGAAGCAAAGTTCTTAACCCGAGGTACTATTTCTGGGTTAGCAGAGTCTGTAACCTGAAGCATCTGTAACCTGAGGTACCACTCTACTATACTATACTATACTATACTATACTATACTATACTATACTATACTATGGTATTTGAATGTTTCTTTGATTGTCCTTGAATCTTCTTGCCACACTTGCCTTCCTCTCCTGCCACACCCTTTGAGAACCACTGGCCTACTGTAAGTGGCAGTGGTCAGGGCCGGCCTGAATATGAGGCAGGCTGAGGCAGCTGCCTCAGGCACTGAAGCCCAAGAGGCAGCGCCCCTGTGGGTGCCCTGCAAAAGAGGCCAGGGTTCTTGTGCCTTTCACAGTTGTGCTAAAGGGAGAATTTCTGAAGAGGCAGCTTCTTTTCCTCCACCAGAACACGCTGCATATAACCCAACTTTCCCTCTTCTGCAAACCTGTTAGAAGGCACAGGAGCGCCGTCCTCTGACCCAGGTCACGCACCTCTGGCCTTCATAGTTCTGCCTTCCAAAGAAGAGCCCACGCGGCCTGCCTCTTATTGATTTAACCTAAAAATTACAAAGTGCACTTTCCTGGTCCTCCTATTGGTTGTGCCTCTCTATCCTGAAACACACACACGCCATCAGAACACACATCCAGAACAAACAGAAAAAATGGCAAGAGCTAGGAAAAGAACCTACAATAAAGCAAAATACTGGAGCAGTACTTTTCTTTTTTTAAAAAAAATGGGAAATCGTCTTTCTTTTGTTTCCCCAAGGAACTGAAACCATGAGTCACAGAGAAAATTTCCTCTTCTTATGGAGCTGGTGACAGGGGGATTTGAAAAAAAGTTTTTTGCATTTATTCCCAGCTCTTTTGAGTTGGGGAGCAGGTGCAAGAGCAGGCTTCAACTTTCCATGCAATGAGCATACATTTGTGGCTGGGGAGGGGCACCTCGGGAAAGGCTCCATCCATTAACAGTTGGCCATAAGAAGACAAGTCCACAAACAAATTGCAGGTGTAGCCGTCATTTGGCTGCCTCTGAGCTAGGGAAATGAACGATAATCCCCAAATTAATCTTTAATCAGGCAATAACCGAGTACAGCCAGATCCGATAGGGACAATACTTTCCATCACAACAAAGAACTTAGCAAATATGTGCAGAGCAAAGGATGGAGAATGAAGGAGCCAGGAGAAAGACAGGCCCAAACCCATCATGATGGATTTATTAAGCGGGGGCATTTGTTTTCACAGTGCTAAGAGGAAAGTATCCCAATATATTTCTCTAGGTGTTGCTTCCCGCATTGGGTGATGAGAAGACAGGGCTTCTATACCTTTCAGGTAGGGCAGATTGCTGTTGGACTCTAAACTTCCATCAGCCACATGGCCAACGCTCAGGACTGATGGGAGTTGTAGTCCAACAATATAAGGATGATCATATCTGCCACCCCCCGCCAGTCCTTAATGGGTGTATACGAATGGGAATATTAACAGGTACAGTGGTACCTCGGGTTAAGAACTTAATTCGTTCTGGAGGTCCATTCTTAACCTAAAACTGTTCTTAACCACAGGTACCACTTTAGCTAATGGGCCTCCCACTGTCGCCATGCGGCGGTGGCACTATTTCTGTTCTCATCCTGAAGCAAAGTTCTTAACCTGAGGTACTATTTCTGGGTTAGTGGAGTCTGTAACCTGAAGCGTTTGTAACCTGAAGCGTCTCTAACCTGAGGTACCACTGTACAGTGTTTTGCACATCTGCAAGTCTAGGATATCGCCACAAGCTACACTTACTGAGCTAAAATATATCTCTAAGAGATACAGAAGGCTTGTCTCCTGCTGAAGAAGGGATGAGCCATTTTTTGAGTCAGGCTGCGTAGCTGTCTCCTTAGCCACAATTTGATCATCCGCAACTGATCCTTAGCTCTGTGCCTTATACCGACTTCTGAGGCCAATGAATCACGTGTGTGTGCCTCCTTCTCAGAATGATTCCAGGGTTCCAGCAATATAAGTGAGGGAGAAAAGCATTTCTCTTTTTTTGCTTTCTCATCTACGCCATCCATAATTTTATAGCTGTCAGTCATGCTGCCTCCACAGCTACCTTACTCACCTGTTTTCCTATGCTAAAAAGCCTCAAGCATTATAACGTTTTGTTTATATCCATGTTCCCTGGTAGGTTCCTCTGCAAATAGGGTGCACCCATATTATTTGTGTAGAAGAGAGGATTTTATGCCACACCTGCAGCTCCTCCTCCTGTTAAATATGAAGGAGCGTTGCCTCCTTTTGCACAGGGCCCACCTGAAATCAAGGTGCGACACCTTATTTATTTTACAGAATAAAACCCCCTCCTTTAAAAGGCAAATAATTTTAGATTTATCCTTTATACAAATTGCAGGACCAGCAAGTATGGACTACACTTTTGGATTCTGGAAATTAAGGAGGAAGAGAAGAAGTCTATGATGTTACCGGGACTCAATTTCAATTGGGTCGCTTCCATATTACCTGTTGGTTGAAGATGTTTTCTGATTTCTTTTTAGGAAGGTTATACGATGTTTTATCAAGCAAGAGTTATCCCACACGATCCAGTATGGTCCCCCATCACTTTCCTCGAACAGCCCAGCTTTGGGACAGAAATGGATTTGTTGTGCAAGAGTGCCAAATCAGCTTGAATTGTGCACCCTGGACTCAGCTATATAGCTGCAAATAAACCGTTTTAAGTGTGTTTTAAGTGCAATGTACAATGTGACAATAAATGGCTTATGGAAAATTCAATGTATTTTTAAAAATGCTTTTAAAAAAAGAGCATTTTCAGAACGGTTTTTATATGTGTGTAGATTCCACCCCTGTCTTTGCCAGTATGTGGACCCACTCAAAAAAGGAATGGTCTGGAAACACTCTTGGACTCTTAGCAAATGATCCTGTTTCATCTTCCACCGCTCTCCGCTCTGCTTCTGACCGCTGCTCATTTTGTCCTCCTCTGTGGCTGCAATTTGCATTCAGTACATTAGCAAGCCATTCTCTAACTGGCCTGTGAGCCTTCGGGGAATGCACAGCAGACCACAAACAGATGTGCGTTTTGACTGAAATGCTCAGTACCTGCCATTACGGCTCAGCATCCAAAGCAGCCAGCCCTACAAGGAGCCCAGCTCTGTTTGCTTTGAAGTATTCTCAGTGGGAGCAGGTTACTTCCAGAATATTTTGGGTACCTCTGGGATTTTGGTGCTATTAGGACATTCTTGCCGTCATGTTCCAGGAAGTACTCATGATCTGCTTTGCTGGAGGAGAACCAAAGAACTACAAGCAGCTTAGCAACACAGCACTGCCCTCTCAGTCTCCTGCCTCCTTTCCCCACCTGCAACATCCGGTCTGGTCTGATTTACCTTGTGCCTTCCTGACACCCATATGCATTGCTTGACACTGCCCCATCAGTGGCAGCTGCTGTTGTGGAGGAGGACCGGGGAGCATAAGAACACAAGGACATACAGAGAGGCTGCTGGATCAGACCCATGGCCCATCTAGTCCAGGATCTTGCTCTTAGATACCGGTAGGAAACCTGCAAACAGGACCTGAGCACATGAGCATGGTCTCTTCCTGTGGCTTCCAGAAATAATAATAATAATAATAATAATAATAATAATAATAATAATAATTATACCCTGTCCACTCTGGGAGGCTCCCAACAGAATATTAAAAACACGCTAAAACATCAAACATTAAAAACTTCCCTAAACAGAGCTGCCTTCAGATGTCTTCTGAAAGTCTGGTAGTTGTTTTTCTCTTTGACATCTGATGGGAGGGCGTTCCACAGGGCGGGTGCCACTACCGAGAAGGCCCCCTGCCTGGTTCCCTGTAATTTGGCTTCTCACACCCAGGGAACCGCCAGAAGGCCCTCGGTGCTGGACCTCAGTGTCCGGGCAGAACGATGGGGGTGGAGACGCTCCTTCAGGTATACTGGACCGAGGCTGTTTAGGGCTTTAAAGGTCAGCACCTACACTTTGAATTGTGCTTGGAAATTGGAAATGTACTGGGTCTCAGATATCATTGGACATCTCTCCTAAACAGATTTCTTCTAAAAGTCAGATAGCTGATTATTTCCTTGACATCTGATGGGAGGGCATTCCACAGGGCGGGTGCCACTACTGAGAAGGCCCTCTACCTGGTTCCCTGTAACCTCATTTCTCGCAATGAGGGAACCGCCAGAAGGCCCTTGGAGCTGGACCTCAGTGTCCGGGATGAATGATGGGGTGGAGACACTCCTTCAGGTTTCAGGTATACTGGGCCAAGGCTGTTTAGGGCTTTAAGGTCAGCACCAACAAAGAGATTTGCAGAAGCATACTGCCTCTGACTGTGGAGCAGAGCAGAGCCATCATTGCCAGTAGCCACTCTGACAGCATGTATCCTCCATGGATTTGCCCAGTTCTCTTTTAAAGCCATCCAGGTTGGTGGCCATTTCTGCTGCAGCTCAGCAGCAGAGTCCATGTTTTGTCCCAGGTTCAATCCCAGGAATCTCCAGGTAGGGCTGGGAAACTCCTGAAATTCTGGGAGAGCTCTTGGCAGTCAAGGGCTGACAATGCTGAGCCAATGGTCCGGCTTGGCCAAAGGCAGATTTCAATAATGTGATGGCATGAATGTAAAAAGCTGCTTCTACCGAGCCAGGACATTGGGCCACCTATTTTGTCTGCACAGACTGGCAGCAGATTTCCAGGGTTTCCGACAGGGGAGCCTTTTGTAGCCATAGCTGGAGAGGCAGGGATTGAACCTAGGGCCTTATTATTATTATTATTATTATTATTATTATTATTATTATTAATACCCCGCTGTCCTCGGCCAGAGCCAGGCTCAGGGTGGCTAACACCAATAAAATCACAGTAAAAACACAATAGGGGAAAAAGAAAAAGAAACCAATTTAAAATACAGGTTAAAATGCAATTTAAAATTCAGCCTCGTATTCAAAGTACCTGATAAATCAAGACCATAAGGGGAGGGAAACATAAGGGTCAGACTGAGTCCAAACCAAAGGCCAGGCGGTATAACTCTGTCTTGCAGGCCCTGTGGAAAGATGTCAAGCCCCGCAGGGCCCTAGTCTCTTGTGACAGAGCGTTCCACCAAGTCGGGGCCAGTACTTAAAAGGCCCTGGCCCTAGTTGAGACCAATCTAACCACCTTGTCACCTGGGACCTCCAAAATGTTGGCATTTGTGGACCTTAAGGTCCTCCACAGGGCATACCAGGAGAGGTGGTCCCCTTCTGCATGCAGGTGGTCTGACACTGAGCTATAGCTCCACCCCATATGGCAGATTGAACTAAACTTGTGGGAAGGAGGGGGTACATGTGAAAGACAGCAGCATGGGCGAGGGAATTTCAAGAGGTGTGGCTTTCTAGAAATGGCCAGGCAGGCTCAGGTGGGTCTTGATTGGGTTCTTATTCTGTGTCAGCATTTGAGAAGAGAGTCCAGCCCCACATGCTCTAGGAAGTCTAGCTTCCGTAGCCTGGGGATATTTCCAGATGACCTATTTATTGAGCACTCATCCTGTTTCCTTCACACACTGAAGTTGGCTAATGAATGCGCTTTCATTCTGATTTGTTTGTGGGGAGGTTAGATGGTGCTTGGTCAAAGCAAGGGCTAACCCAGTACATTTCCAGTGCATTCCCCTCTCGCTTTCCTTCCTGTAAGAAGGTCAATCTTTCAGGGAAGTGGGTTTGTTGGGCGAGAGCTCCGGTTCAACTCACTGAGCAACCTGAATTTGCCAGTGCTGTAGGTGACTTGAATCTCACCTGAAAATAGGAACAGCTTGGAAGCACCCTGGGTTTCTGCTCATCTTCAGTTAATGATGACCAACTGGAAAGTTTGTGTGTTGCTTTTGTCCCACTCTGGACCCTTTCAAAATTCTGGACAGGAGAGAGTGAGACAAAGTGGTGGAAAATGTTGAAGGAAATGACAAGGTTGTTTGTTTATTACATTTATGTACCACTTTTTCCTCCCAGGCGCTCAAGGGAGCATTTGTGGTTCTCTCTTTCCCCACTGTATCCTCACAACAACCTTGTGAGGTAGTTTAATCCGAGAGATGGTGACTGGCCCAAGGCCACCCAGGGAGCTTCATGGCTAAGCGGGGATTCAAACCCTGGCCTCCCAGGTCATAGTCCAACACTCCAACCATTACACCACGCTAGCTCACCACACAGATTGTGCTGGATGGGGAAGGGAATGGTAAGGCAGCAGAAGGACAGTGGTTGCTTCCAGACTTTCGCCATTTCTGGGTGGATTTCAGCCACTGGCAAATTCAGGTTGGGCAATCAAACGAATTTGGGGCTCTTGTCAACAAACCCACTTCCCAAAGCAGACTTTCTGCAATAAGGAGAGTGCTGGTGAAAATGCGCTAGAAAGTGTGGGATAATGCTTGGATGCAGCAGCATCTAACCACCTTGCAAAGAAATCAGAATTAATAGCCAAGGTGAGTTGCATCCAGACTACCTATGAGCATTCATTAGCAAATCCAAATATTACTTTTTTGTGATAAAGAGACTGGGAATGGCAGTGTGGCCAACGCTTGCCTGGTGCAACCTTGTCTAATCTCCCCACAACCAAATCAGGGAGATTAGACGAAGTTGCACCAAGCAGGTGGTATTCCCACATGATCCGCTGAATTTTTTTGGTCTTTTGGGGTTTGTTCCGCAAGATCTCCAAATTATATTTAATTGTGCAGACCCAAACTGTCAGGATGTGATTAAATCCCACCTGGAAGTGCCCATCATCTAATCATCCTGCAAACAAATCGAGACGAATGCTCAAGAAGCGAATGGTCTGGAAGTGACCAGCGAATGTGCATCCTCTGGCACTTGCTCTGCTCAAGAGCAATCTAGGTTTGAGTCAACATGCCCTAGGAAGAAGCAGCGAGTTCACCAGCTAGAGGGGCGATGCCGTCCTTGTGGCCAGCGATTGCAGAATCCTGTTGCTACTTGCATGCCAAGGGCTTCACTGAGCCAAGTAGATGGGAACGCTCTGAAAATAAAGCCCCTTCCCTTGCGAAAGGACGAAAGGGCAAAGCAAAAAGTATTCCCACCACCCATGCAACAATAACAGCCCCAACTTTTCACCCCAGCAGGAGCCGGCGTGGCTTGACAATAGCTGCGCTGTGCTGTAACGAGTTGGAGGCCTGCCTAGAAAATCATCAGAAAGTATTTTAAACCCAGCATAACATACATATTTATGGATCACCTTCTGTTTTACTGGGGCTCAACCCAGAGCTATGCAAGGCCTGTTTTAATGTGCCCCCCTCAATAAAAAGGCTCACGTTTCACATGTGAGAAGATTGGCGTCTCGCGAGCTAATTAATATGGGTTCTCCTCCACCTCCGGATTTTCCACGCAGGGTTATGCTGGCGACACTTTGTCTGTTCCTTCCATAAAGACCACGGTGTTGAGCCGTTAGTCTCACTTGCTGACAATGTGCTAGAGGCACAATGGGGTGAAGGCAAGGGGAAGCGGTGATGGGAAGCAGGGGCTGGTCGGAGGCCCCGCTACAAAGAACCTCTTCCAGGGCCTGGGTTGTGTCACTGCCCAATTAGGCTGTTGGCAGCCGCACTTCATTAAGGAGACAGCTTCCATCCAGGGCTGTAACTCACTTACTCACAAACGGATCTGCGGTTATAGGACACTTTCCACCACTTCATTGAAGATGAGAGGGTGTTTATTTTAATTATTATTATTATTAAAAGCATTTTGGGGGAAAGGTCTACACATTTTAGAGAAGGGTGAAGACATAGGGCTGCTCCAGACAATCTGCTTATTCAGCATTCAGAAGCTTAACTTGGTGCATCTGGTCTTTGCTGGGCATTTGTCCTGATTTGTTTACGGGGCAGTTATATGGCAATCAGCATTCATTCTGCATTCACCCCGATTTGCTTGCAGGGCGTTTGCACGTCTTCCCATCCATCATTACCGTATTTTCTGCTCTATAAGACACAACAGCCCATAAGACACACCTAGTTTTTGGAAGAGGAAAACAAGGGGGCGGGATTCTGAATCCCAGAAGCCAGGACAGCAAGCAGGATCACTGCACAGCAATCCCACTTGCTGTCCTGGCTTATGGGATAGCCGCGCACAGCCTCTTCCGGGCAAGGGGAGCCTTCATCCCCTGCTTAGGAGAGGCTGCGCGTGGCTAAGGTTCCCCCAAAAGCCGCGCTCCCGTTAAAGAGCGTGCGGAGTGTGTGTGTGGCTCTTGGGGGCTTTTCCCCAAGGAGAATGCATGCTCCACGCGGCTAGTGAGAGGGAGCACTGAGCAGAGCCTCCGCCTGCATTCGCTCCATAAGACGCACACATATTTCCCCTTACTTTTTAGGAGGGGAAAAGTGCGTCTTATAGAGCAAAAAATACGGTAATTCATCCCACATTTTTTCAGTGTGTTTTCCCCTATCACTTTCCTAAAAAGTCCTCTCTCTCGCTCTCTTTTTTAAAAAGTGGATTTGTTTCCCAAGATGGCAGGACATTCTAATCACATTTAATCATGCAAACCTAAATTTCTGGTATGTGCTTAAATTCCTCCCGCAAAGTACCGAGAGTCTAGAGGCATTTGAAAACACAAGTTCATTTCAGTTGGCATGCTGAAGTTCAGGACGTATAGAATCACAGAATTGTAGAATTCGCAGGGACCATGAGGGTCATCTAGTCCAACCCCCTGCAATGAAGGAATCCATTGCCCAACGTGGTGCTCAAACCCATGACCTTGATGAGGGCATTTTTTAACTGACCTTGGGCTCATCCCCATTTCTGCTTGTACTGTGATTTGTAGGAACTGGCCTGTGATTTGTAAGCGCAGGTTCCACCATTTCTTTTCTTTTTCGCCCGGCCTCTTTCCCCAGGAAACCCCACTGAATCAGAACAAACTTCAGTTGGATTTTTCGTGGATTGAAGTTTGTTCCGATTCAGTGGCATGCAGCGGGTTTTCCTGGGGGAAGTGCCAGGGCAAAGAAAAAAGAAAAAAAACAGCCTACAAATGCCTAGAAATGGTACCACAAGCAGAGGCATGGATGCGCCCCAAACCTGCTCCCAGGAAACAGGACATTTCAGAGCTTACATGGTGTCAATCCTGTACATGCCTTCTCAAAAGGATGCCCCATAGAGTTCAACGGGGCACCTCCTGGATAAGTGGGTATAGAACTGCAGACTTAGGCGCTTAAGAAGAGTCATGTTGACTTAGATGGAGCCTGAGAGTCTAAGCATATTTACCTGAAGTAAGTCCCATGCAACTAGGGTGTCCATGTGTCCTACTTTACCCCCCCTCTGTTTATTTAATTAAAAATGCAGTGAAATGGCTACATACAAATTCAGTTTCTGTTTGAAGGAGCCCTCTGTCTGAAGGGCTATCCAGTCCAAATATGGTTTAAAGACAAAGAACCATAAGAAGGAAGAAGCCTTGAAATTGCTCATCAACAGGTACATATATATCAACTGAGCAGGTCACCCACTGAGTCACAACCTCCCTCCCTATGGTGAGGTGGATTTATATGCCTATGAGTTTCCGGGTGTCATAGTTTGTGGGTGCCAGACCGTTTAACCAGCCAAATGTTAAAGTACAAGCCACATTAAAATCTAATTCATGCTGGCTTCCTGATGAAGTAATCGCTTGGGGACATTAAAAGAAGACCAGAGCAAGGATGATGACCCTTTAAGAAAGCCATTACGAAGGCAAAGACCCTGTGCCAGACAAAAAATGGAAGGGTCCCCTCCTCCAGCTCTGAGTCAGGTAGAAGACAAAAAGAGACTTTTTGAAGCAGAGTGGACAGTTTGGGATTTTTTATTTTATTTTTGCAGCGATGACACAGGCTGTAAAATGCAGCAAGCTGAAGGGAGGGTCAGAGCCACATTTCAGAGCACATTTGATTTCTCTTTGAATCCAAGGCTGCAAGTATATGAGAAGCCAGGCCATCTTGGAGTGTAATGCTGGCAGCCCCTACGTCGCAGGCTCAGGTTGTATATATGTGTAAATAAAGCATATATCATAAAGATACCACAGTCTCTGCAGTTCTCATTTCCAAAAGGAAACACAGATGCCTGGAACCCCTGGAATCTTGCACCGCTTGGAGATTGTGGTGGCGTGCAATATGTAACTTATAAAGAATTAAAAAATGCATATGTACACATAAATTAGCACATGCACATTTTACGCAAATCTATGTCCTCTTTTTCTGGGACGCGGGTGGCACTGTGGGTTAAACCACAGAGCCTAGGGCTTGCCAATCAGAAGGTTGGCGGTTCGAATTCCTGCAATGGGGTGAGCTCCCATTGCTTGGTCCCTGTTCCTGCCAACCTAGCAGTTCGAAAGCACACAGTGCAAGTAGATAAATAGGTACCGCTCTGGTGGGAGCAGTGTTTCCGTGCGCTGCTCTGGTTCGTCAGAAGTGGCTTAGTCATGCTGGCCACATGACCCGGAAGCTGTAAGCCGGCTCCCTCGGCCAATAAAGCGAGATGAGCGCTGCAACCCCAGAGTCGTCCACGACTGGACCTAACGGTCAGGGGTCCCTTTAACTTTACCTTCATGTCCTCTTTTGCCCTTTTAATTGGTGGTGCATTTCCTCCTGTTTGGCATATGCAAGAGGCTACCCTGCATTCAAATCAAGGCAGTTTATTTCCAAGGAAATTTAGCATTGAGGATAAAAGGCTGAGTCTAGCCCTCAACTCTGTCTCTGAAAGCAGCCAACTAGGTGCCCTAGGGAAGCTCAGAACAGGCTAAAAAGTGATGCCCACAATTGTTTATCCTCAGCATATGATATAGATAGATGATAGATAGATAGATGATAGATAGATGATAGATAGATAGATGATAGATAGATAGATAGATAGATGATAGATGATAGATAGATAGATAGATAGATAGATAGATAGATAGATAGATAGATGATAGATGATAGATAGACAGACAGATAGATAGATAGATAGATAGATAGATAGATGATAGATAGATGATAGATAGATAGATAGATAGATAGATGATAGATAGATAGATAGATGATAGATAGATAGATAGATAGATGATAGATAGATAGATGATAGATAGATGATAGACAGAAGAAGAAGAAGAAGAGTTTGGATTTGATATCCCGCTTTATCACTACCCGAAGGCATCTCAAAGCGGCTAACATTCTCCTTTCCCTTCCTCCCCCACAACAAACACTCTGTGAGGTGAGTGGGGCTGAGAGACTTCAGAGAAGTGTGACTAGAGCAAGGTCACCCACCAGCTGCATGTGGAGGAGCGGGGAAGCGAACCTGGTTCACCAGATTACAAGTCCACTGCTCCTTACCTCTACACCACACTGGCTCTCAGTCACTACTGGCCAAGATGGTTATCTACACCTTCACTATAATAAAAGAGATTTGATTTGATTTGTATATTTCCACTGTCAGAGGCAGTATGTCTCTGAAAGCCAGTTTCTGGAAACTGAAGGAGGGGCAAGTGCTCTTGTGAATGGGTCTGGCTTGTGGGTTTCAAACAGGTATCTGGTTGGCCACTGTGAGAACAGGATGTGAGGCTAGATGAGCCACTGGCCTGACCTAGCAGACTCTTATTGTGCTAAGAAGTAAATCCTATATTATTCAGTGGGTGCGCTTATCAAGTAGCGGCTATATCGGTGGCTGGATTCTGCAAGGAATTTAGAAAACCTGAGCTTTTGCTCGCTCTCCTTTCGGTATCATTCCAGGCACCTGCCAAACCAGAGACCCACGTGAGGAAAAACAACCACCACCACAACAGCAACAACAACACAGCCCAGGTCTGTTCCCTTCTTGTAGTTTAAAAGGGAGATGGGGAAGGAGCAGGCAGAACTGACTCAGTTTTTAATTCGGATGAATGGCTGCGCTTTCCACAATACTGGCTACCTCTCTGCAAAAGGAAATAGCTGTCTCATAAATATAAAAGGTGGAGACAATGTGGGAAGATAGGAGGGCAAGGGCTCCAAGGGAGAGTGCTGGGCTCTGAGCTCTCCAAAAGCAACAGCTTGCTGTCCAAAGAGCAGCAGAGGAAGGGAGATGGAGGAGGAACTGAGACAAACCTCTGTGTATCCCCAGTGCAGGATGAAGAGCATATGCCTCGCATCTGCACCACATCATGCCAGAGATTATCTACCAGGGATGAGGAACACGTTGCTCTCCAGCTGCTGCTAGATTGCAGCTTCCTGTATCCTTGACCACTGGTCTTGCAGGCAAAGACAGATGAGAGATGGACTTCAGCCATGTGTGTGGGGGGGTGTCACTGGTTCCCCCTCTGTGTGGGGGAAGGAAAACTGCTTCAAGTTGCCTCATGGGAAGAAATTGATGATGATGATGATGATGATGATGATGATGATGATGATAAGTACATCAGGCATCCCAAAATGTAGGACCTGAACAGGGCCAGATTTAGGTTTGATGAGGCCCTAAGCTACTGAAGGTAATGGGGGCCTTTATATGTCCAGCTGTCCTTTGTCAGCAACAAATTGTTGCTGTTTTTTGTGTTGAATATATGCTATATGGCAGGCATGTCCAAGTCCCAAGAGACCGCAATCTACTCCCACTATAAAAAAACTGTCAGTGATCTACTCATTGGAGCCTTCACCAAAGTTGTTGAGTTTTTTTGGAGGGGGGAGGAAGACCCAAAGTTGTTGAGCTTTTATTAATTTTTTAATTTTTTTGGTGGGAAACAGATTAACCAGGGTCATGTGTTCAACCAGTAGATTGCAATCGGCCGTTTGGACATGCCTGGACCTAATCTAAAGCCATTTGCACATAACATAATATGTATTTTTGAAATGTGCATCCAGTTTTCCCCCCTTTAAGTTTCTTGGGGGCCACAAAGAGAGTAGGGCCCTAAGCTATAGCTTGTTTAGCTTATATGTACACCTGGCACTGTATCTGAAGCTTTCCCTGGCTTGCATGGAGATCTATAGAACAGAAGCCTCGCTCGTTTAATTTCTGTGTGACGGGAAATTTAGTTTATTAACTAAATTTACATACCACCCTTCATCGAAAGATCTCAGGGTGGTTCATGGAATAAAATACAAAACGCAGCAAATAATTAAACAAAAACAACAAAACAGCAACCCTTCCTTCCCACAGATGCATTTAAAAGGCTGTAGGATAGTCTAATGGTTATGGGGTTGCTCGTGCGTAAGTTGCCGCCACTCCTGGGTAGGTGGCCTGGTTAAACCTTTCCTGGCTGGACAGCCCCCTCACTTCGTGGCTGCTCAGTCGCTGGCAGAATCCGACAGTGGGCATTTCTTCAACCTTTCCCAACATAAAAGTTGTTTGACGCCCAGTCTCCTCCTACTCTCCCTGCGTGGAAGTCTCCTGCGCAGGGTGGGCGTGGGTAGCGGAGGACCTGTGCTCTCTCCGCTGGTGTCCAGTGAAGAGTCTCTGAGCCTGCTCTCCGCTTCCCCCATTGGCCCCCCTCCATCCCTGGTGTGGCGCTGAATTTCTTCCCCAACAGGAGACCTGCCTCTCTCCCTACTTGGCCCCTCTCCAGCATCGTCGTGGAGCCCCTCCTCCTCCTCTCATTCCGATGGCAGTTCCCTGACAGATAGTAATCAGCCCAAGGCCTGGTTGAACAGGAATGTTTTCGCCTGGCGCCTAAAACTGTATAATGAAGGCGCCAGGCAAACCTCCCTGGGGAGAGCATTCCACAAACGGGGAGCTACTGCAGAAAAGGCTTGTTCTCGTGTTGCCACCCTCCAAACCTCACGTGGAGGAAGCACATGAAGAAGGGCCTCAGAGGATGAGCACAGAGTCTGGGATGATTTATATCATGGGTAGGCAAACTAAGGCCCGGGGGCCAGATCCGGCCCAATCGCCTTCTAAATCTGGCCCGTGGACGATCCGGGAATCAGCGTTTTTTTACATGAGTAGAATGTGTGCTTTTATTTAAAATGCATCTCTGGGTTATTTGTGGGGCATCGGAATTCGTTCATTTTTTTAAAAAAATATAGCCTGGCCCCCCCCACAAGGTCTGAGGGACAGTGGACTGGCCCCCTGCTGAAAAGGTTTGCTGACCCCTGGTTATATGGAGAACGGCGGTCCTTGAGGTATTGTGGTCCTGAGCCATTACAGTGGTACCTTGGGTTAAGAACTTAATTCGTTCTGGAGGTCTGTTCTTAACCTGAAACTGTTCTTAACCTGAAGCACCACTTTAGCTAATGGGGCCTAATGCTGCTGCCGCACCGCTGCTGCGCGATTTCTGTCCTCATCCTGAAGCAAAGTTCTTAACCCGAGGTACTATTTCTGGGTTAGCGGAGTCTGTAACCTGAAGCGCCTGTAACCCGAGGTACCACTGTAATAGCTTTGAAGACTCAGGAGCAAGACACCCCCAGTAAAAGTGAACACAGATAGCAGCCTTCTACACAGCTGGATCGTTGTTCCATCTATCTCAGTACTGTCTAATCTGACTGACAGTCGCTTTCCAGGGTCTCAGGCAGCGGATATTCCCAGCTCTACCTGACAACTGTTCCTGGGTTGTTCTGGGGCAACGCATGTGCTCTGCGTCTGAGCCACGGTTTCTCCTCTAGTTCACGCTTATTTAGTGGCAGCCTCCATCCCATGCAGGGGCACCACTGAAGATTTGGGTAAGGGGGGAGGAGCAATATTGCCACTGCAGCTGTCGTTAAGGGAACGTGCCAAGGAGTGTGCAAAAGTTAGACCTGACACAACTCCTGCCTGTGGGCTTGCAGCTTAAAGAAAGAAATGATACAACAGAGAGGAAGGAGAAGAGAGGAAGGGGCAAGACAATTATTTGAGAGGAAGGCCTCCATAAATCTTTAAATTAGAGCAGCTCGATGCTGATGGAGTCTGAGAGGGGCTGGCCAGCAGGCAGACTGATGGCATATCACTGCTTAATGCTAGCCCAACAATGCCAGGCATAATTTTGTACAGTGCCATTTTGAGACAGGAGAAGGCAGCGGCTGTTGATGCAGCGAAGAGACCCTGACACAAATCTCACCTCAAGCGGCCTATGCTCAGGGTCAGCATGGTTGGAGTGCTAGAACGGGCGAGATCTGAAGAGTTCTGGGTTCGAAATAGCACTCAGCCACAAAGCTCAATGGGTGAGCTTGGGCCAGCTACCTCATGCCAGCCCGTTCCAATAGTTGCTTTGAGGGGAGAAATAATCATGAGAGCCAACCAGAGCTCCACAGAGAAAGTCAGGGGAGTTAAAATGTCTTAAACATAAGCTGCTCTCTTTAATAGGTAAAGGGGCCCCTGACCATTAGGTCTAGTCGTGGCCGACTCTGGGGTTGCGGTGCTCATCTCGCTTTATTGGCCGAGGGAGCCAGCATACAGCTTCCGGGTCATGTGGCCAGCATGACTAAGCCGCTTCTAGCGAACCAGAGCAGCGCACGGAAACGCTGTTTACCTTCCCGCTGGAGTGGTACCTATTTATCTACTTGCACTTTGAGGTGCTTTCGAACTGCTAGGTTGGCAGGAGCAGGGACCGAGCAATGGGAGCTCACCCCGTAGCAGGGATTCGAACCACTGACCTTCTGATCGGCAAGTCCTAGGCTCTGTGGTTTAACCCACAGCGCCACCTGCGTCCCTGCTTTCTTTAATACGGCAATATTAATGTTGGCCCACCTTGCAGGGTTCTTGTTAGGGCACTGGATAGCTCACAATCCACCAAGCTGAATTCGGGCTGCCAGTCTTGCACAGTGGGACTTGATAAGTGCCTTGTTTTTCATCCTGCTTAGGAGTGGAGGATTATTAATGGAGCACCAGTCAACAGGCCACAGTTCAGCTACGTGTGCCACAAATTTCGCTGGCATGTCGTCAAGATTAGCTGCACTGAAGTCTAGAGTGCCATACAAATGCAAGGAAGGGACTGCAGCTCAGTGACAGAGCATATGCTTGGCATGCAGAAGGTCCCAGTTTCAGTCTCAGATCCCTTTCATGTGCTTATGCAATGCGATGATTCTGGGCGAGATGCTTTCATCCCTGTGCGGAACGAACAGGCCTCTGACCAGACAGCATTACCTCCACCACGAAAGCTTTCCTCTCAGACACTGCCAGCCTGGCCTCATGAGTCACTGCTGAGCCCACTCTAACCCCCAAGAATGCGTCTGAGATACAGCCAGCAAATCAGCGCATGAGGCAGCTGGAAATGTTCACTTGAGGTCAAGTTCACTCGGGCCTTCAGCTCTGGCAGTCTCCAGCTGAGAGACAAACCTTGGAGCCTTCTGTACTGATGCTGTCTAATAAGTCAGCCCCAGACATCTCAGGATTCTTTCCCACCGGTTGCTGGGCTGTGGTTTAGAGAGTGAACACGACGATGCTTAGCAACATCTGGGCCTTATATGGTCAGTCTGCTGTCGTATGAACCCAGGGGGGAGGGGAACCTTCCCTGCAAGATGGTGTTGCAGTCTCTGGAGTGCTCCTGTCCAGTGGTCCAGTCGTGCCCATCTAAGATACTCTATTTCATGCCATCACCACCACCCAACAGTCAACCAGCAGTCCATAGCCATTGAGCATGCTCGGTATTTTGAGATTCCCCACACAGTTGTTGTGTCTTTTTTGGGGGTACTCCTGAAACCTTGGGTTCCCTCAAGTCCCTCAAATGTAAACCAAGGATGTTGCAAGGGTCTAGAATTAGGGGCATCTCCCATAGAAATAGGTGCAATATATCTCCAGTGACTGCACACATGGGGCAAGTATTTGGAGTAGCATTGACCATCACACCTTGTTGTAGGTTCTTGGAGCAGCTGGTTGGGTATGTGTGGGTTATCACTTTTGAGAGACTTGGAAGGAAGAGCTCAGAGCTGCCATGGTACAGAGGTTTCTTTTCTCTGTCAGATGATTGTCACGTGTCACATTTATATTGCAGGCTGTTTCTTTATATTGTAAACAACTACAGGCAGGAATTTGACTTTTTTTGCTTGTGTGCTTGTGCTACCCTTTCATATGCCATGTATATTCACAACACTGTCCACCTGATTAATCCTACCTACCTAACTGCAGCATCTGATGAAAAGCCTACCTTGGTGCCTGCAACCTTGCATAGTGAAGTTGCTTGGGAACCTGTGGCTCTGCAGAATTTGCTGAAGCAGAGCTCCCCTCATCCCTGGTCACTGGCCATGTTTGGTGGGGCTGATGGGAGTTCCGTAGTTTCCTTTTGGCGCCTGCCAAAGACATTCTTATTTAAACAAGCCCACCCAGATATTTAGAAAGTTTGTATGAGTTCTAATTTGTTTTATACTATTCTATTGTGGTTTTAATTTTCTGCATGTTTTAAATTCTGTATGTTGTAGTTTTTTAATGTGTAGCGATAATTTTATTCTTTTGTAAACCGCTTTGAGGTTTTGTCAAGTGGTATATAAATTTTATGAAACAAACAAACACTTCAGCAGCATCTGGCAAATCAGAGGTTCCCCACACCTATTTGATGAGGTCAGAGCTCTTTCCCCACTGCCTTGTCCTTTTCATTGGAGATGTCAGAGATGGAACTTAAGACCATCTGCAAGCCAAGCATGCATGAGCCACTGGGTTACAATCCTTGCCCACCCAGTCACTGGCAGCACGTGGTGAACTTTAAAGTAGGTACCTCATGGCTCACAGATCATCTGAACCCAACCTACGTTATCCAAGATGTTAGGTCAGACTTTAAGGCAGTGATGGGGAACCAGTAGTCCTTCAGAAGTTGTTGAGCTTCCATCAGCCCCAGCTGGTGTGACCAATGGCCAGGGATAATGGGAGATGTGGTTCAGCAACACCTGGTAAGGACTCAGTGGGCATCACTGTGTAACATCTTACCCCAGATCAGAGCCCTGTGACAGTTTAGACAACCTTGACGTTATACGCGACAACAGAACCTCAGAGAACCATTGCATGGAGATTGAAATGGCAACCCATGAGACGTGGTCAAGGCCCTTCTTTGACTCTCCCTTTGAGGCAGAACTGATGGTCTGCCAAGGGATCAAAAACCATAATATAAGAGCCCTGCTGAATCAGTCCAAAGACTCCTCTGGGATCCAGCATCCTGTTCTCACGGTAGCCAACTGGATCTACTTGGCAGGGAGCCTGGTCCTTCTCCTTCCTCATCAGAAGGTGCTCCCCTAGCATATGAACTGAACATAGATATTGGGGATGGGAGAGGGTGGTCAGAGATCCGGCTTATGCATATATAAAATTAGCACCCTAGCAGGAGGTTGCAGGAGTAAGCGCATGTGGAACAGTTGCAATGGGAAGCAGATGTTCTGTGATTGAGCCCACATGGGAAGAGGAGAGAGCTGCTCACCACGCCTGAGCTGAATCATGAACAGGAAGCATCACTCAGCATTCACATCAGCCAGGGCCCTACAGGGTTGTTTCAGAAAGTTTGGGTGAAGACAGACATCACATATAAAAAGAGAGCTCAGAGGGAGAGCAGGACTTGCTTCCGGCTTTGTAAGTGAATGGGCAAGATATGTACACTGACGCATCAAACGCTGGCTCGGCTGTTGGTCTTGTCTCTCCCAAGTGGGCTGTTGGCGTCTTTAAAAAAATAAAATAAAATAAAGCTTTTATGTGCATTCTCCTTGTTTTTTCTGTGCTTTTCTGTCTGTTCATTGCCTTATTAAGGAACACAAATAAACTCCTCTCCCGCCAACTGCAAAACTGCTCTAGGGAGGCTGGGGCAGGCTTCATGGTGACATTGCTAAGGGAAACAGCCAATCAGCATGGTGCGCAGCCAACTTCTCATTGAGTTTCTTTATGGCAAGCTTCCACAACCTGGTGCTCTCCAGATGTTTTGGCCTGTAACATTTACCATCCCCCAGCCAGCACAGCTGTTGCACCCAAAACTTCTGAAGGGCACGAGGTTGGGGAAGCCTGGTTTATGGGATATCTATCCTGCCTTTTTACTCCAGAAGGATTACTCAAGGCAATTTACAGTGTTTTAATGTGAAAGACTAATACAGTGAAATTGTAACAGTAAAGTAAACTAAGAGACAACGGCAAAATCATCATAAAAAAATTGTAACAGGAAGGATGATTGAAGAAAGAAGTTAATATGGAGGAAAGTGGCTATAAACTAACACAAAGATTGCAGCTTGTTTTTGGTATGGGGAGGGAGACATAAGAGAGAAGTAAAATTATGCAGTCAGCTGCAGTTGGGGAGTATTTTTGAGCCTTTGCACTTCACAGAGTTCTTTATTAGGTATATACAGAGCTAGCCCAATACATTTTGCCGCCTGAGGCAAAGGACAAGATGGCGCCCCACACCCGCTGGACAGAATCTGATTGGTCTAGTGGCAGTTGAATCTTACTTCAACCCTGGCTGTGCAGCAACATCCAGAAGGCTAGCAGCACAGAGCGGGGAATGGTAGGGATAGCAGGGATGCGGCCACACGGCAGCATCTGGAACCTGAGGCAGTTGCTTCACTCTGTGCAATGCTAGGGCCGGCCACCTGTATCAAAAACACACACTGAGCTATTTCGGTGGGGCACAGGTGAGCATCCCAAGACATATCCAGGCACACATCTGGATCAGCTGAGCACATGGAAGCCTGCTTCCATATGCTGGTCCCCCTTAATAGATCAGAGTGATTGTGGGTCAAAGATCTAAAGTTGGTGACTCCCATGATGGACCTCTTCTGGATTTGGCAGTGTATGCACAGGAATAGAAAGAAAGGCAGGGTCAGTGCAAGAAGCGAGTGTCTCTTTTAATACCTTCCTTTTTACAATGTCCAAAGCATTAAAAGATCCTGGCTGAATCGCCTTGTGATGGCCACCAACTTGGATGGCTTTTAGAATACGATTAAACAAATGGATCACGGATAAATCTGATGGCTTTGGTCTACCTCCACTGCTGGAGATGGTATGCTACCGAATACCAGTTGCTGGAAACTGCAGAAGATGATGGTGTTTTTGTGCTCAGATCCTGCTTGTGAGCTTCTCACAGGCATCTGGTTGTCCATTGTGAGAAGAGGACACTGGGTTAGGTGAGCCACTGGCCTGATCCTGCAGACTCTTCTTATGTTCTCCCTGGATTTCCATGAACCTTGGATGAGCTCCTAGGTTTATAAGTGATACTAAACACATCCCCTTCTTCCCGTGTTCGGTTGCTCTGCCATGGAACTTTAGCAATTCCTCTTGGACATTTCTGCTTCGTCTCAAGATGTTGTTCTATCCGCCCCCATTTTGTCCCATGTGGGAATTGTCAAGTTCTGGAGATAACGAGGAGGATGGATTGTTCGGACAGGATGTTGCACAAACCCCCTGGTGCTGTGTGCAGGCAATTTTAATAAGTAATAATAGAGAGAACTCCAAAGAAAGTAACCTGGTATAGCAGACAAGTCAGATTTATCAAAGCAGAGAGGAAATACTCCCCAGAAATGGATCTGGCATGAGTTCCTGTGCACCAGTCCCACGCTCCTGTCTGCCACCACAGGCAACTGTTATCTGGAACAGACCAATGTTTAAAATAGCCTGGAAAATAAATAGCTTTCCAGCTTGACTGATCCTCCAAAGCCTGTGGTTCATCCCAAAAACATTTATAGTTTTCTCTGGAGTGTTTCCGGCATGCATCTCAATGTCTTCCAACTCTTTTCTTCTCCGTCTATGACATTAACAGACCTTTGGGGATTCTTAAAGCACCACTTATGTGAGTGCATTTTAAACAGAGAGGGAGGGAGGGAAGCTTCCCAGCTCTCCTTGTCTCTGTTAGACGGACAGTCGTTCAGTAAGGCCTACTCCAAACAGAGATCGATCAAACGTCAGGCTTAAAGTGCAGCCCAGCTAGCTGTGAACTTGTTTAATGTTCATAATTTGCAGCTGTGTCATCCTAATCGAGCATTTTATTGTTTTTCCAATGGCACCCAAGCTCATCATTCATTTATTCAGCGTGGCTCAAAGTTTTAATTGGTGACACAAGACAAATGCCTGGCGAAAAGTTTCCAGCGCTTTTTAAAACCAGAGCTAGACCTGGCTGGGAGCCATCACAAAACCATCTCGCTTGTATCAGGCCCCCTTGGGAATCCGCATGATGCATTATATGAAATGGGGAAAAGGAATCTCAACCTGCCGTGCTTCAAAGCTGGAACATCCCCCTGAGTAAGCTTTAATGCTCCGTAATCCTAACATGCGTCAGATACCTATTCATCCTGGTCCACAGCTCTCCCAAAGCTACTTAAAGCTAGGATTGCAGGGCAGACTGGAGACAGTGGCCAACAATTCGCTGGTGTTGTATGGCCATATGGTTCTGTTACTAGATTTTGAGTTGGTGCCCGTGCTCCGTGGCTCATCGTATAAATAAATCCATGTACATGCTTAATCCTCCCTCCCTCCCCATTCCCATCTTCTGCTAGTAACTAACCACACTACTGACTATACACAGAAATTCAGGGTTCATACAGATGAATGGATGTTTCTCCTGGTCTGGCACTATGAAGCATAATTTGGTTGGCCAAGTTGTAGCCTGGATATTTGTACTGAGAAACTGTGTTTAGGGGGCAGGGCTGGGGGAAGAGAAAGTGAAGGGGTGTCAAACTAGATGTGATTTGCATTGAATGCGCGCACATTTAAAATTATAAATAGCTGCTGATGAGCAGGAAGCAGGATATGGATTGTGGCAGGTGGGGAGCACAAGCGACCTTTCTGCTACCCAACACAATCCCCATGAAAACTGGCATGTCCTATTGCTCTTATATGCATCGGAAGGACTTCCCCGTCTGGCTGGCCACCGTGGGAACCTGAACTGGATAGCCTTTTGGTTTGATCCAGCACAGGCCTTCTTATGTGCAGACTGTGGGCATCTCCAGGCTGGTCTTATTCAGCAAGGTGTGGGTGTCTTTAGACAGCCATGTGTTTGCTTCATAGCCATAAGCCAGCCGTGATCCATTTAAGGGTCTCCATTCATTCTGCGAAGTGAGCTTCTGGACCTCTGCCCCAGAGCCCTGGCTGTACTGCTCTGTACAGTAATTAAAGGTGCAGCAGCTCTGTTTTCCTTTGCAGCTGCACCCCAGAGCGCAACTCAGCACCCACTGGCTGCCTAAGCGCCTTTTTCAGGGTCCCAAATTGCATGGGCCAAGCCTCAGCAGGTAAACATCACAACCCACAGAACACCTTAGTTCCTGCTATCACTATGAAGCCCGTGCTGGAATAAAGACTGGTGCCATTGTTTGCCATCTGTGGGCAATCACTGAGGCCCACTTCTTAGAAGGGGCTCCTTTGCAGATCATCAGGCCCCCTGGCTTTGTCACTGGTCCTATTGAACCCACCCTGTTCTGCTGGCATAGAGGGAGAGCACCACAAGAGACAGGAGTCTGCTTCCTCCATGAGCGCCTTGATCTGGTCTGCAACCACCCACTCAGGAACCTTGCCCAAGAAGAGGAGATTGACAACTGGCTGGTACACTGGTTGAAGTAGCTTCAGGTTGAGCATTTTTGGGTTGCGCTCCATGGCGCTCCGTGGCTCCGGAAGTAACAGAGTGCATTACTTCTGGGTTTCGCCGCTCGCACATGTGCAGACACTCAAAATGATGTCACGTGCATGTGCGGAAGTGCCGAATCGTGACGCTGGTTGTGTTTGCTGCAGGATGCGAACGGATCCCGTTTGCATCCAGAGGTACCACTGTAGTTAGGTTTCTGTGGTTTCTTAGGTTTCTGTGAATCCAGGTATGGTTTCCTGAGGAGTGGTTTTACCCCGCCTCCTTCTGATGTATCATACTTTTCTTTGAATTAGACTAACTTTGATATACTTTTAGTTAGTCTAATACAAAGAGAAGTATGAAGATATACTTATGGTCACTTCCAGCCAACCTGTTTACTTAGCATTCACAGACTCTCCAAGTGTCCCCATTTTCCAGGGACAGTCCCAGATTTACAGAGCCGTCCCAGTTTCTGACTTGATCCCGGAATGTCCCACCTTTTCCTTAGGACAACCCCATTTTCATCAGAGAAATGTTCGAGGATATGGAGTAATGTGAAGCCTGAGCCAAGGATATAAGTAACTATACAACCTTTGGAAGACATCTGAAGGCAGCCCTGTATAGGGAATTTTTTTTAAAAAATGTTCAATGTTTTATTATGTTTTTATATATGTTGGAAGCCACCCATAGTGGGTGGGGTACAAGTAATAAAAATATTATTACTACGGAATAGGACATCCTATTTTTATCGGTGAAATGTTGGAGGATATGCAATCATTCTTATTCATTTGTAGGAGGTTAAAGGTAAAGGGACCCCTGACCATTAGGTCCAGTCGTGGCCGACTCTGGGGTTGCGGCGCTCATCTCGCTTTATTGGCTGAGGGAGCCGGTGTACAGCTTTCGGGTCATGTGGCCAGCATGACTAAGCTGCTTCTGGTGAACCAGAGCAGCACACGGAAATGCCGTTTACCTTCCCGCTGGAGCGGTACCGATTTACCTACTTGCACTTTGACGTGCTTTCGAACTGCTAGGTTGGCAGGAGCAGGGACAGAGCAATGGGAGCTCACCCCGTCACAGGGAATCGAACCGCTGACCTTCTGATCGCCAAGTCCTAGGCTCTGTGGTTTAACCCACAGCGCCACCCCTGTCCCTGTAGGAGGTTAGATGATGTCATATTAAGTATTTGTTATCCCACATCACTTATTTTCACATCACTTTCCTTACTGCAATAAGTTCAGTTATTATTATTTCTAGAAGTCACCTTGAGAACTTCAGTTAGTCGGTGGGGTACAGATGTTAATAATAATAATAATCATAATAATCCATTTGTGCACAGCATGTCAGGACCTGCATGCCAGTGGTGGGCGTGTCCAGAGTGAGAAAGTGCAAAGGGAAAAAGTGGGCGGAGCATACTCTCAATCAGGACCAAGGGCATGGTAGCCTTCTATATGTTGTTGGTTTGTAACTCCCATCTTCCCCTACCATTGGCCAATGCTGATTGGGGCTGATGGGAGTAGAGTCCAGCAACATCTAGTGGGCTGCATTGTCCCCATCCCTGGTCTAAAATGACTGGCATTGGCTTTCTGAGTTTTCAGATGCGTCCTTCCCCTATCTTAGTTGGAGATTTCAGAGGGGGATTGAACCTGTGACCCTGTGCTCTTGGAGTGGCAGTCCTTCTCCTCCCACAACGTTTTTCCGGTGGAGGGGGATGCTGGAAGCTTGAGAGTTTAGCCCTGAAAATTGTGCTCCCCCTCAGCCCTCTCAACGCAACCAATGCGCCGGTGTGCTTGAACATTTCTGTGCTTCAACACTCAAGCAGCCCACCACCTCTCACGCTTTGCTTCAGTGAGCTTCTGCTGCTTCATCTTTTATGAATGGCAGCCCATTAATGTCACAACCTTTCAAAGATTCACTTTGGAAGCCAGCTCTCTCTTAGCATGAAGGGAATTCTCCCCTCTCCGGTGTCATGTTCCCGACCCCCCCTTCCTCTTCAGGTCTCATTCAGCCATCGACAGTAGCAAAAGAAAGAAAGTGGGGAAAGGGGGATAAAAAGCAGCACCGAAGAAAAAGAATTTGAAAACTCCAGTGAGAAGAGACTGTAATTTACTTACTCCCCACAATGAAGACTCGTTGCAAATCATCCTGTGCAAAAATAACTCCTTTCTCCAACTTTTGATCTCTGATATTCCTGTATTTCCCAGGGGGAAATGTAAATCTATGAACTTATTGCTAATGTTTCCTGCTTCTGACAGTGGAGCCAGTTGATATTTTAGCTGAGAAGCCAAAGAAAAGAGGTGTGCGGGAGGCGAGGGTGGGCGGGGGGGGGGGAGATGCAGGCATATTCTTAATGACTGCAGACTGTTTCCAATCTTAGTTTCACTTTTCAGATGGAGACTTTCCATTTTATGACAGAGAGAGAGAGAGAGAGAGAGAGAGAGAGAGAGAGAGAGAGCTCTTTAAATAAAACATGATTTAACTTTAGCCAAACTTCCTCCCAGTGTTTACGCTTTTGGCTCGGAGTTTGATCCATTTCAAACTGGATCCTTTTGAAGGAGCCCCACTCACCAGCATGCGCTAGCACAATGCTTTGTGAATTGTATCACACACTTTCAAGCTGTAATTCTTTTTTGGCTTCTGTCCATTTCGTTTTCCCTCCCCCAGCCTGCCTCCCTTCCCGCCTTTACCCTACCAGTTTCCCAAGGCAAAGAATCTCCACAGTGCCCAAGAAGCGACCCGATTCTGCTTTCAGCCACTTTGGGAGGAAGCTGTTAATTTTTCTGATGGAGGGGACTGGGATGGTACAAGCAGAGCACAAAATAGTATTGGCGCAGTCTGGCTAACCCTAAGCATTTTTAAGGCCCGTTGATTTAAAGCGTTCCTTCAGATGTCGAAACAAGACTTCAAAATAATTTCAGTTGATTGCCGTCGAAATCTGTGGGACTTAAAAGCACTTAGCAGGTTGGGTAGCCATAGCAGAGTATCTGCTTTGTAGGCATGGGGTGTCAAATTCAGCCTCTGCAATCCTTAGGTGGGGCTGGGAAAGGTTCCCTGTGTGACATCCTAGAGAGCTTCTACCTGTGAGTAGAGACAATGTGGAGACGGATGACCTGACTCAGTTAATGATTGGTTCCTATGTCCCTGTGGCCTAGTCAGGGCCAATTCAAGCTCTTTGAATGATGAATATTCAAAGATGAATATTGTACTGCCCCTACTCTGACATCTTCTTACTGTGGATATTATATTCCCTCCTTAAAGGTTCTCCATATTACAGTGTCTTTTCTCTGTTCCATGCAAAGAAATAGGCCAGAAGTCTCCATTCACTAACATGGAATGGGAAATGCGTTTGCAGTTGGGAAGAACTCATTGGGTAGAGGAACACTTCCACCTGCTGTGACTTGAGTTCCTAGATACAATGACCTGTTTATGGAGCATTCATCCTGCTTCGTTTGTTGGGCGATTAGATGATGTTGGCTAGTTGAAGAGCATTTGGGGAGGCCAGATGCTGCTGTATCAAAGAAAGCATGCCCCCCCCCACATTTCCCCTGCATTTCCCCTTCCTTTTACACGCCACAAAAAGTGTGACCTTTTCGGAAGCAGGTTTGTAGCAAAAGTGCACCATTATCGGGCTTTAATTGCGCTACCTGAATTTGCCAGTACAGTGGTACCTCTGGATGCGAACGGGATCCATTCCGGAGCCCCGTTCGCATCCTGAAGCGAACGCAACCCGCGTCTGTGCGTGCGCGGGTCGTGATTCGCCGCTTCTGAGCATGCGTGTGATGTCCTTTTAAGCATCTGCGCATGCATGAGTGGCGAAACCCAGAAGTAACGTGCTCCATTACTTCTGGGTTGCCGTGGAGCGTAACCTGAAAACGCTCAACCTGAAGCACATTTAACCCGAGGCATGATTGTATGTGACTGAATTGCACCTGAAAATAGGGAGTCTCTCAGCACCCACAGTATGGCTGGGAAACACAAGTAGCATGTTGGAAAACAGAACTAGTGTTGTTCTTGATATTACTTGATGCTCTTGCTCTCATTTTGAAAAGATGTTTATCCATATTCTGCAAATAAAAAAAACCATTCTGATAATATACTATACTACACCGAAATGTTAAAATGCTTCTTTGATGGTCCTTGAATCTTTCCACCACACTGGCATACCTTCCAACATTTCTCTGATGAAAATAGGGGTATCCTTAATAATAATAATAATAATAATAATAATAATAATAATAATAATACCCCACTCATCTGACTGGGTTGCCTCAGCCACTCTGGGCAGCTTCCAACATATATAAAAACATAATAAAATATTAACCATTAAAAAAAAACTTCCCTATACAGGGCTGCCTTCAGACGCCTTCCAAAGCTTGTATAGTTACTTAGCTCCTTAACATAACTCCACACCCTCCAACATTTCTCCAGTGAAAACAGGGAATTCCTACCATACCCTCCAACATTTCTCTCTTGAAAATAGGGACGACTAAGGAAAAGTGGGACATTTCAGTATCAAGTCAGAAACCGGTACACCTTCCGTAAATCTGGGACTGTCCCTGGAAAATAGGGACACTTGGAGCCTCTGCACCTTCCACACTCTCCTGCCACACCTGTGTGGCATGTCCTACCCTTTGAGAGACTGTGCCAGGTAAATCAACCTGATTTGCAGCTGTTGGAACTGCTCAGAAAATGACTGAAGCCCTGGACTTTCATTTTAGCACTACTTATAGGGGGCAGGCAAAGAGGGGTGCAGAGCTTGCCCTCAGCTAAGCTGTACCCTCTCCATCTAGCACCAAGTGCCTCGTGGGAAGTATCACCAGAGAAAGAGGGAGGCTGGCGAAGGAGACATTAGGCACCTGCTCCTTTTCCAGCTGGACTGTCCACCCCCCCCCACCCAAGCCATTTACCACCAGCTGCCCTGTGGGAGGAATTCAGGAGGGGGGAAGAGGCAGGTGAGGATAACTCCAAACACCTGCTGCTATTGCAGCTGGACTGGCCCCTCCCCTAACAGAGCTATTTACCACTGGCTGCCATGGGAAAAGGATGCTGATCAGTTGGGCGTTAAGTTGACACTGTTTATAGCAGGGGGTGGCAGTGGTTAAAAACGCATTTTAATGCTACTTTTAAGCTGCCTCAGAATGATTTGTGTCATGATAGGTGGGATATAAATAACTGTACAGTGGTACCTCGGGCTACAGATGCTTCAGGTTACAGACTCTGTTAATCCAGAAATAGTACCTCGGGTTAAGAACTTTGCTTTAGGATGAGAACAGAAATCGCGCGGTGGCAGCGGGAGGTCCCATTAGCTAAAGTGGAACCTCTGGTTAAGAACAGTTTCAGGTTAAGAACGGACCTCCGGAACGAATTAAGTTCTTAACCCGAGGTAACACTGTAATAATAAAGGAATAAATATGAAATAAGCACGAGACTCATCATCATCATTGCCTTGGAAACTGTAGTCTGTTAAGCATTCTGGGAACTGTAGTTTTGCCAGGGGGTAAACTACGTTTCCCAGAATTCTTGGGTGTGTGTTCTGAATGCGTTTTAAAGGCACAGTGTTACACTTTAGAAAAGGACTGCGTGGACATGTAGACCCTGAGCAAGGCTCTATAATAATGTTCCCTAATATTAAGTCCTTGTAACCCATAGTCAAAGATAACACCTTTTAAAAAATTGGCATTTTAAAGCAAAAATAGATGGATCCTTCACATCCTTACAGGGAACCAGGCAGAGGGCCTTGTTAGTAGTGGCACCTGCCCTGTGGAACACCCTCCCATCAGATGTCAAGGCAATAAGCAATTATCTTACTTTTAAAAGACATCTGAAGGCAGCCCTGTTTAGGGAAGTTTTTAATGTTTAATGCTGTATAGTGTTTTTAATATTTGGTTGGGAGCTACCCAGAGTGGCTGGGGAAACCCAGTCAGAAGGGTGGGGTATAAATATTATTATTATTATTATTAAAGCAGCAGAATGAGGAATCACAGAGTTGGAAGGGGCCACAAGGACCATCTAGTCCAACCCCCTGCGATGCAGGAATCTTTTGCCCAACATGGAGCTCAAACCCATGACCTTGAGATTCAGATCTCATGCTGTGCTGACTATGCAGGGGAGATGGTGTTAGGTTCATACCAGGAGGAGAAAACAGAGAGACATTTTGACACCCGAGGAAGAGGTGTGAGGGCAGGGAGCAGGTTCCAGGTGGTGGGAAATGGCCAGAGGAATCATTTGGGATGGAACAAGGGCCCATAAACATGGTCTTCATCCTCAGTGCCCTGAAGGACTCGCACGGGGGCCTGCGAGGGAGCCTAGTCAGACGCCAGCAGGGGCAACCCAGTCTCGGCTTGTGTCCGACGCCACTGTGAGTGAATAACTGGCACGTTGGTGGGGCCTAAACTGTGTTCCACACACCCCTGAGAATGACTCTTGGCTGCCTCTCCCATGTCACACTGTCTGCGCTATAGAAATATCCCCACGAAAACCATAATGTTCCACATCCCCTCTTATTATCTTGTTGGCACCCCACGATTTCTGCGAGGCCTCGGGCCAGGCAGAACCACTTCATTCTCTGGCACGGCTTCAGCAACACCAAAAAAACAAAAAACTGCTCTCGAGTGCATTTTGGAAATGGAGCCGTTAGGAAAAAGGAGATTTGTCTGCCATGGTGTGAAGCTCAGCCTTGTTCTATACCCATTGATGGGATGGCGAGACATCCAGCTCTTCTCCTGTCACTGGAAAGCCTGCAAAGTTTCCAGCACTAGGGAACCTTCCATTTCTTCTCGGCAGAGCTTTTAAAGCCCTTCTTAGTCTAAACACCCTTTCTAGTCTGGCAGACTGATAATAACTTGAGGTTGTGTGTGTGTGTGTGTGTGTGTGTGTGTGTAAGCAGGCTGAGATGGGAACACTCTCAGGTTTCTTGGAGCTGCAGAAATGGTTTGTTTCAAAGGCCTTGGCCTGCAGCTTTTGGCACAAGCAAATGTCATGATTCTTCATCCGAACTCTCTGCTGATGGAAAACAGCAGCGCCGAGCTGCTTGTGTAAAACTCACTTGGTAGCTGAAGTGCGGAACAGCCCTCCCCACAAAGGGAAGCTGGTGGGAATCGGTTTTCAAGCCCCCCACCCCACACGTGGGGAAAACTGGGCATCTTGCACTATGGTTTTGAATGGTGCAAGGCCAGTTCCCATTGCAGGGAGTTTTCACCCAGTTAGGAGTTCTATGCACAAGGAACTCTGGGACTGGTAGTTCTTGAAACACCATGCCATACAGGGAAGCACAACTCTCTTTGTCTCTCGAACTAGTTTAACTGCACAAGCAAACACACTCTCTGTTCTAAAGAAAGACCTGAGCCAGCAATTCACTTGTTCTGTTCTGCTTCTGATTGGCTCTAATGAAACCTTGCAAGATCTGGACAATAAGAATACAGATATAGGGAAATAAAGGTAAAGGGACCCCTGACCATTAGGTCCAGTCGTGGCCGACTCCAGGGTTGTGGCGCTCATCTCGCTTTATTGGCCGAGGGAACCGGTGTACAGCTTCCGGGTCATGTGGCCAGCATGACTAAGCTGCTTCTGGCGAACCAGAGCAGTGCACGGAAACGCCATTTACCTTCCCGCCGGAGTGGTACCTATTTATCTACTTGCACTTCGACGTGCTTTTAAACTGCTAGGTTGGCAGGAGCAGGGACCGAGCAGTGGGAGCTCACCCCGTTGCTGGGATTCGAACCGCCGACCTTCTGATCAGCAAGTCCTAGGCTCTGTGGTTTAACCCACAGCGCCACCCGCGTCCCCATATATAGGGAAATAGGTTTCCTTAAATAGGTAAAAGGTAAAGGTACCCCTGCCCGTACGGGCCAGTCTTGACAGACTCTGGGGTTGTGCGCCCATCTCACTCAAGAGGCCGGGGGCCAGCGCTGTCCGCAGACACTTCCGGGTCACGTGGCCAGCGTGACAAGCTGCATCTGGCGAGCCAGCGCAGCACACGGAACGCCGTTTACCTTCCCGCTGGTAAGCGGTCCCTATTTATCTACTTGCACCCAGGAGTGCTTTCGAACTGCTAGGTTGGCAGGTGCTGGGACCGAGCAGCGGGAGTGCACCCCGCCGCGGGGATTCGAACCGCCGACCTTTCGATCGGCAAGCCCTAGGCGCTGAGGCTTTTACCCACAGCGCCACCCGCGTTCCTTAAATAGCCTCATGCATAATCTATAATTTAGTCACAGTTCCTCCATCTTCCTTATTGGGCCAGAGCCTCTAGGATCTTCAGCCTCCAATAAACCACGATACAGTTGTACCTCTGGATGCGAAAGGGATCCGTTCCAGAGCCCCGTTCGCATCCTGAGTAGAATGTAACACACGACTGCGCAACTGCGCGTATGTGGGTCATGTTTCACCGCTTCTGCGCATGCGCGTGACATTATTTTGAGCGTCTGTGCATGCACAAGCGGCGAAACCCAGAAGTAATGCGCTCCATTACTTCTGGGTCGCCGCGGAGCATAATCTGAAACTGCTCAACCTGAAGCATATTTAACCCAAGGTATGACTGTACTTGAATCCTGGATTGAAAAGGCATAAAAATGATGGCTGTGTGTTCTTCTTTACAGTGGAAGGTCTTTTAAATAAAGGAGGCCTCTGTCACAAAACTGCAGACCCTCCAAGTGTCCCTATTTTCCAGGGACAGTCCTAGATTTACAGAAGCCGTCCCGGTTTCTAATTTGATCCCAGAATGCCCCACTTTTCCTTCGGACGTGCTTATTTTCATTGGAGAATGTTGGAGGCTATGAAATTGGTTCCACACTTCCCAAGCATGGTGAACTGCTTTGTATCTCTATTTAAATTATTGCAGTTAAAAAAATAAATTGGCACCAATACCTGCAAATTAGCATGTGCAAATCTTGTGCAAGTCTGTACCCTCTTTTGTCCCCCATTTCGGTTCTGTGTAAGCGGCAACTGTCGCACACCCGTCTTACAGCTTGCACTTCCAGCCTGCCGTCGCTTAAAAGCGCAGCCAAGTCACCCTACGCCACCTGCGTGAAAACACAATATCCAGCCTCAACGCACCCTTGATTGATTAATTGATTGATCTGGCAAGGTCCTGGCAGAGTATTGTTCGATGCCCCTTCCTCTGCAATCCATCATTCTTCATACTTCCCTGAACTTCCAGGCTCCAGCTGGAGTTGTGAGCAAAAGCTCCAAAGAAGTCAAGTAGGGGAGGAGGGGGGTGTTTTTTGTTGCGACCTGATAGGCTGTACCGTGACAGGAAATGCCAGAGAGAGGCTGTGAGATTCCAAGAAGACTCCAGAGGTTTGGGATGATCAGCATAAGCAGATGAGCACCAGGGTGTTTATGGAAGCGTCCTTGGGATCCTTGCCTTAGATCTCCCTGTCGTTCGTTGAAATCCTGCACACTTTCTCGTATTTCATGCCCCAGACAGGAACGTGCAAGGGACACGGGGGTGGGGGGAGATGCAGGTGAAGCCCACCTTTAAAAATAGTTCTATAAAAGGTGTGTGTGATGTGTGAAAACCACAGTCTGTTTGCAGGGCAGGAAGAAGAGAGAATTCAAGTCCCAGTACTTGGCCTGGCTTTAAAGGACTACTTTGTACGGAGGGCAGGTCGGGGGGAGGGTGGCAGAGAGATTTGGGGGTGGGGGTGGGAGAAGACCACCAGCAAGCAGCAGTTATACCTGGAGAGGCTGCCTTTGCAACTTCCAGACCCCCTACCGATGTTGTGTTCAGAGGAAATGTTTTTAGCTAAACCACACATTCTTTACTCTCTCCAGCTGACCTTCGCCTCATTTAGTTCAGTCACCTAAACCATATGCTCTTTCCTCAAAGCGAACCAGCCAGTATAGGCGACCCAACCAAATCCGTCGAAATGTTATGGCTGCTTTAGAACAACGAACTCCCTTCCCCACACATACAGCCCCCACGCCCCGACCCTAACCTGTTTTGAATTGGCCTGTATAGTCTAGATAAAGCCTGCACAATTTGTAAGCCACCAAGATGAAATTAGCCCACCAACTGTGCATGGCCACCTACCAAGATCTACTGAAGCTTGCCTGAGCTTGCAAAAATATGCAGAGGTTGTTAAGCAGGTGTGGACTGCCTTTGGCTTGGATGGGTCACAAATTGTGGAGTCCTGGCCTGGAGTGTTTTGGTTGTAAACAGAAAGGTGTAGCACATGCTAGACCTGCCACAAAACCTATATTAAGCATGAAGCGAGTCTGGGGCATGCTCTTCAGCTGGGAACAGTTTCCCCGAAACAGGGCTTTCCAGATGTTGCTGAACTACAGCTCTGATCATCACTGGCCATTGGCCATGCTGGCGGGGGCTGATGGGAGTTGTAGTTGCCGGTTGCCGTCCTTTGGAGGTTCCCAAGGGAATCAGTTCTCTTTAACTTCAGTTCCACTGCAACACCGAGCACAATTGGAAAACCCAAATGGAGAGCCCTATTGGATCAAGGCCACGGGCCCATCAAGGGTGCCCTGAGAAGGTCACTGAAGGCTTAGGAGCCTGTGGCCATAGCAGACAACTGGGGGGGCCCAGGAAAAGTGTCAGCCCTGCTGGAACCTGAATCTGAAGGGCCGTCTGGTCCAAGTCAAGTTTTAGGATGGAAGAACTGTAAGAAGGGAGAGTAGAGGCTTTGATGTTGCCCACCCGCAGCCTCCCTCAATATGGCGAGAAATATTATTACTGCTTATTAGATTTGTATAAAGTGCCCTCCATCAAAAGATCTCAGGCCCGTTAATTGGTGAAAGGAGGGAAAGTAAAGTTACATTATATTAAGATAAATTACAGGACAAAAATATGAAAAGATGGAAAGGATTTGCTGAAACAGATAATCGAACTAGAATACAAAAAAGGGAGGTGTGAGGAGGTCAAGGAAATAAGCTAATGAAAGATAAGTTATGGGAAGATTCGCTGTATTTTTTTTTGTTTGTTTTAATGGATTTTATTTTTCTGTTTTTTCTTTCTTTTTCTCATTCTTGTTTCTTCCTTATTGTGATGTGTTGTATTGTTTTTGTTTAAAATGGTGTTTTTTACTTTTTCTTTCTGTAACCTTTAAAACTTTAATAAATATTATTTTAAAAAAAAGATCTCAGGCCCATTCATAAGATAAAAATACAAGATAAAAACACAAATAGCTAAAAACAGAAGCAACAAAACAAAATACAATAGTATTTCTATAGCAGTTGGTTCTAAATGTGCACCTATATGTATAAATTAGCATATGCAAATTGTATACAAATCAGCACCGTCTCCTTTTGGGGAGGCATTTCTTCTTTTTTGGCAGCTTATGAGTGGCCACCCTGTCCACACACCCCATCAGCTCCACCCTTCTCTGTTTGCAAAAAGATGCCTGAAATAAGAAGCTCTATAGCACTTCTAAGAAAATGTTCAGGTTTTCTTTGCTGCACTTTCATAGCAAGATTCCCTCTGTGTTTTAATGGTCTGATCATTGCATTAGTTATGAGGACATTCTTGGTTGATTCATTATGATGGTCATGATGGGACCTGCGGGGAAGGGAGGAGATTCTGATAAGTAATATTCTCCAGCCATTTGGGCTGCAATCCACTTGCACCAGAGCAACCCAGTTGGCTTTAATGAAATTCCTTACTAGGGTGTGGATTATAGTCACATAGGTCCAAGCTATTATTTTATTTATTACGTTTTTTATCCCTCCCTATCTCGGAGGAGCTCAGAGGGACATGCAACGTTCTCCACCCTTCCAATGTCATTCTCACGAGAAAGCTATGAGGTTAGTTAGTGTTATGTACTGAGTTGAATAGGATCCAAAAGGCAGCAGTCTGATTGGTCCTAGATAATAGGATTCAGAATGCAGCAGTCTGATTGGTCCTAGAATAATAGGGTCCCGAATGCAGCAGTCTGATTGGTTCACAGGAGCCACCCAATCCAGCTCCAGGTGGAAGTGAATCTGCAACCTGATTGGCCTACAGATGAATCCCGGAATTAGCCAATCACGTGGGGCCCATTGTGTAAATAAAGCAAACATTCTGGGGGAACTTCCATTCCTCCTCACCACTATGAGCTGAATATGAAATCCACTCTCGGCTCCGAGTATATTTCAGTTAGCCTAAAAGACGATGACTGACCCAAGGTCACCACGTGAGACTCATCATGGCTGAGCAGAAATTTGAACCCATTTATCCTTAGTCCTAGTCCAACATGCTGGTCTGGTCTAACACATTGGCACCCATGTCCTACCTAGAAGGCTGAAGGAGAACCTTGGTTAGTGGACAGGATGAGATTTGTAGTGAGTACAGCAGATTTACATCTGTACCATACCATGGGATGCCTGTTGAAATAAGCAACAGTCTTTCATACCCAGTGTAATGAAAGGCCACCCAAGGGTTCCTATTCCTTGGGATAGAAAGGGTCCTTCCTGAGCTGTGAGCTTATTATATATTATATCCCACAATGCATTATATTTATAACTATTTGCATCCTGCTTTTCTCTGTTGAATATGGACCCCAAAGCTGCTCAATTTCAAAACAAACAAACAAGCAAGCAAACCACCCCCAAAATTCAAAACACAACAAACAGCATCTGCCAAGTCATCCACCATCAAAATAGAAAGGTTATTTATTGGCAGGGATGAAGTTTAACCCAACAGAAGCAGCCACTGGTTCTGGATTAATTTTTTCCATGGATCTTCTTAGCATCAGTCATGGCCTGGCATGGTTGAAATCTGCAGAAGACAGCACTCACACTAATAGCCCCTTCTTATTTTATAGAAAAATCACCCCTTTAGCAAGACTGCGTTGTTACTTCATTATTGTTTAAAGTGCTGGTCCCCCCCCCCATCCTCCTGCTCCAGTGACATTTTATTGATGGTTTTTTGCCTGCTACGGTGTACTCAGCAACTGGAACTACCTAGGTTTGTTGTTAAGTACCTTGCAACAATGACCACCTGTTCTGAAAATGCCCTTTATTGACATGCACCTTTGCTCGGTAGATGTGTCTTGCTATACCTTGTCACTCCTGGCTGAACCAAATCTCTGGCAGTCACTGTTAGCAACATCTGGCTTGCTTTCTAATAAAGCATCATTCTTCTAACCAATGTTCCATTGCCCTCCTTGGCAGCCTCAGAGTATCCAGGAACTAATGCCAACCACAACCGTTTCTGTAAGCAGATTAAAAGGGGAATCCATCATTTCATTTTCATCAGGTTGATGAAGCCAACTCAAGTCCAGTCAGCTTTCATTCGAATGGCAAGCTCCCATGCATCAGGTTTACACAATGAAATCACCATACAGCATCTCTCTTTAGGGCATGGTCTTGCAGATGGAATGACACATGTCGAGACACTGAATGACACCACCTTTTGGATCATTTTGAAAGTTTTCCAGATGTGTTAAGCCATGGGCCTTGACATTCACAAGACAGTCACCACATCAAACTCCCTCGAGGAGAAAGAAATAATAATATCCAATTGCAATAGATTTAACAGTTTACCTTCATGTTACAAAAAGAATTTGGGAAAAATAAATTGAAATGCGGTTCTCTTCTCCACAAGGCAGAGAGTATTAATATGGGAAAGCGCACAGCTGTTTTTCTTTCCTTTAAACAACAACCAATTGACGTATGTATGTGCTCATCAAACTTTATAAAAGCCTTAAAAAAAATAGTTGCAGCACTACTTCAGGAATGAGGACGAGATAAGTGCTGCACTCTGATGATGTCACATGCATTAGCCAATAGATGACCACTACTGATGTACAAACATCTGTTTGTACTGTTGGAAGCGCCAAAGCTCTGCAAAATTGGTTGGACCAGAAACTGCAGCAGGACAGAGGGAGGGGGAAAAGTATGTATGCACATGCTAAGGCAACAGGTGAAACAAATATATCACACCCCACCACAACTCTAAAAATATTATGAGATGGCCTATGTTGGAAGGGCCACGGGGAACCTTTTTTTTTTTACATGTCTTACAGAGTTGTAGAGTGATTCAAACCATTGGCAGCAAGTCTATGATAACTTTCAAGAAAGAAAAACAAATGAGTCATCTGGTTCCAAATTTGCACTCCTCAGTTCAAGGCACAGCCATATAACCTGCCCGTAAGGTAAAAGGTAAATGACCCCTGGATGGTTAAGTCCAGTCAAAGGCGACTATGGGGTTGTGGCGCTCATCTTGCTTTCAGGCCGAGGGAGCTGGCGTTTGTCCACAGACAGTTTTCCGGGTCATGTGGCCAGCACGACTGAACCGCTACTGGCTCACGGAGGACTGTGCCGAGTGCCAGAGCACACAGAAACACTGTGCCACTCACGTCCCCACCTGCCCATAATATAGAAGTGTTCACTGTTACACTATCTCACCGTCACAAAAGCCAAGCTTGCAAAAATCGAATAAAATCCCAGCAGTTAATCCATGGTTGTGCAAAGTGTCAGGACTCCTTGTCATAGAGAAGTGTTTCCCTTCAAAGAAAAATACTAATCTTAAGACAGATAGCAAACATATTATCCAAGTGCCGCTCTTCACAACATTTATAGTTAAACTATGGAATTCATTCCCTCCAGACATCGTGATGGCTTTAAAAGAGAATTAGATAAATTCATGGAGGATAAGCAATCAATGGCTGCTAGCCATGGTGGCCATGTTCTCTGCCCTGTACTGTTGGAGTATTAATTGATTTTATTTACAAGCTTCTATACGGCTCCCTGGCAGGTCTCTTAATACAGGCCGCCAGCAAGGCAGGGGGTAGAATCTGGAAGCAGGGTGGTAACTAAGAGCATTAAATTCACTTTGCCTGCATATTACACAGAGCGCTCTTCAATGCATCTTCATTTGTTTCCCGCGAGTTGGACAGGATAGCTGTCCGAGCAGGGCTTTTTGGAGCTGCATGTCCTCAGGTCAGACTCATCTGGAAATGAAGGTGGCAGCTGATCGATCACTGTCAGCCTCTCCCTGCATCTGAGCCTGCTGGACCCATTACATCTGGAGCAACAAAGGTAGGAGGCAGAGTAAACAAACGGGTGGAAGCAACAACTCATGACCTCGAGTGACTGATTTAAGAACAACAGATTCTGACTGCTTGACAGCCTTCTGACTCACTGTAATAGGATGCAGCCATTCCAGTGACTTCTGCAGGTCCCTGAGAAACGTGCGGTGAAGCCCCTTTCCGTGACTCACAGAGGCTAGAGAGCCGATCAGACATAAACACTCTTCCATGGCTGCCCAAACTGCTGAAGGGAGATAGTCACTAACTTCAGCAACTTTGTCTTAGGGGCTTTCCAAAGTGTTGCCTTTCAAAAGCAACACACTTTTACGGTTGCTGCTCAGGTTTTGCATAGGATCCAGACATTTTCCCTGAAGGCAGCAGGTTTTTGGGCACAAAAGAGTACAGGGCCTGCGGAAGAAGGACTATTGTGTTTAATATTTTGTTGGAAGCCACCCAGAGTGGCTGGGGAAACCCAGCCACATGGGTGGGGTATGTATGTATGTATGTATGTATGTATGTATGTATGTATAAATAAATTAATCATCATCATCATCATCATCACCATCATCATCATCTCTTCTGCCACTCTTTCTTATGGGGAGGCAAACTAAGGCCCAGGGCCGGATCCAGTCCTATCGCCTTCTAAATCTGACCCGCAGACAGTCCAGGAATCAGTGTGTTTTTACATGAGTAGAATGTGTGCTTTTATTTAAAATGCATCTCTGGGTTATTTGTGGAGCATAGGAATTTGTTCATTTTCTTTTCTTTCCAAAAATACAGTCCAGCCCCCCACAAGGTCTGAGGGACAGTGGACCGGCCCCCTGCTGAAAAAGTTTGCTGACCCCTGCTCTTTCTCTTCTGATGGTTCTTAGTCTTGAGACTGGACTTGCACCAAACAGCTCTTCAAATACAAAGCACCTTCCTGCAGAAGACAGACCCCTATAAAGTAGGATCTGCCTCACCTTATTTGGTGTGGTGACCATAGTGTACAGGTAGACTCATACGATGCACTATTGATGCTGCAGCAGCTATTCTAGGCTGCATCAACAGAGGTGGAGTGTCCCTATCAAGGGAAGTCATGCTACTGCTCTATTCTGCCTTGGTCAGGCTACACCTGGAGTCCTGTGTCCAGTTCTAGGCGCCACAATTTAAGAAGGATATTGACAAGTTGGAACGTGTGCAGAGGAGGGCAACCAAGGTGATCAAGGGTCTGGAAACCAAGCCATATGAGGAACAGTTGAAGGACCTGGGCATGTTTAGCCTGGAAAAGAGGAGAGTGAGAGGAGATATGATAGTCATATTCAAATATTGTGCCATCCAGACTTCCAGATCTGATCTTATTCTTTCAGTTTGGTTCAGCCTCCAAATGACAGCCACCTTTTGGTGAGCAAAAAGCTTCCTTAGCCTTCTAGTACCCAGACTGAGTGTCATCTGATTGCTCACCATTTGGCCTTTTCCCAGTGGCTGGGATTTCTGAGAAAGGGATTATTTCTGACAGTGGGCTTTTCCCATGACAATACCAGAAGAAAATCTTGCTTTTCATTGCTCCACAACACACACAAAAACGCTTCCCATGCCACACGCCACGTATTTTGATGCAGTTAACACTGCTGTGGCACCTGTCAAGTCCTGAGCCATGCAAATCCATTTAGCAGCATGTGAAGGCGCAAGGAAAGAAGAAGCCCAGGTGTTGGGCTTATTTAGTGCCCAGATGTCGATACTAAGAAACGGCTTGGTGAGGAGTGGAAAAAATGAAAAGCACCTACCCTAAATTAAGAAAAGTTCCCAGATGCTGCAAGACTCTTAACAGCATTTATTATGGTGTAAGCTTTTGTGGACACAAAGCGTTGAACTCAGCTGGCAGGTATGTGTGCGTGTAATCATGAGAGCGAAGGGGACAAAAACTGTAAACAGTGAGGTCAAGAAGAAAAGCTATGCAGTAGAACAAAACACTGGGTTGACTCAAGACTAGAGCTCATCCATACTTCTGCTGGCACCCCTGCTTTCCCCTGGGAGAAGCTGCTGTTTGGCACTGAATTGGAACAAGCAGCAATAGGGTTTTCTTTCTTCTTTTTTATTAGGAGTTTCAACATAACAATTTATCAAAAACATATCATCCTCATTCCCCCCTTTCCCCCCTCCCTCATCCCCAGAAAAGAGAAACACCCCCACCCCAGACTTCCCTCATCTCCTTTCTCTGGTTTTTCAGCACATGTTATTCTCTGCATATTATAAAACTGTAAAGATCCTTAATTTATCTATCTATATATCACCAATAAAAAGTTTGTGGATGTTTATTCAAAACCTGCCAAGGAGTCCAGTTCATTTTGTTGTTTCTTTAAGTACTTCGTAAAGGTTCCCATTCTTCTTTAAAGTCACAGTTATCCTTATCACGTAGTTTGTGTGTCAATTTCACCAGTTCCGCATAGTCCATCAGTTTCTCTTGTCGGGATTTCTTTGGTCTTTGGGATTTCCTCCTTTTCCCCTCCTTGTGCTATTTAGACTCTTGCCACTTTTGTCGCATACATGAAGATGTTTTTCAATTTCCTTGGCAGGTCTTTTCCTACAATCCCTAACAAGAATGCTTCAGGCTTTTTTTACAAATGTTAACTGGAACATTTTCTTCAACTCACTGTATATCATTTCCCTTTTTTTAAATTTTTTTGCTACAGTCCCACCACATATGGTAAAAAGTCCCTTCTTTTTCCTTACATTTCCAACATATATTTGAACCAGTTTTATACATTCTTCCTATCTGCACTGGTGTTGTATACCATCTATACATCATTTTCATGTAATTTTCTTTCAGCAAAGAACAATCCGTAAATTTTAAATCAGTTTTCCACAATCTTTCCCAGTGGCAATGGGGTTTTCTATGGATTGCTGTTAGTGCTAAAGGGCAAGTTTTCTGTGGGAAAGCAGTGGGACAAAGGCAAAACCACTTGGACCCAAAATTATAGAATCGTAGAGTTGTAGAGTTGGAAGGGACCCCAAGGATCATCTAGTCCAACCCCCTGAAATGCAGGAAACCTGCACCTAGAAAGCATGGGACAAGTGGAAAGACCCATATTTTCTTGGCATGGGACAAGCAGAAGTGTGGACGAGCCCTTAGAAATGCCTAGAGGCGACCCATTGAAATCTATGTGACTTATTGTAGGGCTTATCCACACTTACTCCCCGCCCCCCACTCTTTCCAGGCAGAGGTCTGAGCTTCAAGCTCTGTGTCTGAGTGTTTATACTTTTGCCCCAGAGATTTCCCTGCAAAAACCCACTCTTTAGCGTTCGGTCAGAACAAACGTCAATTTGCAGTTTTCTGCAGTTTGCTGTTTGCTCAAATTGAGGTTTAAAGAGCAGGTTTTCGCAGGGAAAACTCCAGAGCAAGAAACAGTGCTCGGATACAGAGCTTTTAAGCATAGACCTGTGTCTGAAAGGAGCAGGGCAAAAGGGGAGTGTGGATATGCCCTATTTTGAGTCCATTGATTTTGGCAGGCAGCGCAATTCTAACAGGGCAGAGAGGAGAGGAGGGCGCCTACTCCAGAATCTGTCCTGGGTAAATCAAGCCACATCCTAACTGCTTCTGACCAGGGTTGGGGGGTGAGTGGGCAGTGTAAACCTTCGCTTTCCATTCTTCCATAGACTCCTATGGGGTAAATTAATTTCTACTTGCATTTTCAGTGGGATCAGTGGACTGAGAGGCTTAGAATTCACATACTCAACTCATTCATTTCTTAGCCCCGGTGTAACTTCTGCTGGCTTTAAGTATGCCAGTAGGACTCTCCCTCAATTATCTATTTCGAACTTAAGAATGGAAAGTGTAATGCTGGTGGGTCAACAAAAGAGGTTTAAAGACTCTCTCAAGGCAAATCTTTTAAAAGAATGTAGTTATAAACACCACCAAATGAAAAACACTGGCCTGCAGGCACTCCAATTGGAGAACAGCCTTTACCAAAGGTGCCATGGATTTGGAAGATGCTCGAACTCAGGACGAAACGGAGAAATGTGCACAATCAATTCCTGCCTGGACACCCATGTCCATACTGTGGAAGGATGTGTGGATCCAGAACTGGCCTCCACAGTCACTTACAGACGCACTGTTAAGACTGTTCATGGAAGACAATCTTACTCAGCTACGGGTAATTGCCAAAGAAGAAGAAGAATATGACAAGGTAAGTCATTTACACCAGGTTAAAGTTGGCTCAGCTGGGATGGTGGGGCGAGAAACCACATCCTAACCTCTCCCACTTGGTGCATCTGGGAGTTAGGATTGCACCACAAGTCTGGGTTCAAGCCACTCAATTCAGCTCCATTCTGTGATCGAATCAACATTCAGTTTCCATTCCTGGGATGCTCCCACCTCCAGGACTCTTTGTAGGAAGAATAAATGGCTGACACTTGTGAACCAGCAAATGCCCTTATTACCACCTAGGTGGTGATTCTGTTTTGGTAGAAGGAATTCTTACAAATCGCTGTGATGTCTCTCAGCTTCTCCAGCCTGTGTCAGTGTCACAAACGTAACCTCAAGCTAGACTTCTCACCAGATTTCTCCTTCTTCTCTTTCTTCATAGACTCCAGCACTAAATCAAGGGGGAAACAACAGGCGCTGTTGCTTTGCACTGTGTGAACAAAGACTTTATGGTGTAGGTCTTGGAAATGGGCTAAGTTAGGCAACAGAGTGCCGTGCACAGGGTTCTGTAGCCTGCCCAGCCGGTGTATTTGAAGTGCTTCCTTTGACACCCCCTCAGTTTAGAAATTATGCAATGCTTTGCTTTTGTATTATCCAGTCCGATTATCCAGACATGATGACTAGTAACGCTATCAGGAGCCTTCCTGCGCCCAAGGCCTATTCTGAACTCATCAGCCCTGAAGCTGAATTTTCTTTAAAGGAAGCTTGCAACATAATGGGAATTTTCCAGCAACCCGCTCCTTTACTGCTTTGGCCAGGTAGTGTTGTCCCAGAAAATACAGATGGGAAAGAGAAACAGAGGAGAGACAGTAAAGGAAGGCTAGCAAGTAAGAAACCAAGAAATAAGAGGAAAGGGTTGGCTTAGCACCTTCAAAACCCATCTGCATTTTGTAGCCTTTTAATTAATGGCTGTTCTCCAAAAGAGGTAGGGAGGAACTTTTGTGTTCCAAGGAAGTATGCCTCAGATTTCTGGAAGCTGGAGACATAAAAACAAAACAAAACAAGGAATGATTATCACCTTCTTGCCGTACTTGCAAGCTTCTAAGAGATGTGGGGTTGGCTCAAAGCTATTGGAAACAGATTGCTTTGCAGGATGGACTTAACATGACAATTTTTAAGTAAATTAACTTGCTGGATTTCAACCAAGCCTAGCTGGTAATTGACTTGAATCGGAATAATTCAGCTTGTGTCACCCCCTCTCTCCACCACACGCACTTTGAACATCTATGGTCCAGAGACTCCCACATAGCAAGGCAGATAAGGGAGACAAATATCTGTTTGTATGAGCACTTGGAATTTCTCCAGAACCTACAGCTGGGTTTGAAGACCTTCCAGAGCAATCAGGGCTGCTTCAAACATCATATGCTTCCTGCATGAACAGCACCTCCCAACATGTACATCAGAGGGCTACCACATTTTATTTTTATTTCATTTTTTTTAGTGGTCCTTGTGCCTTGAACAGCAGACCGACCCACTAAAATTTAGCAGATGAAGCTTTTCCTGACATGAAGATAAGCAATAGTTTCATCTGCCAAATGCCTATGAATTAGGCAGTTAATAAACGCACTGGAGCAGGCTCTGAAAAAAAGTTGGCACTCCCCACCAACCTATTTCCTTCCAGATGGCCCTAATGGTTGGGGCTGAGGAAAGTTGTAATCTGAACCATCTATAGCAAAGGTTTCCAACCTTTTGGGTCCATGGATCCCTTGGCCAACTACATTCTTTCAGCGGCACTCCTGTGGGGTCAGGAGCCCAGTTATGTCACCCCTTTCCTGCAGAGCTGGCAGCCTCTCACCCCTTTTTGAACACGCTCTCTGGTGGAGTGTTCCCTCAGCCTCCTCTCTTCTCCCCTCTCCTTGGGAGTCCTGCCGCTCCAGTCTCTGATCCCCGAAGAGGGATCCCCCACAGGGGCCTGGGAAGCACCCCCTAGCCAGCCCCAGAGGCATCCTTCACCTGGGGAGCTTGTAGCCAGGGCTGCTGCGACAAACAGCTGTGCAAGCCTTTGGGAGGCAAAAACATGAGAGAACATCAGAGGAGGAAGGGAAGGAAAGAGGGACAGAGGCCAGTTTTGCCCTCAGCATCCCTGACTATCATTCAAGGCACCCCAGGGTGCCATGACACACTGGTTGAAAACCACTGATCTAGAGACAACCAAGTTAAGAAAGGCTGTCACAGATTATGAATTCATGTGATATTGTGCTTCCTTGTACTCTGACCTTGTACTCTAACATTGTACTCTAATCTTGTACTCTTATTGTTATTATTTAGTGAAAAGCAGTTTGCAGGAAGCTGCGTAACCCCCCCTGTTTTGGCTCCAGCTCTTTCTCCACTCAAAATTCCTCTTCTCCAGGGGGACAGGGGGAGGACAGGCATGCGTACAGTGTCTATAGCTTACTTGTCTCTGGTAGGGAGCCATTTGGAACAGAAAAAAGAACCAGAGAGGAATGAGTTAAGCACGCACCCCTTCCCATGCTGCACCGCCAATCAAATACTGCTTATTACATGTTGGTGTCGCACACTTCAAGCTCCCATTTGGCCCTAAGACCTGCTTCCTGAGAAAAGAAAGAGCAGTCGTTGATGTAGGTATCTACCTGGAGTAATAAAGAGCAGTAGTAGCCCATTTATGGAATGCTTTCCCCGGGGTGGCCCACCTGGTGCCAACCTTGTCATCATTTTTAGCTGGAAGTGATGCACGAATCCAGTGAACTGCAGAGCGGATGGGAATTAACCAGTTCACTGGAGAAATGTAGAGTGGGAATTAACCAGTTCATTGCAGAATGGGTAGATTAAAGTATTCGGATTGTGAGAAGATTCCTGCACGCACACTTGCTGTAGGAGGAGTTTAGTGGGCCATAGGTTTCAGAGGAGGAGCTCTGCACTACTCTCCAGTGCATTAAGCAACAGTGAACGTCCCAGCGATAACAGATTGCCATGTCACCTTGCAGCCCCTCGCCTGGCTTTACAGCAGGTCTCATCAGCTGACGTCACCCTTGGAACTCTTCCCAGATCCAGAGGTGCAACAATGCCTGACCTTGCTTCTCCCAAGTCCCTTTGTTGCCCGAAGACTCATCTAAGACCAATGCAAAGTAATCTGGGAGCTTTATTGCTCTTTACCAACATCGGCTCTGCTTTTCTTTATTAGATAGGGACTCTCTCTTATCTTGGCCTTTAAAGATCTGGTGGCAACATTCAAACAAACACATGAAATCTCTACCCTTTGATTAAAAGCTGTGGCCAGATAGGCCGTCGCTGTTCTCTTGCATTGCATCATGTTCGATGCACAGCCATGCGCAGTGCTTTGCAGCAAAGAGGCCTCTGCTTTCAAAATGCCCATATTGCACCTGCTCCATGATGCAGGTAGAGCCCACCTAGAAACTTCTGTTTTCTCCCTTTTAGAAGGCTAAAGATTTCTCAGAAGGCTTTAGCATTTATGGTGCCTGGTGGAAGGAGGATGAAGACTCCTCCGTAAGTAATTCTTCAGCCTGAGGCAAGAACGGCAGCTGATGGAGTCAGCAGTGGAACAAGCCAAACGGGAACCTGGGGCGGCGCATGGGCAGGGTGAGCTGGGGTAGGACGTTCTGCTGGGCCTCCAAGGTGTCTGCCTGCCTCCTGCCACTCAACCGCCCTACAGCTGGTGGGGAGGAAGGAAGCGGGCAAACAGTTTGGGGCAGCGTGGAGCCTGCAGGTGCCCAAGCTACTGCATCACTCCCAGGAGAGACGTCTGGCTGAGGTGCGCTGCAGGGCCTGTGATGAGTGCCGCCTGGCATTTTGTCACCCCCCTCAGTGGTGACACCTGGGGTGTACCGCCCCCACCACACACCCTTCCTCTGCCTCTGGATGGAGTGGCCTGCCTGGTGCATTACAGTCACCAATATTTGATAACCGAGTGGGTGGCATTATGCTCCCTGCCATTTAGGGTTGGGAGGGAGTTTCTGTGCTTTTGGGAATTGCTGTAGCTTAGGGGTAGAGCGGGCGGCGCTGTGGTCTAAACCACAGAGCCTAGGGCTTGCTTATCAGGTTGGCGGTTCGAATCCCCACGACGGGGTGAGTTCCTATTGCTCGGTCCCAGCTCCTGCCAACCAGCAGTTCGAAAGCACATCAAAGTGCAAGTAGATAAATAGGTACCACTTCGGCGGGAAGGTAAACGCCGCTTCCGTGTGCTGCTCTGGTTCACCAGAAGCGGCTTAGTCATGCTGGCCACATGACCCAGAAGCTGTCTGCAGACAAACGCTGGCTCTCATGGCCAGTAAAGCAAGATGAGTGCCGCAACCCCAGAGTCATCCGTGACTGGACTGAACAGTCAGGGGTCCCTTTAGCTTTACCTTTTAGGGGTAGAGCATTTGCTTTGCATTCAAAAGGTCCCAGCATCAATCCTTGGCATCTCTAGGTAGGGCTGGGAACATACCCTGCCTGATTCTCAGTCAGTGTAGACAACACTGAGCGAGACAGACCAATGGTCTTCCTCCGTATGAGGCACCTTCCTATCTTCCTATGTAATCCCATGCACCACCCAGCATTTGAGGTTATATTCTTATAAACAGATTCATGAAGAATACGGCAGTCAATAGCTACCAGCCCTGATGAATGTATACAACTTCCTGGAGCTGATCCTCTTGATCAAAGAACCTGATAATCCAGAAGCAGAGACGGCATGCCTCTGAATATCAGTACTGTGGAGCATGGAAAAATGCAGAACTGGATGGGCTTGATCCACCAGGCCTCTTCTTATGAGTTGCTGCAGAAGGTAGGATTGCCTGTCGAAATCTAGTTACAGGTAGGTAGTACATGCACACGAAAGCTCATACCAATAACAAACTTAGTTGGTCTCTAAGGTGCTACTGGAAGGGGAAAAAAATTCTGTCGAAATCTGTATGAAAAAGGCTGTTCAGCCTGCTGAGCCTGTTGACCCTGGAGTGTGAACAACTCCCCACCCCCTATAGATAATGGAAACAATGCTTTTATAATCGAGGATGAAAAAATCCCTTAATCCGCTTAATCTCTGACAAAGTCAAGAACCACTTGAATTGGGACCTAGGGCAAGGTCTGTTCCTCTCAGGGATACCAAAGCAAACGTGCTCTCTGAAGCCAGAGGTCCTCAGTGACAATAAAATATTCTTTACTGATGCTACATGTGAAGGATACAAGGAGGATAGAAGCCAAGGTTGTTGTGTAGGTGGTGGGTGACAGGAGCTAAGTGATGGTCTATAGAGAAAGCATTGTAAGGAACACCAAGTTCCAGAGATCCGACCCTGACTTTAGATGGTCCAAACAGTGCTTTTCATTGTTCGCACACCAGCTGAAACCCCCTCCTCTTGTCCATGCCTCCGTTAGCCCCACCACCTTCCCCTGGGAAAACCTGTGGTTTACCACTGAACTGGACCAAATGGCAATCATGTTTCCACAGATGGCCGTTTGTTCCAATTCCGAGGCAAAGAGCATGTTTTCCAGGGGATAGCTGCAGCTCAAACACAAAATGGCTCAGACCCAAGCCTAGAAAGCACAGGACAAGCTCAGAGACAACTCGACCACAGTTGTTAACGCTCTGGCAACATTGATAACTACTTCAAAGTGCTGCTATCCACCTCCAAAGCCTAAACACATTTTAAAGCCTGCTTGCAACCAGGTGACCTGAAGGATCCCCTTCTTCCCCATGTGGGGGTCCAGAACTTGGGATGATCTTCTGGGGTTCTTCTCTGGCTGCCCCTGCTAAATGAGGTGTGGCTTGTGGTTATAAGAGAGGCAGGGCCTTTTCAGTGGTGGTACTGTGGTTATGGAATGTCCTTCCAGAGGGGTTTGCTTGGTCTTTGCGGCCTTTCAGTGCTGGGTGAAGAACTTTATATTTCCCCTACATTTAGTGATTATCTATCTATCATCTATCTATCTATATGATTATATATATATATATATATATATATATATATATATATGAAAGTCTCCTAAGTATTTCATTGGAGCTTTTAAGATATGTGCCACTGAGGTGCTGCTGAAAGCTTTGGAGTACTACTTTTGAATATATATATATATTTCTAATTCACATTTCAAAATATTCATTTAAACAACCTTAAATCAGTGACTTCCCTTCTTCTCTTTCCGTGGTTTATTTTGCATACTATACATCCCTGCATATTTTACATGAACTAAACCATTCAGTATTCCATTATTATATCGATCAAAACTTATTTACACTGTTGAATTCATCTTAATGCTACCAGCATTTTTAAATGTACACAATTTTCACCTATATTTTAAATAAACATTTTCCAGTCTTCTTCTTGTTCTCTTATTCTATATGCTAAATCTGAAAGCTGCCTGTATTCCATCTGTTTAAGTTCCCATTCTTCTTTGGTTGGGACCTCGCTCATTTTCCATTTTTGGGCTAGCAAAACATGGGCCGCAGTAGTGGCATACATAAATAATCTTTTTGGGAATTTCCCTCTGAATTATACCCAACAAAAAGGATTCTCGGTTTTTTTTTGGGGGGGGTAGTTTGAAAGATACTCTTAAACATTTTTTCTAATTCATTATATATCATTTCCCAATACCCTTTTACAAGTTCACCACATATGATAAAACGTACCCTCAACTTCATTACATCTCCAGCACTTATCTGATTCAGACCAGTTTATATTTTTAGCTGCTGGTTTCCTGCTGCATTTTGTTTTCTGCTGCATTAGTTTTTAGGGCTACGTGATCTCGTTTTTGTTCGACACCATCTACAGAACTCGTGCTGTTGGTGGGCATACAAATATCATAAAACGCAGCAAAACAAACCCTGCTACTTCAGTGCCGTTCACATGGGGACTGCCTCTGAAACTTCAATCAGAGGTTAGGATGTTAACTGGGACCTAGCCACATGAGATTTATCCTACCCAGTGTTAAAACTATCCCACTGCCATCCTGTGTGTTTCCAGGCACAGTTCAAAGCGCTGGTGTTAAACCTATAAAGCTCTTGATGGTTTGGGGATAGGACCACTTGCTCCCAAGTGAAGTTGCCCGTTGCTCAGAGTCATCTCTCTAGGTCTACCTCTGGGCTCTTTTATGTTTAGAGCAGAGATTGGGGACTGGTGGCCCTCAAACTGCAGCTGTACTACAACTCCTATCATCCCTGCCCATGGGCTATGTCAGCTGGAGCTGATGGACTTGAGAGTCCGAGACAAAGTGCAGTGCCAGATGTTCCTATTCCTGCTTTAGAGGCCAGGTGGGTGACCAGCAGGGACAGGCCCTGTGGCATCCTGTTCATGGACCTCCCTTCCTTCCCAGAGACGTCTGCCTGGAAACTACTCTTGTGCTTTTTCAGTGCTGCCAGGCTAGCATGGTTTTCTTTGCTCAGGCTTTTAAGGAACACTTAAGATAGAAACACAGATTAGAAGGGACCCTGAGGATCACCTAGTCCAGGCTTCCTCAAACTCGGCCCTCCAGATGTTTTTGGCCTACAACTCCCATGATCCCTAGCTAGCAGGACCAGTGGTCAGGGATGATGGGAATTGTAGTCTCAAAACATCTGGAGGGCCGAGTTTGAGGAAGCCTGACCTAGTCCAACCCCCTGTAACACAGGAATATGCAGCTGTCCCATACAGGGATCAAACCTGCAACCTTGGCATTATCAGCACCATGCTCTAACCAGCTGAGCTATCCAGGCTGATGGTACGTTGATGCTGCTTACATTTGTTCTTAATTGCTACTTCATGCTGATTTTTGTTCGTTTCATTGCTATTTTGGTCTTTGTGTATGTCGTTTACTTTTTTAAAGATGAATCTTCATGATCAAGGGGTAGGACATAAAATGCCCAAAGTGAGTAAGTAAGAAAACAGGAATAAAAACCTAGAGTGGCAGTGATTTTACACCAGTGCTCAAAGGCAGAGGGAGCGCTTTCTTGTGATGGGCCTCTTAGCTACTATTTTGAAGGCTATTGGGGGCATGGTTTGGCTAATACTGGGGGACCGGATCCACAGATGAGGCCTGTGGATTTCATTAAGGGCTTCTGCTTTTCTGCTCATAATTTCAAGCAGTTTGGAAGACCTCCACATTTCAGGTAATGCCAACGTACTGCCATCTGCCTTATTGCAGGGCAGATTTGAGGGTAAACCATATGCGGAACCAGTCTGTCCTTGCAGCTTGATGGAGGTAGAAACTGTCTCTCATGCCTTGTTACAATGTTGATGTTGTTTCTACAGGGACATTTATCACCCCTGCTATGCAAAAGTCTTCAAATGGGTCCGAACTCCAATGTTTAAAATCTCTGGTAGAGGACAAAGATCCAAAGATCACATTAAAGGTGGCCAAATTCTGTGCAATTGCCATAAAACTTCGGGAAAAAGCTGTGATATCATCATGATTAAGGTTTTAAATGACAACTTCAGGTTATATTTTAGTGAGTAAGATCTAATGTATATATTTTAATTGCTGCTATATCTGTACTGTCCCTGTTATACCAAACTGCAAATTTAAATGTATCCCTATTGTGTTTCATGACTTCCCTGATTTTGTATGTGAGCTGGAACTGGTCTGTGACCGAAATAATAAATTCATTCATTCATTTCAGGTAATGCTCCTTTGCTGCACAGTCCAATCTCCTGTTTTATAATTTTTGCATCCACGCACAGAATCAGTTGGAGTAGGTGAAAAGAAAGTAGTTGCAACATTTCCCCATGCTTAAAGGGAATACTTCACCTGTTGAAATTCTGCCTGCAGTTGCAGAAGACTCAAAAGCCAGTTCAAGGGGGGAGGGCGAGGAAGGCACCCCTACCTGAGTCTCTTCTGAATCTCATGGGTGTCAAACTGCACTGAATCAATTATCACCTTTTCTCTCCTCACTAACATGCCATTTCACTCCAGGTCTTTGAAAAAGAGGCTTCGGCTTGTTTATCTCCAGTTCTGACTAGCCCAGCAAGATGGTTCTTATATGTCAAGAAGCAACTTCAGGAGGTGATGATAGGGAAGCCAGTTACACCTAGACTTGTAGCAATTAATAGTGGAGATGAAAGCACAACATTTGTCCTTCAGAAGGGGAAATCAACATTTTATCACCTGTCTCTTTTTCTCCAACCCACCCCTCCAAAAGAAAAGCCCCTTCCTTGTCCGATAAGGGGATCCTCCTGTTGCACAGAAAGAATCAGGTTCCTATCTTCAAATAGCAAAAATAAATGCACAGCATCAAGAGAACTTGCCTCTTGCATTCTGTTGTAAACCAAAAGTTGAGTCTTATGTCTTCACCTGTTCAGTAGTCTTCCATGGGCTGCATTCAGCTAACATTTACCCAGAGCAGAAATTAATGGACTTAAGTTAATCATGGGCACTCATTTCAATGGATCTACTCTGAGTAAAAGTTAGTTGGCTGCAATGCTACATACAACTAGCTTGTATTAGCTGCCAGATGGAGATATTCTACAAGTACCTTTTCTACTAAGAGAAGGCAAGCTTTCTTGATTTGGCAGCAAGTTTCATAAAATTCGCTTGTAAATGAGCCTGAATTTTTTATATATGCTGGATTTATACAACGCCAAAAAGTCTGGAGGCTTTCAGCGTATGGAAGAAGGAATTGAAGGTTATTTTGTCTCCATGCTGCTGACCTTCCCAGACCCCTAATGATTTCTGCATATATAAAGACTCCCTAGAGCTACACATTACTTTTTATTTGTTCCAGTGCAATCTTTAAGGGTCAGTATTTGCATGCTGCAGAATGGGGTGGGAATGAGGTGAAAGTGTCTTGAGGTGATCGGATGGGCAGTGCAGGCTCAGACTGCAGATGTGGAATCATTAAACACACACACACACTGCAAGCAGAAAATTAGCCCCCTGTAAAGTGACCATGTCTCCCACTTTGCACTTCTCTGTTTCAAGGTGTCTTCAGTTTGAAAAGATGGTCCATAGGAAGGAAAAGCAGGGATCTTGAAGCTGCAAATCGAGAGCAATCTATCCAGGCACACAGGTCGCTTGGTCACAGTCTTCCCCACCAAGGAGAGATGCATTGTTTTTTCCTATTTAAATGATAGCAATTAATTATAAAAGAGCATCTTTTATCATAGGCAGTTTTTATGCAAGCCTGCAACCTCTCACGACATCTTTTTTGGCGATGCATAAGTGGCCATCAATTGTCAAAGAATGGACTAGGCTAGAGCTACCTCAGATATGCCAGTCCCAGGGAGGTTTTCATATTGATTGATTGCAGTTAGAGTGCAGAATTAGGACCGGGAAGACCCAAGTTTAAATTCTGACTCAGCCACGAAGCTTGCATATCTGGACTGTGGCAAATCTCTCAGCCAAATCTACCTCACAGGGGTGTTGAGAGGATGGAGCTGGGTGGGTGAGAGAAGGAGCCGTGAATGCTGCCTTGGGTTTCCTTGAAGGTCGGGGGTTGGACTAAATGACCCTCAGGGTCTCTTCCAACTCTACGATTCTATGATTTCGGCCTTGTCCGCACTTCCACTTCTCTTGTGCTTAAGCTGGCTGGGGATGAAAGTAGCTGTACTCCAACAACATCCCAGAGTTGAAGGACACCGATAGACAGATATAATGTACACACGTCAGCAATTAAAATTTTGCCACCCTAGACTCTAGGCTTTTCCAATATGGAAAACTAAGGGCAAGTGCATAGTTCAGGTTCAGAAATGAAGTGCTATGTATGCAGAACTTTGGACAAATGCGAATGTTGAATTTTCTGATGTTTGCTGCAGAAAAGCTGAAATATATCTTTCTTTCTTGGAATCCTGTGAATTGGGGTTTTTGGCAGACTGTGAGTCCTTTCGGATGAGTGTTAATTCTGTGATCTGGATTTACACTTTCTGAGGAATATCTGGTAAGTTTAAAGAAAACCTGTTGCACATGACCCCTGTGTGATATCTCAACAACCTGTTTACAATATTTTACCCCTGCCTGGAAGCACCCTAAGCCCTGCGCCCTCAAAGGTTTCTCTCAATAACCACCAATGAAAGAGCCATTTCTGTCATTCCAGGAAACCAGCAGGCTTTGCTCCTCTTATAAGGGTCTGAAACATTTTTCTGTGCTCCATGCCCATAACTTGGCAAAGAAATTCACAGGGAATCTCTTTTTCCTAGCCAGCTTATCTATCTATCTATCTATCTATCTATCTATCTATCTATCTATCTATCTATCTATCTCTATCATCTATCTAATCTCCTCAGAAAAATGTTTGCTCAGCCATTATTTACATTGCTGAAAAGGGGGAAGATGTATTTGTGAATGAGTCTGAACTCAGGACTTGGCAGAAAAAGGAAAAGAGTCATTTTCATGAGTGAGTCATTCAGGAAGTGAGTAACAGTGAGTAAAGGCAGCCTTCAGGCCAGACTTTTACACCGTTCTGTTCTGGGAGGTGTTATGGGGTTCCACTGCTCTGCTCTGGGGATTCCACTGAAATCTTTTTGCTGCTGTTGTGTCTTTGTTCCTTGCCAGAGAGGCATCTGGGAGGAAGAAGGAATACTTGAGGTTTAAACTAGCTATGGACTGGATTTGGGGAAGTGGCCATAGCTCATTGGTAGAGCATGTGCTCTGTGTGCAAAAGACCACAGTTTCAATTTCTGGCATCTCTAGCTAAAATAGATAACAGGTGATGGGAAAGACTCTGGAGAGTTGCTGGAGAGGAATTTCCCATTCCTACTTTCCTATGTTCTGTCAATTTTCTCATAGCATTCTTTGCCAACCTGGTGCCCACCAGATGCTTCAGACCACGAATTCCACCAGCCATGGTGGTTATGGTCCAAAACCTCTGGAAGGGGCTGGCTGGGGCTTCTGGGAGTTACAGTCCAATAACAAAAGGCTGTTCTGAGCATTTGTAGCCAACCCTCCTCAGAAGAGGCCCTCCCATTTTTATCTTCTCAACAATGAGTACTCGAAGTTGCCTTATGAGTCAGCCCACTGACTCACTTGTGACAATGCTCCCTATTTTGGCTGCCACTGGCTCTGGAAGGTCTCGGGTTGTCAGAGATATTTCCCCAGCCTGCTAACACAAAGCCCTTTTGTGGGACGTGCCCACGCTTGAACATGGGACCTTCCACATGGAAAGAAGAAGAAGAAGAAGAAGAAGAAGAAGAAGAAGAAGAAGAAGAAGAAGAAGAAGAAAAAGAAGAAGAGTTTGGATTTGATATCCCGCTTTATCACTACCCAAAGGAGTCTCAAAGCGGCTAACATTCTCCTTTCCCTTCCTCCCCCACAACAAACACTCTGTGAGGTGAGTGGGGCTGAGAGACTTCAGAGAAGTGTGACTAGCCCAAGATCACCCAGCAGCTGCATGTGGAGGAGCGGAGACGCGAACCCAGTTCAACAGATTACAAGTCTACCACTCTTAACCACTACACCACACTGGCTCTTGCATGCATTCTGCTATCACAAGGGTGGTGCAGAGTACTCTCCCTGCTACTTGGAGTCCTCTATTTGAAGGGCTGTCTCGTTTAAGGCTAAAGAATCATAAGAAGAGGGAGTTGGTGCCTTGCTCAGCAGCCTAAGTAGCGTGAGCAGAGGCACAAGTCACCTAGTCACAGTCTGCTCCACTATGGTAAGAAGGATTGCATTTCTATTTCAGTTATAGTAACTATTTCTAAATGTGCACCTATATCTATATAAATCAGCAATGGTGCTGGCACTGTGTGCCACCTGTTTGGCGACATATCAATGACTGTGCAGTCACAATATCAAGTCACAATCTGGAAGCACCCATCATATGAAGCAGAAAATTGTAAGGTGGGAGTTGAGCGGCAATGAGATGCAAAAATTACTGTCAGTGATAATTAGCTTAAATAGATATTAAATAGGCACACCTTTAACCAATTTGTAACTGCAAAAGATGTGCCCATCTAACATCTACTTAAAGCTTTAATAATTACAGACTGTAATTTTTGCATCTCATTGCCATTCAACTCCCACCTCCTATTTTCTCCATTGTCTAATCAGAGTGGAGGGTTTTTTTAGCCTGGTCAGTATCGCTATTGGATTCAAAATCGTTTTTATAAATGCAACTGCTTTAATTGTGTCTTTATTTTATTGATGTTTTTTTATCAAAACCTCGCTCTGAGATGTTTTGTAAAGGGACCCCTGACCATTAGGTCCAGTCGTGACTGACTCTGGGGTTGCGGTGCTTATCTCGCTTTATTGGCCGAGGGAGTACAGCTTCCGGGTCATGTGGCCAGCATGACTAAGTCGCTTCTGGCAAACCAGAGCAGCACATGGAAACGCCATTTACCTTCCCGCCGGAGCGGTACCTGTTTATCTACTTGCACTTTGATGTGCTTTTGAACTGCTAGGTTGGCAGGAGCAGGGACCGAGCAACGGGAGCACACCCCATTGCGGGGATTCGAACCGCTGACCTTCTGATCGGCAAGTCCTAGGTTCTGTAGTTTAACTCACAGCGCCACCCACGTCCCTATGTTTTGTAGGAAGCAAGTCATAAGTGGAATGGAATGAATAAAGTAAACCTGCCTGATAAGATTTCACGTCACGAATCCAAAGAAGGCCTGAGTCTGCAAAAGCTGGTGCCATAATAGCTTTGGTTGGTGTTTAAGATGCCACAAGGATCTTTCGACCATTTTTGCCTCGAAATGGCAACTTGCAAGGCAGCTTGCGTAGTAGACTTTAGACCTCTGAACTGCGCCTCTGTTTGCAGGATGTGCTGACAGAAGAGTGAGCAAGGCATTAATCAGCTGAGAGATTTTCCTACATACCAGCATTAGCTAGAATGTTATTTACAAAGTGAGGAAGAGGCATGACAGAGAGGGAAGCAGTCTCTCACCCCCTTCTTCCCCATGTATGGATGTGAAGCCAGGGTTACTCAGCAGGATACGGCAGAGACAGAAAGCCCTTTTTGCACTACGGATTTCTCGCAGCTCTTTCTTCCAGGAATGAATCCTTCCCAGGACAGGCTTTTGGGTAAGCCCACATAAGCGGCGGCCCACAAGGCTTATCGCATCAAAGAACCTGAAGATCAGTAGAAGGGAGGTCAGGAGTAGCAAGTCAGTAATAATGGATTGGGAACTGGTAGACTTGGATCCGGACAAACTTTATTCAAGCCCTGCCTTGAACCTTACAAGCTGTGGGCAAGTCACCTGCCAAGCAGTCTAGACTGGCTAGAATAGAAGGCAGGGAGACCAATACAGTTGTATCTTGGATCCTGAAAGCTTTGTGAGTCGAACATTTTGGCTCCTGAATGCCGCAAACCCAGATGTGAGTGTTCCAGTTTGCGAACCTTCTTTGGAACCTGAATGTCTTCCGCAGCTTCCGATTGGCTGCAGGTGCTTCCTGCAGCCAATCAGAAGCTGCGTCTTGGTTTCCAAACATTTTGGAAGTCGAACGGACTTCCGGAACAGATTCCTTTTGACTTCTGAGGTATGACTTAAGTAGGTGAATGCAGAGCCACTGACCGTCAGAGCCAACTAATTTTATTATTCCTGGACGAATAATAATAATAATAATAATAATAATAATAATAATGTCACTTTAAAATGCCCAGGGTGACCCAAAGCAACTTACAATCAACCAATGAAACATGCATTAAACCTAACATAGATACATGAAATCCAAGAGGAAAAAGAAATAGATTAAAAACACCCCAACTACTTCTAAAAGACCATCAATAGTTAAAGGCAAAAGGCCTGGTGATAGAAGAAAGTTTTTGCCTGGCACCTAAAGATATGCAATGATGGTACCAGGCGAGCCTTCCTGGGGAGAGCATTGCACAAATGGGGAGCCACTGCAGAAGAGGCCCATTCTCATGTTGCCAACTTCTGGACCTCTGGTGGAGGGGGCACACAAAGAAGGGCATCATGAGAACCAGTGTGGCATAGGGGTTAGAGCACTGGACTATGACCTGGGAGACTAGAGTTCGAATCCCCACTCAGCCATGAAGCTCGCTGTGTGACTTTGGACAAGTCACAATCTCTTAGCGTGACCTACCTCACATAGTTGTTGTGAGGATGAAATGGGGAGGAGAACCGGGTGCACCACCTTGAATTCCTTGGAAGAAAAGGGTGACATTTAAATGTAATAAATAAAGAATAAACGTCAAGCACACAACAACCCCCAAAGAATCCTTGAGAATTGCTGTTTACCCTTCACAGAGCTGCAACTCTCAGTACCTTTCACAAACTACATTTCCCAGGATTCTTTTTTTCGGGGGTGGGGAATTAGGTGCTTTAAATGTATGACATATACTCAGGTTAAGAAAACACACTGCAAACAAATTAGCCAGCCCCTTCTGTTCCCACGTAAGCATTAATTACAGCTATCGTCTGAAGGAAGATACCTGTTGCTGGTAAGGCAAGTCACTGCTAAAGAGATCAAAGTTTTTTCTTATTTTATTCATTTATTTCATTTACTTGTGGGGTAAATTGGAGGAGGCTTGCCCCTGAGCCCTTAGGGTGGAGAGGGTTAAAATGAGCAAAGCAAAGGGAAGCAATGCACTCATGTCCTGTTTGCGGACTTCCAAGAGATTTCTGGATGTTGGAGGGAATGGGAAGGAGAAGAGAGGATTTTTGTATGTGCATGCATGTTTTTGTATCTGTGTGTTGTTTATGAGCATTTGCCCTTACTGGTCCATCATTATAATGACCAACATTTTGTAGCACTTATATATAACTAGATAGACGAACCTATGGTCTAGCTTGGAATAAAGCGGCTGGTTGCACAATACTGTTTTTCCAAAGCGCTTTCACAAACAGCATTACAGCCATCCGAATTCTTGCCCTATGTAGCAGTCCTGTTTTGGATAACATGTGAGCTGTGAGCTGCCTTCAAATCTAGCTTAGAAAGCTCCGCTTACTGGTCACTGAACAAACACAGTTACATTCACAATGCACAATGCACTGGATGGACATCTTTGTGGGCAGACTTTGGACCAGCGATCCTACTTATCTTGTGGCCACCAGACTTTACCGCAGGAATGAGAGCAGAAAGGGTGAGGATTTATCCCCGGCATACAAGGCACAATTTTGCAAGTGGATTGGCACACGCAAGTGCATATTTTATGGCTCTGACTTCTTCTCCGGACTGGGTGGGAAACTTACAGCATGACTCACGCCTCTTTGGTGAAGTTCCTGAATCAATGCATTGTGCTGAGAAGTCATAAATGGGGCGGCCACCTTACAGGGAACAACAACATCCCATGCGCCTTGCCAATAAACTGCTAATGCAATATCATCTGCACACCTTTTTAGCTGTCCAGAGAAGTCAGGTATTGTGGCAATAATGTCTGCTTCTGAAACTCAGCACCTCTTTGTGCATTCCCTTCAACAGTTCTCCGATGAAAATAGAAACACCCCATTCCATAGTGATAATTTTACTTTTTATACCCCACACATCTTACTGGGTTGCCCCAGTCTCACTGGGCAGCTTCCAACATATATAAAGACATAATAAAACATTAAACATTAAAAAACTTCCCCATAAAGGATTGCCTTCAGACGGCTCGAGGGTCGGATAACTCCATACCCTCCAGTGAAAATAGCGACATCCTACCACACCCTCCAACATTTCTCCAATGAAAATAGGGACTTCTTAAGGGAAAGTGGGACATTCCAGGATCAAATCAGAAACTGGGATGGCTTCTCTAAAACAGCGACGTCCCTGGAAAATAGGGACAGATGGAGGGTCTGTCTATGTCAGGACAAAGGAACATACTTTAATTCACTTTGGACTTAGATAATAGGGTTTTACTGCAGTGTGTATGTCAGAGTTAAATGCAGATAGAGTCAAATAAATCTGAATTATAAAATTTAGTATAAAAAACTGTCAAGTTCAAGTTAGAACTTATTTTTATTTTTGGGGGGGGGGTAAAGAATTGGGGGTAAAGAAGTTGTTGTTGTTCAAATGTTGACCAGAATATTTTCAGAAAACGCGATTTTCAGAATTTTGAATTCCTTGACTGAACTCAAGAAATATTTCACTCTGAATATGTCTGCGCGCTTTTGACATATTTGACTTGCTTCTATACTGAAACGTTTATGAATCACTGCTTTCATTTGGGAGGTGGTAGGGAGTCAATGCTCCTATTTTCCTCTCTCTCTTGGCCTCTGCATAGGTTTTTGACTGATGCAGTTCAAATGCTTACCTGGGTTAATTTTTCCTGCGGTGGAGAAGCAGGTGGGAATATTCCATTTCTCATGCTCATAATACAACTTATGATACAGGTGTTCCATACAGAGGAAAACAGACATAGTCAAATGAACCAATGAAAACCATGTAAAAATTATTTATGAGTGAATTGCCGAGACTGTATGTGATGCAGTTTAAGGCTTTATAGGTCAAATACAGCACTTTGAATTGGGCTCGGAAATTACGGTAATTGGCAGCCAGGGCAGTTGGGCCAGGATTGGTGTTATATGCCTGGTGAGCAACCTAGCCACTGAATTCTGCACCAGCTGAGGTTTCCAAACTGTCTTCAGAGACAGCCCCACGTATAACATGTTGCAATAATCTAACCTAGAGGTTAGATATACACGGAGAGCCAAATATTCATTTCTTCGTTCGTTCTTTCGTTTGTTTGTTTGTTTTAATATACCACTTAGTCACCAAAGTTAATTTGATGCAAAGTTAATTTGAGAGAGGTATTGTATAGTGGGAAAGATGGGTGACAGACACAGCTCTTTTAAGCAACAGCTCTTTATTACAGCAGTTAGCACTGCTCTAAGTCTCTCTGAACAACAGTGAAGCTGGCTGCCTTATATAATGCTCAATAACTTGTAACAGTAACAAATTCCAACTAACTACCCAATTGGTGAAAGCAACTCTCATCCTTCATTTGCATACTGGTGTCCCAGAGTGAGAACTGCAGCCATTCTGAATACATAACAAGAGGGAATGCCAATAACAGGGGTTAGAAGGCGATCCATTTTAAATCAGCTTCTAGCAAATGTAGGCATTCAATTACTAATGCAGAAAATGCAAAAGATATCACTTGTGCAAGTGGTCTTTACGCCTTTCTGGACTTTGCCTTTTCTTTATAGCATATGACATTTTGCTCCAATCCCACTAGAATCACACAGTTTTTGTGTGATTTGTCCCAACAGAATATCAGTGCAGATGCTTTTGTATTAGGCTGTGCCCACCGCTGCTTTGGGATGCATGACATTGGCCACAATCCATTTCCATCTTGTATCTGTCTTATCATTTCCTATGAAATGCTGCATTCTGATGTGCTTCCCCCAAAACATCTTCAATCCAAATTTAGAGGGGGGAAACAACCTTGCTGTGTTTTAAGTTGGTAATGTGTACATAACCTTGCTGTTGCCGTCCAGTTGTGATGCATTTTTGCGTTGGGATTGTTATTTTTAAAAAAAATGTTTTATTTTATCTTATTGCACAATACGTTTTTTTCTACATAGAAAGGCTTTTAATGCACACCTTCTAATAATAATCTGGATGCACACCCCACTCAAAGCAGTGCAGTGCAGAAGGATGACTTCTGCATTGAAGTGCATTGAAGTGCATTATCAGGAAATGTTACCCATTTTTTACCAACAGTTCATGATTCAAGAGGAAACACATCCCCCAGAAAAGAGGACAAAGCAGGATACAGATTTGCACAGCATTTACACATTCTAATTTATATGCATAAATGCAAAGGTATAGAAATAATGGAAGTTAAATAGAAATACACCCCAATTCACCATAATGGGGAAGATTGTGACTAGGTTACCTATGTGCCTGTGGCTCAATTTGCTGACCTGGGTTATTTTTGTTTCTATTATGTATTTTGTGTTTTTATATTGTGATTTTATTTATGTCATGACCACCCTGAGAACTGCAGGTACAGGGCAGTATACAATTTTAAGCAACAACAAAACCTGTCAACATCAAAAGGGTCTTTTGAATAGAAGACTCCCCTCTGCAAAGGACTGCCCTGGCATAGCCACCCTAGAAGGATATACGTACCTTGGGTTACATACGCTTCAGGTTACACATTCCGCTAACCCAGAAATAGTGCTCCAGGTTAAGAACTTTGCCTCAGGATAAGAACAGAAATCGGGCTCTGGCGGTGCGGCGGCAGCAGGAGGCCCCATTAGGCAAAGTGGTGCTTCAGGTTAAGAACAGTTTCAGGTTAAGAACGGACCTCCGGAACGAATTAAGTACTTAACCTGAGGTACCACTGTATACAGACCACAAGCACATATCTCCTCTCTGTGGGGCAAACATATTCACCATGCCTGTATACTGCCTGCTCCCACTTCCAACCTTGCAACCCTGGCCCCAAATAATAAAGAGGACCCTGTGCCACACGGCCTCCTGTCAACACTTGACTCCTCCCAAAATACCAATCCCTCTGTTTTTGTTTTCCCTTTCTCTTCAGTCTTCCCCACTAAACTAGCTCTGGGATTTACATCCCTCTATGCGCTCAGCATATTATGGCTCCAGGCAGCGGCAGCGGCAGCTCTGTCAGCAAAGGAGGCAGGAGGCGGGGGTAACAGCGCTGCCTTGGATTTCTTGAAGTAAGTCCCAAGTAGGGACAGGAAGTCCCCTTGCAGACAGAAAGTCTGCAGCCCCCCCCCCCAGCATTTGGCATGCTTCTCTGTCCTGAGCGCTGCTGTGTGCCACCGACCAGGCAGGCAAGGAATTCCACAACAAAGCAAGGAGTGAGCCGAAGGGAGGAGGAGGAGGAGGAGGAGGAAGGGGGAGGAAGGGGGGGAGGGATAAGCAAGATGGGGATGTGGCAAGGAAGATGAGGCAAGAAGGGGGGGGTATTGAGGCAGAGCAGAAGGCAGCGAGGATGAAAGGGAAAGGAAAGAGGGCTCTAAGAGAGCGGAGACTGGCAGACAAACAGAAGGTAAAAGTATCAAATGCAGGCAGTTCAGTTCTGGCTCCCCCCGCCCTCCTCTTTCCCCGCCACATCTCCCAAAACCGCTGCTTTCGGCTGTTAAAGCTGTAAGGCCCGACTTTCCCTTTGCTCTGCCTTCACATTGAGATGCTGAAATACGAAAAAGGCCTTGCAAAGGTCAAAGGAAGTGGATGGATGCTGAGATGGTGAGCCGATTTTGCTTCAGAGGACGGGGAGGCACAGAAGAGGCAAGAGCAGGTGTAATGATGGGGCTGCAGTGAGGCTTAGTTGGCTCTAAGAGTTTGGATTTGATACCCCGCTTTATCACTACCTGAAGGAGTCTCAAAGCGGCTAACATTCTCCTTTCCCTTCCTCCCCCACAACAAACACTCTGTGAGGTGAGTGGGGCTGAGAGACTTCAGAGAAATGTAACTGGCCCAAGGTCACCCAGCAGCTGCATGTGGAGGAGCGGAGACGCGAACCCGGTTCCCCAGATTACGAGTCTATCGCTCTTAACCACTACACCACACTGGCTCTCTAAGAGTATCTGCAGCGTAAATCCCTCTAAATGTGGACTGCAGGTTTCCTTTGGAGTCTCCAGACTCATTGGGGGTTCCTAAAAGGAGGGTAGAGGAGCATCTGTCATGGATGCTATAGCTGTGATTCCTACATTATGGGGGGGTTCGACTAGATGAACCTCGGGGTCCTTTCCAACTCTACAATTCTATGATTCTGTGAAAATTCTGGACTTTTTTTTTCTTAACTGGTCCTTATTTTGAGTCACACACTGCTGGTATTGCAAATACTTAATTGTTGTGATGGCTGTCAACCTGGAAGACTTTAAAAGAGGACTTGGTAAATTAAATGACAGATATCTATGGCTACTGGTTATAGATGCCAGTATTCAGTATCAGAGGCAGCATACCTTTGAATGCCAGTTGCTGGAGATCATGAAAAGTGTTGTCCTCATGTCTTTGTCTGGGCTTCACCATCTTCTGGGCTTCACCATCATGTTGGCCACTGTGAGAACAGCATGCTAGACATTAGATGGATCTTTGATCTGATCCAGCGGGACTACTGTGTTTTTAAACGGAGAGGAAGTGCAGAAGAGCCGGCTGGATCAGTCCAGTGACTCATCCAGCATACACAGTGGCCAACTAGATGCTGATTAGGAAACCCACAAAGCAGGAGGAGGGCACAAGAGCACTGGCCCCCTGCCCTGCAGTTTCCATCAACTGGTATTCAGAAGCATTTCTCTTTAGAAGGGTAGGACCCCACAGTACAGTGGTACCTCAGATTAAGAACTTAATTCATTCCGGAGGTCCGTTCTTAACCTGAAACTGTTCTTAACCTGAAGCACCACTTAAGCTAATGGGGCCTCCCTCTGCCACTGCACAATTTGTGTTCTCATCCTGAAGCAAAGTTATTAACCCGAGGTACTATTTCTGGGTTAGTGGAGTCTGTAACGTGAAGCGTATGTAACCCGAGGTACCACTATAAAGATAATATATAAGGTTTGTTCTTTTAGCAGTTCGGATATGCATTGTACAAAAAGGAAAATCAAAAGTTATAATTATGTGTCAAACATACCACATGATGCGGTATCAAACAGGTAAAAGATAACAATAAGTGAAATACAATTCAGATTCTATAAACCAATGCTCAGGTGTGTGTGTGTGTGTGTGTGTGAGAGAGAGAGAGAGAGAGAGAGAGAGAGAGAGAGAGAGAGATGGAAAAATACGGAGGCTGGTCACTTTTCCAGCAAATGTTCATTTGGAGCCAACTCACATGCAGAGCTCTAGTAATCCCTATAACCTACAGGCCAAGAAACCAGCTGGCCAAACAAGAATATAGACCCACCATCCTTTTAGCATTGGAGACACAATCTCCTGAGAAGTTCTGCTGTGCAGGTTTCATGGATGTAAATGACAACTGTGGAACAGCACTTAAGTGTTTTTGAGTAGGTTCTGATCCTTTCAATGGAGTTTCATAGGAGCATTGAATTTTAGGGCTGGAGGTCATCTAGGCCAAGCCGGCTCTCAAAGGAAGAGGCTTGAAACAACAGCATTCTTGATAGATGACCACCCATCCTCTACTTGCGTAGGAGAACATCTTCCCAAATTGTACTCTGGGTTTCTTCTATCGGTTAGGATTTCTGTTTGCTCCCGGTAAGTAAGAAATTGTCTGCAACAAATGCTTTGCATGCACTTTAGGAAAAAACCAGAATCATACACTTTCCACAGTTATCTTTTCCATATACAACACAATGTATAGCATAAGAATTGTGATCATCTCCCCACTCTGTTCTCGCAAGTGCAAAACAGAATGCTTTGTCAGCACAGCTGACTATCTGGAGACAATCTGCTTTAAAATTTTAATTTGCCTTTTGGGAATTGGTATCCTGGAGTCTCCAAGCTTACGCTATTCATTTTTAATACTGTTATTTTTTTTTTAAAAGAAACCAATCGAAATCTGAAATGTGTTTGATCTTTAATTGGTGGGTGAAAGCTGGGAGGGAAGAGGGAAATGACAGACCAGCATTGGGGACAATTAGTGGCGGGTGGAGGGCAGGGAAGCTGGCAATGCATTCGGGGATAAATCTGAGGCCCTGAAGTAAAAGTTCTGTTTTCATTTGGTGAGTGGAGGATTGCTTGTGAGGAGAGGGGCCTCACTGGAAGCACTCATGATTTACACGTGCTGGTTTTTAAAGCTACAGTTCTTACGATGGCTGGCTCCAGACATTTTATCGCTTCAGGCAAAACAAAAAACGCCCCTCTCCTCCTCCTCTTCCTCAGACCCCCCATCACAACGCTGAAAGTGGCATAGTAGTAAAAGGAGCCTGAAGAGGAGCAGGTGGTGGCAGCCAGGCATGGCGGAGGCAGGTGCGGTGGCAGGTGGGCACAGAGGAGGTGGTTGTGGGGAGGGGGGAGGCCGGATTTGCCGCCTGAGGCAACTGCCTTGCAGGGGTGTAGTGCTGTTCACCAGCACTTTTGAATGTTTTTCAACACTGATTTAACTATTGAACTGTTTTTATTGAGAATGTTAATGTTTTATTTTATATTTTTTATTATTTAATATTAAAATATTTATTATTAAAAATTTATTTTTTATTTTTGTAAACCGCTTATAGGTTTCCTTAAAATCAAGCATGCACACACACACATACACAAGCAAACAAGCAAGCAAGCAAGCAAACAAACAAACAAACAAACAAACAAACAAGAGATTGCTCTGCAGCAGACATGCAAGGAGTGATAGAGCCGGCTCTACCATTAGGCAGAGTGAGGCGGCCGTCTCAGGCAGCAGGTGCTGTGGGCTGCGGACCAGCCACAAGGTGTCTGAGGATAGAGCTGTGTATACCACACAACCTGCTCCATGTCCCCTAAAGGAGCCTGCTGCCCTCAAGTGTGTTGCCCTGTCACCATTGTGCTTAAGTGTACCTTTCAAAAGAAACCAGAGGCTTTTCTCCTGGGCATGGTAGGCCAATTGGTGTCAAAGAAAGATAGGACGTTTTTTGTGTATGCTACAACAGCAGCAAGAGTTTTACTAGCAAAGTATTGGAAGACACAAGAACTACCCACGCTGGAAGAGTGGCAGACGAAGGTGATTGACTATATGGGACTGGCGGAGATGACGGGCAGAATCCGGGACCAAGGGAAAGAGACGGTGGAAGAAGATTGGAAGAAATTTAAATTTTATCTTAAAAATTGTTGTAAAATTAGTGAGTGTTAAAATGTCATGGGTAAAGCATAGCAGATTTGCAGTGATAAATGACTGGATAAGAGGAAAGAAAAGGGTTAAAGAAAGGGATTTATAAGTAATTTAGATCAGGGGTTGCTGAAAAAGTTTAAAACAGGGATGCAGAAAAGGGAGGCATGGGGAAGTCGTTGAAATTGGGTATAAGAAAAAAAGATTATGAAATTATACATGTTTATATGTTTGTTTGTTTGTGTATTGTTGTTTGTAATGTCTTATAATATATGTTGAAAAACTAATAAAAATTTTATTTAAAAAAAAAAAAGAGATTCAACTGCCAGTCCAACCAGCTTCTGCCAGGGCTGACCCAAAACATTCTGCTGCCTGGGGTGGAACAGCAACTTGCACCCTCCCACAAACACACACATATACACACAACAACAACAAAGCACACAGCACCAAAAGCCAGTCAGGTAACTTTGGTACTTCAAGTTGAACATTCCCATATGCCTCAACACCCCTTGGAAAACTGGGACATCCCATTTTTTCATGTGAGAGCTTGGTGGCCATTTTGGGTACCATAATTCCACCCCACCATGATCTCACACAAGTCATGTGACTCGTCTGGGAGGGGAGGGCGTCCTGGTTTTTGGTCAGGACATATTGAAGGGTATGCATACCAGCAGGCTTTTCCCTGCTTCTCTGGGAGTAAAACCACTGTGATAAACTAAATAACTGCTGATTGACTCTCTAAACTAGCTGCCTGAGGTGGCTGCCTCGCTCTTCCTAATGACAGGGACGGTCTTGGCTTCTGTATATGCAGTGAGAGGAGGCGCCATCTTGCCCTTCGCCTCTGGCAGGAAAATGTTTAGGGCCAGCCCTGAGGGGCTCTCTATATCCCTCACAACCAAGAGGTGACAAGCGAGTGGTGTTCTCCCCCCGTCCCAATACCTCAAAACTCCAATTATCTGTGTAGCTTCACAGATATACCGCTATGTATATAATCAGACAAAATAGATTTGCACCACCAAGTCTGGTAGGACAGCCGTCTCCCTTTCCCGAATCCCCTCCATTCCCTTAACCCCTGTTTCCTGCTATCAGTTAATACAGGCCCGCGCCAGGAGGCAGACAGCCTGATCCCGGCAGACGAGACCTGCCTGGACCTCAGACGTCTAATCGCACTCTCCTTTGCCGGCTCTTTTGCCGTTCTGTTTACTGAGGCCCACGTTAAGAACATGTGAAACTCGGCATTGTCTGCAGGCCACCAGAGAGAACGGTTGCCAGTTTTCACAGCTGATTATGGCCTGCACTTGGAAAGTCTTCTTACAATGGCTCCTTGTTCCCACGTCCATCCCCCTCTTTTCTCTCCAAATCCCACTCCTGTGTCATATCCTCTGTGACCTCTTTGCGGTGACCTCATCTGGCTCCATAACTTCTGATGAAACCAAATGTCCAAAACCTTCCCCCACCCACCCACCCACCCCTGCTTTTGGGTGGTTTGGCCAAAATGTGCAGCCTCTTGCAAACCAGAGAGAAACTGGTGAGCTGAGTGTTATTTCAAAAGCGCTGGGGGATTTGCCAGCCCTTCCAGAGCTTTTACCTGGGGCACGCAAGTGAGGCTTTGGAGAAAAAGAAGTGGATTTGAAATCTTTCACAAGTAAACTCCTTCACTTTTCCTGTCATAACTCAGGGGATATCTGTGAGGTGCACTGGCAGCGGTTGAAAAAAATTAACGCTGTGGTAGCAGTCGCATTAGCAATAATAAGAATCACTTCAACCTATCATTCTGCATCTCCTTAATGTCATAAACTATGAATAACCCATGCATCATCAGCTTTTCCCGCAGGGAAAAGAATTGGTGACTATTAAGCACGTGTTAGAAGCAGAAGACCTCCGCGCATAGTTAGACTATGGAATTCACTGCCACAAGATGTCCTGGTAGGCATGACCGCCAACCTGGGCAACTTTGAAAGGGGGTTAAACAAATTCATGGAGGATAAGGCTATCAGTTGTTACTAGTATTCATGATGGCTATATTGTGGAGGAGGCAGTGTTTGTCCACACTGGAGATGACCGTGTGTTTGCAGCTGTTTCACTACCATTTAATTTGCGTAGTCCACATGATATTACCTTCAAACAACATCAGCCTCCATGCTTTTCCCCTATAAATTTGGGTTTACCCATCATGGGGATAATCCGATAGGTTGGAGGAAACATTTGTAATATGGAGTTGGCCTGCCGGTGGGCCTGGTGTCTGAAGACAGCTCCTTGGGGATCCTGCCATCTTCCATTCTGTCAACATGACCAAGCCAGCGTAGATGCCGCTGAGACATGCTGGGAATGTAGGTTGGTAAATTGTACTGGGTCTGTACTAATCCCCGAGGGTGAAATCTAGAGAACTACATGGCTTCTTTTTGTGTACGGGGGTCTTACCTTGCTGACCTCTTGCGCCCTTCTGACAGTGGTCATAGTTCAGTGGAACAGAACATCTGTTTTGAATGCAAGAGGCCGCAGGTTCAATTCCCAGCATCTCCAAATAGGTATATGGGGAAACCCTGTTCAAAATCCTGGAAAACTGTTGCCAGTCAGTGTGAGCAGTGCTGAGTTAGATGGACCAGTGGTCTTACTCAGTATACTAAGGCAGCTTCCCATGCTCCATGAGAGCCGCTACAGAATATTAAGAGAACCTTCTGGGTGGGAGGGGGGTTGAAGCTGGGTGTGGGGATGGATTCAGCATGTGTTTTCACTTTGCACATGGGACTGTTTGGATCTTGCTCACATCTGACAGCAGGAAACTTCCTTATAGGTAACACTTCTAAGTGCAAAATAAAAAGCAAAGTTGATAATAATGACTCCACGTGATCCAATTCAACCACTCAAAAAGATCATCGCATACAGAAAACCCATTTGTTATCTATGATACAACCAGGAGCCAAAATTCTTTGAATGTTATACATTTAGTTTTAGAAATCTGATAAGCTGTTAGCCTAACCAGATACATTAACTTCATTTTTATATTTTTGGTAAACATGCCAGTTTTGATGGAACTGTTTGTACTTCCCAAAGGAAAAATCCTTGCAGTTTCTAGCAAATCCACCATTAGTTGTGCAATATTATACTGTACTGAAAAGTAAATCCCAATGGGGCTTACTCCCAGATAGGTATTTATAGGATTACAGCCTAAACCATGTAACATTTTAGGTGCAGGCAGCAGAATCCTATACACACTTACTCAGAAGTAAGTCTTGCTGTGTTCAGGGAAACTTCCTCCCATATAAGTATTCATAAAATTGCAGCTACAGAAACTAAGTAGATGTAGCAGTGGAGCTAATGGTAACTCTGCATCTACATATCATTTCAATTTTCCATTCTCCCAAAATCTGAGCAATCACATGTGAAAAAAGTTCAGCCCTGTCATGAATGGCAAAACAATGCTTATTGCAATCATGTGTTTTTCTTTCTTCACCCTTTCTTCACTGTTTCGATTCTTTGCTCATTTACGGTAACTAGCTGGATGGGATTCGCACAACGTTTTTTCTTTTTCCTTTTTGGAAGTGTGAGGAATGAGTAAAGGGATTGAAAATCCAAGAGCAACTATCCAACGATTCTATTGTCTGAATCTATAGTGAGCACACATTTGGAATAATGTTTGGGAATTTTGGATCACCCTATCTACGTAAAATAGAAAACAAAAATGTTTTAGAGTCACAGAGCAAGGCCAAAAAGAGAGCGAGAGAGTTGGGTGAATCATTCCCCTTTTTTGCTTTCAGTCTAGAAAAATGAAGGCTTAAGGAGACATGATAAGAGTTTCATATAATTCTGAAATATGCAGAGAGACTTCTGTTTCCCACCAAATGCTGCAACCAAAATTCAACTGATGAAACCAGCTGGCAAGAGGCTTCGCATAAAGGAAAGGAACTGCTTCACACAGGTATAATTAACTGAAGGAATGTGTTGCCACAGGATGTTGGGACGGCCACTGGCATAGATGGCTATTTGAAGAGGATTGGCAGTGAGTGAGTGGGTGGGTAGCAGTCATGCATCTAGCACATTTAAAAGTCACAAGAACATAGCCAAACATGAGAACTCTAAGAAAATAGGTTTGGCTCAGCTGGGTGTCTCCTCCTCCTCCATTTAACGCCAAGGGTGTTTTCATTTGCTGATGTCTTCAAAGCACTTTGTGAGTCCAGACCAACTAACATGCTCCCAATGGGAATGGTGGGTAGAAAAACATGAAGCCTGGAAGGGAAGATGGAAGGGAAACTGCTAGACTTTGGTAAAAGTTACATAGGGACAGACATCAGACACTGGGGACAGAGCTTCCTCCCTCTGAGCAGTAAAAGGGAAAAATAATATGCCCTTCTGCATATGGCGGCAGCATAGGGTGGTCACTTAGCCATCGCTCAAAAGAAGAAGAACAGAAGAGGGCACAGATATGCATGAAATTTACAGATGCTAATTTATGTACAGATGCAAATTTGGAAATAATTGCTATACAATACATCTCACTATAATAGAAAAGATTGTTTACTGTTGGTAAGATGGTTAATTCTAAGAAGGGAAATCAGGAGAGGCCTTGGAAATGCCCTTCAGGAGTTAGCACCTGGGTGGCAGACTGAACATGCATGCAGATCACTTTGCCACAGTCTTGCCAAGTACGGTGAGATGAATTGTGCTATCTGCATTATATTAGGGTTGCCCTATTGCAAAAAGTGAAAATCCAGACACAAAAGTTGTTGAGGTTTTTTTTTGGCAAAGTTGTTGAGGTTTTATGGTGTTAGGTTTTTTTAGTTTTTGCAAAATCTCAAAAAAAATAGAAAGTTATTGAGCTATTTTTAAACAAGTTTGCTGGACTTATGGCACAACCCTACATTATATGTGTATTTCTTAATTTTGGTTTTTAGATATAAATACATGCAACTGCTATACAAATCTGTGTCCTCTCTTGAGCCCCTTTATGGTGACTTGTTCAGTAACTGTCCTACGTGGGCTTATTTGAAATATTACTGACCAAGTTCACATACAAAGCTGCATTACATAGTCAAACTAATGATGCTTCTCACCCACTATTGTCTATTCTAGTGTTTTCCAGTCTAGCAACCCTGGATGTTGTTGAACTAAATCTCCCATCTACCCTGACCATTGGATAAGCCTGCTGGGGTTGATGGGAGCTGTAGTCCTATATAACAAATCCAGCTTAATGATGTAACATTGGAAAGTGTTGATCACTTCTCCTACCTTGGCAGTTGTCTTTCCACAAGAGCCAACATTGATGCAGAGATCCAGCACTGCCTGAACTCTGTGAGTGCAGCTTTCCCCAAATGAAGTGCAGAGTGTTTGAGGACTGGGTCATTCACAGGGAAACCACAATGCTTGTTTACAGAGCTACTGTACTACCAAACTTACTGTGTGCCTGTGAAACACAGACTACATAAAAACACTATCTCCAACTCCTTGAAAGATTCCGTCAATGGTGTCTCTGAAAATTTTTACACATTACTTGGGAAGACAGGCAAACTAATGTCAGTGTACTGGAAGAAGCAAAGATCACCAGTGTTGAAGCAATGATTCTTCAACAACAACTTCATTGGACTGGTCATGTTGTTTGGATGCCTGATTAGGCAACTACTCAATTCCAAACTTAAAACCAGAAAGCGTAATGCTGGTGGTCAATAAAAGAGGTTTAAAGACTTTCTCAAGGCAAATCTTAAAAATGTAGTATAAACACTGACAGTTGGGAAACACTGGGCTGCAAGTGCTCCAATTGCAGAACAGCCTTTACCAAAGGTGTCATGGACTTTGAAGATGCTCAAACTCAGGACAAAAGGGAGAAATGTGCTAAGAGGAAGGTACATTTGGCAAACCCTCACTGTGATCAACTCCCGCCCAGAAACCTATGTCCCCACTGTGGAAGGACGCGTGGATCCAGAATTGGCCTCCACAGTCACTTACAGATGCACTGTTAAGACAGTGTTCATGGAAGACAATCTTGCTCAGGTACGAGTGATCGCCAAAGCAGAAGAAGTCCTATACCACCTGGAAGCTCACATCTGAAGAACACTGGCCTCTTTCCCACTGGTGAGCCACAAGAAGACTAGTTAACTGAGGTCATTCCTTGAATCTTTTGTGAATCATATCCATAAAGGAACTGAGCGACCGGCTATCAGTACAGGAATAGTGCCACATGGAGCAAGCTCTCCTGGTGAGCTGTGCTGGAATTCATCAGCTGACAGGAGCCAGATAACAGATGGTGTGGCTGAGCCTCTGTATTTTGACAAAAGATCCCTTGTTTTCAAGGTTTAATATTTTGCATGTCACTCTGGATGGAGAAATTCATTGGAGAATGTGCTTACATACGTGGCTTTTGTTAAGGCAGACTTCATATTTTTCCTAATTTCATTAGTAAGCAAGTTAAAATATGATGTCTAGGTAAGAGTCCTGTTCTTCTGTGCTTTGTTTCACTGCAAGCGTTCAGGTGGTGGTGGAAATCTACAATTTATTGCCACACATCTTTAAAGCACTGGTAGACAGCTGGCTGGTCAGTGTGCCAGTTTAGAGTAGAGCACAAGGCAATAGAACAAGACCCCTGCTTTTTTGGGGGGGGATCAGTAAAAGGATTGACATGCCAGTGTTCTCTTCTTATTTTATGAACAGCAAGAATACTGGTCTCTTTCCCCCACCACAAAAGGAAGGACGCGCACACACACACAGATGGAATCAACATTTTCATGGCATAGTATCATAGAATTGTAGAGTTGGTCATTCAGCCCAACCCCTTGCAAAACAGGAATATTTTGCCCAACTTGGGGCTCAAACCCACAACCTTGAGATTAAGAATCTCATGCTCTACCAACTGAGCCATACACTCTTATATCATTCATAGGAACAGCCTGCAGCTCAGGGGTAGAAAACAGGCTTTATATGCAAAAGGTTCCAAGTTCTACCTCTGGCATCTTCAACTGGAACTGAGAAAGACCCACAGCTGAAACTCTGGAGAGCCACTACTTCATCAGCCTTCGCCATGTTGGCTTCCAACAAATAATCCTGGGAACTGTAGTTTACCCCCCTCACAGATCTACAATTGGCCAGCACCCTAGTACAGGTTCCCAGGATTCTTTGGGGAGGGGAAGTCATGTGCTTTAATTGTGCTTCAAATGTATGGTGTGTGGGCAGCCACTGTCACTCTAGCAGAGGAGCATTTACCTGAGCAAACATTAGGAAGGCTGCTGCCCTCATTCCGCAGCAATGCCCCACAATTTGGGGTATCCTTGACCAAACAGAAATTTAATTGTCAGTGTTTTGGGAGTGTGTTCTCACCCTCTCCAGAACTAAAATATGCAGTGTCTAATAAGAAAGAAGGGCCACGGGTGGCGCTGTGGGTTAAACCACAGAGCCTAGGACTTGCTGATCAGAAGGTCGGCGGTTCGAATCCCCGCGATGGGGTGAGCTCCTGTTGCTCGGTCCCTGCTCCTGCCAACCTAGCAGTTCAAAAGCACATCAAAGTGCAAGTAGATAAATAGGTACTACTCAGGCGGGAAGGTAAACGGCGTTTCTGTGCGCTGCTCTGGTTCACCAGAAGCGGCTTAGTCCTGCTGGCCACATGACCCGGAAGCTGTACGCTGGCTCCCTCGGCTAATAAAGCGAGATGAGCACTGCAACCTCAGAGTCGGTCACGACTGGACCTAATGCTCAGGGGTCCCTTTACCTTTAGAAAGAAAGAAAGAAAGAAAGAAAGAGAGAGAGAGAGAGAGAGAGAGAGAGAGAGAGAGAGAGAGAAGCACAAGTTAAATTCTTCAGCAAAGCCATTGTTCCTGCTGCAAGGAAGAAGGCATGAAGGCAGTTGTGTTGCTGTCTAGGGCCTGGTGCAAATGTAAGTTAGCTTCGTAAGTGTGTGGGAAAATTCCCTTGTACTGATGGGAAATCTGAAGGCATACATTGCTGAATGGGTGTAAGAGTTGGAACATAGCAATATAAGCTGCTGCAAGAGTCAGCATGAGCTAATGTCTGCTGAGAGAGAGGCAGCCTAAAGAGCATTAAGTAGGTGTTGAAAAAGAAGCAGATTCCCACCTCCCCAAGGTGCTATGTGGTCCTGGTTTGATTGATAACTGTGGTTCAAGCTTCTCTCCCTTGGCGGTGGGGGGGGGGTCACCCGTCCTTCTCAGGCTTCCCTCTCAGTGGTCCTTTTCAGAAACCCTTTGAGTGGCAGGGAATGTGTCAATTTGAAACAAGTTATCTGATGCACAGAAAACTGCGGAACATTGCCATGTGCCAACGGCATTCCCAGACAGGGCAGGTGAGATGGCCAAAATTTCCTCCCGGCTCTTTCACACCCACAGAGACAACAATGAGGAATAGAGTTTCCAGGCTGCTGGCCATTTGGTAGGGGAAATGATGAATTCACAACAGCTTGTTTGTAGGGCTACCACATTTAATCAATAGATGAATCAACCAAAGCTTAACTGATGAATCTGGCAGAGCAATTTAAGAGCACACTTGGGGTTGTTTGTTCTTTGCTTTATTGATGCTATTTTGGTTCCAGTGTGTTACTGGAATAAAAGTATTAAGTTAGCTTTCCCTTCGAAGAATAAGCAATAACTTTTTGTTTAGCAAGTCGGAAGCAACCAATCACACACATCTTTCAATCTGTCAAAACAGGAATTGGTGTTGGGGTTTTGGCGGTGTAAATTAATGGGAAGAGAATCAAATGTTTAATCAGTTAACTAGTTAAAATGAGCATGGATCAGTTAAAAATTCTGCAACTGGTGGACAGCCCTACAGGTTTGCTTCACAAGAATAAACCATTAAATCATTTTTTAAAAAAAAATAAGAAGAGAGAAGTCACTAAAAAAGAAAGGGAGGAAGACATATAGTCTCCTCATTAGAGACAAGACTTGTTGGCTATCTTACCTACCATGTCTGGGAATGCCATATCTATCAATAGAACGAAGCAGTAAAGCAAAATTTATTTTTCAAAATTGTCTCATTTTCTCAGCCCCTATTTATTTATCTTTTCCAGAATTTATTACAATGCAAGCCTACGCACATCTAGTCTACTCAGAAGCAAGTCCCACTGAATTCAATGGGGCTCATTCTCAAGTAAATGGAAACAGGATTGTAGCCTTAGACACATTTTTGTAAAGAGTTGGGTTGTGTTTTTTTAAAAAAAAAGTATTTTAATGCACATTTTACTCCAGTATGTACAGTTCTGTACACATTACTTGACTGGAAAACCGCAGGGCAAAATTCAGAGAAGTGTAAATTTTGAAGGATGGCTGCGTTTCAGTTCTCAGATGGTTTAGGAAAGTGCAGAATACTTAGATTCACCCTTAAATGCCAACTGAATTGACTTTATCCCCCATCCCTACTCAGTGGGTATCATTAGGAAGGCTGTTCTACAAACTGGAAGGCATAGCCTTGGTTACACTTTGCACCTGCAGAGTTAGGCTTCACCTGAAGACATTAAGGCTGCAATGCTACATAAAACAAGGTGGAGGAACACATGACCCTCCTGATACTATTGGACTCCATCTCCCATCATCCTTGAGACCACTGGCCATGGTGGCTAGAGCAGAGGGAAGTTGGACTCCAATGGAATCTGAAGGGTCACAGTTTCTCTACCCCTGTTGTATAGATGGCTTCCCCAGCCTCATGTTCTTCAAATGCTCTGGACTACAATTCCCATCACTCATTGCTGGCTGGGGCTGTTGGAGTTTGAAGTCTAAAACATCTGGACAGCATGGTTGCCATGTTGGGGAAAGTTGCTACATGCACTTTTGTTGTTGTTGTTTAGTCGTTTAGTCATGTCCGACTCTTTGTGACCCCATGGACCAGAGCACGCCAGGCACTTCTGTCTTCCACTGCCTCCCGCAGTTTGGTCAAACTCATGCTGGTAGCTTCAAGAACACTATCCAACCATCTCGTCCTCTGTCGTCCCCTTCTCCTTGTGCCCTCCATCTTTCCCAACATCAGGGTCTTTTCCAGGGAGTCTTCTCTTCTCATGAGGTGGCCAAAGTATTGGAGCCTCAGCTTCAGGATCTGTCCTTCCAGTGAGCACTCAGGGCTGATTTCCTTCAGAATGGAGAAGTTTGATCTTCTTGCAGTCCATGGGACTCTCAAGAGTCTCCTCCAGCACCATAATTCAAAAGCATCCATTCTTCGGCGTTCAGCCTTCTTTATGGTCCAGCTCTCAGTTCCATACATCACTACTGGGAAAACCATAGCTTTAACTATACGGACCTTTGTTGGCAAACATGCCCTTTTAGCCGGGAGTAAACCTCACTGGGACTTACATCTGAATAGACTCCACAGGGATTGTGCTGTAAGGCTGCAATCCTATGCCTACCTATCTGGGGGAAAGCATTATTTAAAACAGCAGGACTTTTTCTATGTATACATGAATAGAATCAAGCTTAAAGGCACAGGGGAAATATTTCCCAATATATTCTGGGCTGCTGCTAGACAATGTGTACGTATGACTGAATGAAGCACCCCATTGAAGATATTTAGGATAAGAAGACGCTATACCTATTTAAATTTGTTAAGACATTTCTGTGTGGGCCATTTTAGTGAGCGAGAGGTTAATTCTGCAGCACTGGAAAGCTACAAATGTATTTACTGCTATAAACTTGTTCAGGTTACTTAATAGCTAGACTCATCTGACCAAAGAGCCTTACTCCCATGAAAATGTGCATAGCATCACAATTTAATCAGTGCACCAGGAAGGACTTAGGCACAAGAGAAAAGGGAATATCTTTTATGGTTTGAGGATCTATGGTGCAAGCACCTTGATGAAGCTAAGTGGGTTCAGAACTGCATGAGAAGCCTACCTGGGGGAACTTATTTATGGTGCCCTGAGTTCCACGACAGGAGGAAAAAGGATATAAATATACTAAATAAAGGACATGTAGCAGAAGAAATAGGGGTGAGAAATTTATCTCCACCTGCCATAAAGTGATAGCACGTTTTGGAAAATTGCAGCGACCTGAGAAAAGTATAAAGAAGGAACTTAAATCACTGCTGTGAAATATTCATTCTTCTGCTCCCCCCAAGTTTATTATCACTTTTGCATTCTATCTTTCCTAGGGTGGCCAAGTGCCCTACTTCACACAGGAAGGTGTGCTGTTTGAAGACCTGCCTGGTCCACAGACAGATGACCCCAAGGAGGGAGAGCAGGAGGCGCCTTCAAGTTGCCCATCAACAGTTCACACCGGGGTAGCAGACCAAGCTGTCTCCTGGTCACAGTCTTTGCTGCTATGGTGAGATGCCTTGCATTTCCATTGTAATTCTAGCCACTGGGCTTTTTATCAACTAATGTTTATTCAGAGTAGACCCACTGCTATGAATGGACCTAAGTTAATCATACCTACTAATTTCAGTGGGCCTACTCTGAGTAGGACTAATACTAGATAGAACCGATAAATTTGCATCTATACATAGGACTTCGCATATGCAAACAGTGTGCAAGTCTTTCCTCTCTTCCTTTAGTGTTGCATAAGTGGCCGCTCTGATCTTTCATCCAAAACACTCAGGGTGCCTTATCTTCTTTTGCCTTCATAATATCCTGATAAAGTCTGCAAGGCTGAAAGAGAGGCAGCATCCTCCTGACTGCTCTGTTCCTTTCTGTGGGATTTTATTTAAGGCAGTGGTGGGGAACTTGAGATGCAGGGACTGAATGCAACTCTCCAAGGCCTCTCCATTTGGCCCTCAGGAATCTATCTACCCAGGGGTCACACCCCAACCAGTCCTAATCCATGCCGTCCTCCTCCTCGGCTGGCTGGAATGTGTCCTTGAACTGCGATAATGTCTTGTTGATGGATGGGGGTGTCTGTGTAGAAAGTTCAAATGGTTGGCATGTGGTCTACTGTACAAAGATAAGAGTCACATCCAGGGCTGGCACAAGACGTTTAGGCACCTGAGGCAAACCACAAAAGAGAAGGGATGATGTAGATCTACATCAGGAACAAAGGGGAAATAAATATCTACATTGGGAACAAGAGGGGGAACCAAATCAGCCTTACCCAATGGTTCAAGTGGGAATCAAAGGCCATCACAGGAGCCGGGGGGGAATTGGTCCACTCCGAATGACACTAGGCAGAGCTCAGGAGACCCTAGAGCAGCGGTTCTCAACCTGTGGGTCCCCAGACGTTGTTGGACTACAACTCCCATCATCCCTGACCACTGGTCATGCTGGCTAAGAATTATGGGAGTTGTAGTCCAACAACATCTGGGGACCTACAGGTTGAGAACCACTGCCCTAGAGGGTCCACCATTTCCCCCCTAGGGGTGGGAGGAGACCAGCAGCACCTTCTGTAGAGCATTCCTTGGAGGCTGGATCTGCAGCCCCTATGGATCCTGCTGCCTGAGGCAGTCGCTTCATCTTGCCTCATGGGTGGGCCAGGCCCGGTCACATCTATTGCTCCGCCTCCTTTTTTCCCTCTGATCCCACCTTCTTCTGACACATGGCCCCAGAATGTTGCACACTTTGGAATGTGGCCCTAAGGATGAAAAAAAGGTTTGCCACCCCTGCTTTAAAGCTGCTATCAGGCTTGGCCCCACAGTTCTGAAATGAAGTAGTGGAAGGAGTGATGCTCAGAGCCAGAAGGGAAATTCTGTGTTTGCGGTGTGTTTTGATTGTGCAAAACCTCCATAAAAAAATAAATTAAATCAAATATAGCTGGATAGTGGTTTTCTTTCTTTTTCCTTTTTCTAGTTGAAAGAAACTGCTTTAAAACAGGCTGCCCTCCAACGTACATAATTACCTTGCTGGATCAGACCAATGTTTCATCCAGTCTAGCGTTCTCTGTCTCCCTGCCAAGTGCCTCTGGGAATAGGGCATGGCAATTGCCACGAGTGGCAGACAGAGGAACCATGTGCCAGAAATATTTGAGAAGAGACAACACGACACGCCTAATTAACAGTTTTTAAACTGTTCTTTTTTTTCCAGAGATCTGCTGTTTTTTCTTTTCATAGTATGGAAACGTATCCCAGTATCCCCCCCCCCATATATCCCTGGATTGCATTGCAGAGGAGTGGATACCAGCCACCAGTTGGTGTGCCGTGGCAGGGGCGGGGAGGGGGCTTGCAGTTAATGTTGGACTCCAGATCCCATCTGCCCCAGTCAACTTGGCCAGTGGTCAGGGATGACAGGAGCTGTAGTTCAATAACATATTATGGGCAACAGCTCCCCACCATTGCTTTAACTAGAAGGCAGGTTCCTGCCACAGTCAGTTTAAAACAGGGGTTAGGAACCTCAGGCCCTGGGCCAAATGTGGCCCTCCAGTATTCTTTATATACCTCAATATTTTATATGCCTCAATATTCTTCCTCCAGGCCACACCACTTACTATTTCACACTGCGAATATCTTTGCCTTGTCCTTCCGCTCTGATAATGCCTCTTGGGCTTGCTGATCGGAAGGTCGGTGGTTCGAATCCGCACGACGGAATAAGCTCCCGTTGTTCTTTTCCAGCTTCTGCCAACCTAGCAGTTCAAAAACATACCAATGCAAGTAGATAAATAGGTACCACTGTGGCGGCAAGGTAAACGGCGTTTTCGTATGCTCTGGATTCTATCACTGTGTTCCATTGCACCAGTAACAGTTTAGTTGTGCTGGCCACATGACCCGGAAAGCTGTCTGTAGACAAACGCCAGCCTCCTCAGCCTGAAAGCAAGATGAGTGCTGCAACCCCATAGTCGCCTTTGACTGGACTTAACCATCCAGGGGTCCTTTACCTTTTTACTTCAGGGATTGGGGATGTGAACTGAATACAAGCTCTTTCCTCCCTCAGCACAGATGTACTGTATTCAACAAAACCTAGTGCAACACATTCATTTTGTGTAATTACCAGCTCAGTTCTATACAGAATCTTCTGTATGCATTTTCACAGGCAAGTATTATGATGTGATATCTTAAGGTTTTGCTGCTCCATCTAACCAGAGACAACCTTTATGAAGGAGCTGAATGCAGGATTTTAAAATTTTATTTTAAAAGGAAGTGGGATGGAGGGTTGTGGTGAGGAATGGACCTGATTTAACATGCAGGCTGGGCACATCAAAAGCCACTTCCCAAGGCATTGTCACTTTATCTTGAATCTAGATGGATTGGTTGCCATTAAAAAAGGAAACATTTTTCCAGGTTGAATACCTCGAAAAAGTTCTTTCCTCTGAGCACATTGAACACATTTCAGCTTTATCATGACAAAGCTGACTTCAGATATTGCAATAAAGGCAAGCCTGTCTTTTTCATGATGGCTGCAGGACAGAAGTTTATTTTCTCTAGAAATTAAATCATGTCCAAACATGTTGTCAGGGAGCTGTTTGCCTAACTCTATTAAATACCCCTTTGTGGACACCTGATCATTATCTTCAGAGTCAAGAGGTCATTCTGAACCAGTGGTTCAGTCCATAACTTCTACACCTTGTTGGCTAGCCCATGACTGGAAATAAACCCAGAATACATGCTGTTTCTTTTGTATCATGGATCTTGTCCACGCATGCCCATTTAGGCAGATAAGTAAGTGACTTTGATAACACAGTCTCTGCCTAAGGATTATGGTTGGGGATGTATTAGGCTCAAACATGTCCCTCTGAGCACACTGAACGCATTTCAGTTCACCATGGCAAAGCTTATTTCACATACAGGCAACTCCACATTTACACAAGATCTATTTACGGAGCCTTTGAGAGACTTCATCCACAGATTTGGTCAGATGCATCACTAGTACATGGCTGGCACCTAGCTTTCTTTTCTCTTTTTCGTCAGACACAGGTGAGGTTGTAGGTGCCCAGAATCAATGCTTTGAGATGGAAACAGGCTGGATGACAGTGAGCAAACCAAGACTCAATCTGGATAGGATGGAATGACTGGAGGTGAATGGTTTGTTCACTCGAATGAATGGGGTTGTAGAGGATCAGGTCCACAGGCTGAGTGTGTTTATTGTTCAAGTGTCATTAAAGGTTTAGAGTGGTATTCATCCAATGAACACCATCAGCAGAAGACTTACGCTTAGACTTCAGCTTGTGCAGTGGGGCTTCCCAGTCCTCCCCCCCAAAAAAATATCTAGGGGGTTGGGAGAACCTTCCATAACAGTGTGTAGCAGGGAGGATTGTTCTGTCTGGCAGGATGAAATACGGAATGTTTGTATTTCAGCACATCACTGAAGTCCAGCCTTAAACTTTAGGTGACATACTAGCTGAAGTCATATCTTGAAAGAGAAGAGTGAAGAGTTGTCAGATGTTGGTTGGTACGTAAGCTACAGCTGCTGAAATTCTTTCTTCTGCACCACTAGTAAAGGATCCTTGTCCCCTTTTGTAACTGCCCACCCTAAAGAATAGCAGAAAACAAGCAGACCAGGAAGAGGGAAACTTTGGCTGAACTACAACTGCCATCACCCCCCAGCTAGCATGGCCAATAGTCAAGGCTAGTGGAAACTGTAGTCCAGTAACATATGGAGGATCAAAGGTTCCCCACCCCTGAGTTGTGGTAGGAACCCATCCAAGTTAGATGACAAATTGTCTGGTCTTACTGGTGGAACTAGGTTACATAAACCTCTGGAACAAAATAGGGGTGGATCGAGTGAAAATATATACAGTAGTATCATCTTTAGTGCCATATGAGTCTTGCAGGACCTTTGTAAGACAGAGAACAAGTATAGCAAAACAACCGAGATACGTTATTAGCAAAGCAGTTGTGCGTTATCACTAAGTCCCAAAATATGTCCAGAAGAGACACTTCTGCAAGACATTGCTTGCATCTACCTGCCTGGTGATTAAGTAATCCTTGCATGCCTCCTGTCTCCTAAAGCTCATGCCAGACAGGTGTTCAGGTACAGGCCTCACCCTGCAGGCCTGCGCCTTTGAGTCCAGCAGGGTCAAAGGTTAGAATTAAGGAAATCTTGCCCTCTGTGTCATAACATCACCATCAGGCTTTGCTGTCCACTTCCTCCAAGGCCCTTGATAGATTTCAATCAGGGACAGCAGGTCCTCCAGAATTTGACAGAGGAAAACAGGGAAAGTTGCTTCAAAGTAAGTAAAGAAAGGGGTTCGTAACAAGATAAGCAAACCGTGACCTCTAGCAGCACACAATGCTGAATATTTTTTGGAAATATTGGCTTACTATTATTAAAATATATTCATCTTCTTTCCTCTCAAAAAATTATGGGTGCTGTAATTTGTGAAGGGATGCTGGGAATTTTAACTCTGTGATGGGTGAACTACAGTGCCCAGAATTCTCTCGTGGGAAGAATTGTGTTTTAAAGGAGATTAAAGATTGGAGTCCTTAAGCCATTCTTAACTGGTGTCTAGTCAAGGTATGGACACTTTTGCCTGGGATAAAGGCATCTCCAAATCTGTCAGTGCCTCCTGTCAATGGCATTATTATCTAAAAACAAATCAGATAATAATGAAGCTGTGCTGATGCAAACAGCTGGAGGGGTGAGGAAATTATTATTATTATTATTATTATTATTATTATTATTATTATTATTATTATTATTTATACCCCCCCATCTGGCTGAGTTTCCCCAGCCACTCTGGGTGGCTCACAATCAAGTGTTAAAAACAATACAGCATTAAATATTAAAAACTTCCCTAAACAGGGCTGCCTTCAGATGTGTTTTAAAAATAAGATAGCTGCTTATTTCCTTGACATCTGATGGGAGGGTGTTCCACAGGGCGGGCACCACTACTGAGAAGGCCCTCTGTCTAGTCCCCTGTAACCTCACTTCTCTCAATGAGGGAACTGCAAGAAGGCCCTTGGAGCTGGATCTCAGTGTCCGGGCTGAACGATGGGGGTGGAGATGCTCTTTCAGGTATACAGGACCGAGGCCGTTTAGGGCTTTAAAGGTCAGCACCAACCACTTTGAATTGTGCTCGGAAACATACTGGGAGCCAATGCAGATCTCTCAGGACCGGTGTTATGTGGTCCCGGCGGCCACTCCCAGTCACCAGTCTAGCTGCCGCATACTGGATTAATTGCAGTTTCCGGGTCACCATCAAAGGTAGCCCCACGTAGAGTGCATTGCAGTAGTCCAAGCGGGAGATAACTAGAGCACTGGTGTGTGTGTGTGAACAACTTTACTGTCCTCCAAGGAGCTGGTGAACATGCTAGGAGACAGAAATGCCAGGGAAGGACCATAGTGCAGAGATATGGACACGCATTGCATATCAAAGCTTCCCAGGATGAATCCCCTGCATTTCCAGGTCGGACTGGGAAATATCCCTGCCTCGCACCCTAGAGAGCTACTGCCAGCCCCTGTAGACAATGCAGAGCTCAGTGGTCTGACTCCCACCAGGCAAGCTTCCTATGTTTTCCTCAGTTACTAATCCAAATGAATCATGCTTGCAGGAGTATGGGAATTCTTCCATGACAGAGCCACCCGTTTCCCAGCATAGAAATGATGTTTCCTAAGCAACATAAGGCTATTTTGAAAAGCAAGCGAGAAGGGGGGGGAGCAAAACCCCTCTCTCCCATTCGCTTTGGATTTTGCTCTTAAAATCTCAAGCGCTGCAAGTGCCTATGAAAAGGTGTGTTCAGCGGCGGAGAGAGAAGACGTCTGTTGCCCTACAGAACGGTATTGATGCCGCAAACAGAGCTCTCAATGTGCACAAGCTCCAGGTCAGAAGGTGAGATTCTGTAACTTCTATTCAGCAGCCAAATTGATGGCAAGGTGGGACACTGTGTTCACTTAGGACCACCTGAAGGACGGATTGTGTGCACTAGGCACTTACGCAAGAGTTAGTGGTTCCAACTGTTCATTAGCCCCACTCCTGTGCCTCTAAAACTCTACTTGAAGAAATTTAGCAGGTGAAGCTTTTCCTGGCACAGAGGCAAAAGGATGGTTTTGGATTGCAACATAGGGTTGCATTATTAATTTTTTACAAAAATCTTACCCACTCATGTCCTGTGGTTATAACAGCAGTCTGGCATGCAGAAGGTTGGCAGATGAAGCCAACATGGGTGCTAGGTTTTAATCAGAGTAGATCCATTGAAATTAATGGTCATGGCTAACTTTGGTCCATTAATTACTCTGTGTAAACTTAGTTGACTGCAACCCTAAGAGAGAAGAGATCTCAGATATAAACCTTTAGAGGACAAATCAAGTTCGTTGGGTAGCAAGCTTTTGTATTTCACAGAATTCTTCTTCAAATTCTTCCATTCTTCCTCAAAAGCTTGCTTCTCTACCCTGTGGGTGCATGTGTATACAGCGGTACCTCCGGAACGGATTCTGTTCGACTTCCAAAACGTTTGGAAACCAAGGCGCAGCTTCCGATTGGCTGCAGGAAGCTCCTGCGGCCAATCGGAAGCCCTGTCAGATATTCGGGTTCCAAAGAACATTAGCAAACCGGAACACTGACTTTTGGGTTTGAGGCGTACGAGACCCAAAATGTTCGACTTGCAAGGCCTTCACGAACCAAGGTACGACTGTATGTCATGATGAATATGCATGTTCTTTTTGCAAACAGGACAGGTCCCTGCCCCGAGGAGCTTACAATATGGCTACAACATCCCACTGGATGGACAGCAAAGATGGAGGAATAATAATCATTTGTGAAAGGTTACTATTAATAATTATTAGTTATTAAATTTGTATACTGCCTTTCATCCGTAGATCTCAGGGTGGTTCACAACATAAAATTACAATATAAAAACCACAAAATACCATATTTTTTGCTCCATAAGACTCACTTTTCCCCTCCTAAAAAGTAAGGGGAAATGTGTGTGCGTCTTATGGAGTGAATGCAGGCTGTGCATTCCCAGAAGCCAGAACAGCAAGAGGGATCACTGCTTTGGCTGTGCAGCGATCCCTCTTGTTGTTCTGGCTTCTGAGATTCAGAATATTTTTTTTCTTGTTTTCCTCCTCCAAAAACTAGGTGCGTCTTATAGTCTGGTGCATCTTATAGAGCGAAAAATACGGTACATAGTAAAACTAAGAACAACAGCAAACCAATAATCCCACCCTCCCACAACACATTTTAAAGGGCATCGGATGTCAATCAGCCAAAGGCTTCCACCTGGCACCTGAAGGTGTATAATGAAGGCCTCAGCTGAGCATTTCACAAATGGGGAGCCACCACAGAAAAGGTCTGTTCTCATGTTGCCACCCTCCGGAGCTCTTGTGGAGGAGGCACGTGAAGGAGGACATCAGATGATGATCTCAGGGTCCAGGTAGGTTCATATAGGGAGAGGCAGCCCTTAAGATGGCAGGAGAAGACTAAAAAAGTACAATCCTAACTCCCAAATACCGTATTTTATTATGTATAACACGCCCCTATGTATAAGACGCCCCCTGTTTGGGGGGACTCCAAATTAAGAAAATGGGTTGAGATTGCCCAGAGTTGTTGAGCTTTTCGGGGGGAGGGATTGCCCAGAGTTGTTGGACTATTTTTAGGGGGAATGGACCTGACCTACGCTACCGCTTGCACGTGTCACAAAATACATATAGTGTCTGCCCGCCCACAACAGCAAATCAACAGCAGCCCTGGCCGCAGCCTCCAATAAGATGCCAAATAGCCATTGACAATCTCCAGCACACGACAGCAACCAATCATACGTCCCCACAATACACTACCAGTGTATAAGACGAGTCTGGATTTTTAAGATGATTTGAAAGGGGGGGGAACTCGTCTTATACACGGAAAAGTATGGTGTGCTGGTTTGGAGCAATTAGAATATGACCCTCTACCTGAGCCAGGCAACAGACAGGCAGGGGTATGAGAGCAGAGATAAGTACCTTGGGTCTTATACAAGGTATCACCTGAACTATTTTGGATCTGGTCTCATTGCAGATGGACCCAAAAATGGCTCAGCTCGCATCTTGCATTAGACCTGGAGTAATCAGGCGATGCCCTCCAGATATTGTGGACTACAAATTCCCACCATCCCCAGCTCAGCTAGCATATAGCCAAAGACCACGGATGTCGAGACTTGTAGTCCGTGTTTCGCTATCCCAGTTTCAGTCATCCCAATGCATCCCTGATCCTGTTGCTTTTTAACACAGAAAGAGATCGTAGCATCATAGATGGCTATTCCAAAGTTATTCTACACTAGCTTTTACCAGATGCAAGGAACAAACGGCCATGACAGACCATATTGTCATGGCTGTTATTGTTGCTTGTATCTGGCAAAGCATTATCAAACTGAAAAAGCACAGCAGCGGAACCAGGAAGAGGCAGGAATACTTGGAATGCTCACCTGCCTGCTGGAGACAGCGAAATATTTCCCTGAAGTGGGTTGCGGATGACACTTAATTGTACTCAAGCCCAGGCCTGCACAATGCCTGGAATTGGCAGCTCGGGGGCACAATCGTGAAAGGGTGTGCTGCTGGTGGGCATGAGAAGGAGCCAGAGTGCATTGTGAAGATGGTGCCTGCAGGCTACACTCAGCCCACACCGAAAGCAAGAATGTGACTTTCTTTTTACAGCAGGCAACATGCCAGTCGTGTGCTTTAAGCAGGTTTTTTTTTTTTTTTGAAGCTATGTGGGTTGGGCTGCAGCTGTCAAAAGCATTGCACCTGCAAGTTGCTTAGTAGCATTGTCTTTAATTGCACTTAATTGGTTTTGGGTCAAGGCTGAGGCTTTCCTTTGCAGCAGGTTGTGGGGCACAGAGACACACCCCAGGAAGATTTCCCACCTACATTTCAGGCAGGAGCATAACTGGCTTCCATTCTAGGTAGAGAGTCCGCCTGGTGTTCCTGTGCTGCAGTTTCTTCTTAGGTCAGGCTCCAATCTTTGTATATACCTAGGACGCCAACCTCTGCTTTTTTATGCCTCTGGGCATGCCTTTAAAAGCTCATGTACCAATTTCAGCACACTGGAAAGCTATAAAAGGCATGGGAGCCAGATGGGTCCATTTTTCCTCCTGATCAGTTGGCAACCCTTTTTACTACGCTCAGTGGGATTTACTTCCAGGTAAACATAAGATCAGGCTGTTCGTCTGTGTTTTAGTCTTTTGCCTTCCATTTCCTCATGAAAAAACACACTCTGGAAAGCCAACCCATATCATTATAAAGTATAACGATTTTATAATTATTATAAACAGACATGCTTCCTTTCTGATCTTGCAGTCAAACCATTAAACTGCTTACCTGACTATTCTTAGATTGCCTTCTGCAATTCTGCTTTTGCACATCTTAATAAGTATTTCCTAAATCATCTGTGTCATCAACAACTTTTGTTGCAGTGATGCTGCTGTTAGAATTCTTAGATTGTTCTTTGGTTTAAGTTATGTTAGAAAAACATCCGAGTTTTCAAAATGGGCTGGGCCAGGCTGTTGAAGAGTAAATCAGTACAGTGGTACCTCGGGTTACATACACTTCAGGTTACAGACTCCACTAACCCAGAAACATGACCTCGAGTTAAGAACTTTGCTTCAGGATGAGAACAGAAATCGTGCTCTGGCGGCGCGGCAGCAGCAGGAGGCCCCATTAGCTAAAGTGGTGCTTCAGGTTAAGAGCAGTTTCAGGTTAAGAACAGACTTCCAGAACAAATTAAGTACTTAACCCAAGCAAACCGAGTTTTTAGCATGTGAAATGGAAGGGTTAGGAGAGAGAGCCAAAAATCATTCATAAGAAAACAGGCTTGTTGTTATTATTATTACAAATGGACCCCTCTCTTCTGTGAAACACTGGAGGATATATGGAGAAGTGTGATCCTAAGCACTGTTACCTAGAACTAAATCAGAGTTCAAGGAGCCTGATTCCTGGTAGGTGTGCATCTAGGATTGTAGCCCGAATCTCTTTTTTTTTTTTTTTTAAGATAATTTTTTATTACAGATTTTTATAACAACACAAACATATAACAAATACATAAACAAACAAAAAACACAATCAAAACAAAAAACATGTACCATTTCATATCTTAGTTTCTTACACCTTTCTTCCCCGACTTCCTCATGCCTCCCTTCTCTGTATTCCAAGTTCTTATCAATTACTCAGCAAATCTTCCCTTATTTTAATAAAAATTCAAGCTAATCTTCCTTATTCTCCTTGTCTTAACCATTACTAATAGTAACCATTTACTTTCCAATCCAACATCATTCTAACTCTCATTAATTTTGTAGTATTTCTTTAAATAGTCCTTAAACTTTTTCCAATCTTCTTGCGCTGCTTCTCTTCCCTGGTTTCGGATTCTGCTCATCATTTCTGCCAAGCCCATGTAGTCTATCACCTTCATCTGCCATTCTTCCAGTGTGGGTAGATCTTGCGTCTTCCAGTACTTCGCAATGAGTATTCTAGCTGCTGTTGTAGCATACATGAAGAAAGTTGTATCTGTCTTTAACACCCCTTGGCCGACAATACCCAAGAGAAAGGCCTCTGGTTTCTTGGTGAAAGTATATTTAAATACCTTTTTAAGTTCATTATAGATCATTTCCCAGAATGCCTTAATCTTCGGGCACGTCCACCAAAGGTGAAAGAATGTACCTTCCTTTTCTTTACATTTCCAACATTTATTGTCAGGCAAATGGTAAATCTTTGCAAGCTTGACTGGGGTTATGTACCACCTATAGATCATTTTCATAATATTTTCTCTTAAGGCATTACATGCCGTAAATTTCGTCCCGGTGGTCCACAAGTTTTCCCAATCAGCAAACAAAATATTATGACCAATGTCCTGAGCCCATTTAATCATAGCTGATTTAACCGTTTCATCTTGTGTATTCCATTTCAGCAGCAGATTATACATTTTTGACAAATTCTTGGTACTTGGTTCTAACAATTCTGTCTCCAATTTTGATTTTTCCACCTGGAAGCCAATTTTACTGTCCATTTTAAACACTTTATTTATTTGATGATAATGCAACCAATCTCTCACCTTCCCTTTTAATTTCTCAAAACTCTGCAATCTCAATTTGTCCCCTTCCTTTTCCAAGATTTCCCAATATCTTGGCCACTTTGACTCCATATTAGACTTTTTAACAGCCTTTGCTTCCATTGGCGATAGCCACCTTGGAGTTTTGTTTTCCAGCAAGTGTAGCCCGAATCTCAGTCTGTAAACAGCATAGTAAATAAACACCAAATCTGACTGGGGACGAAGTAGATAGCAGGTGTTTTATGAGACTCTCCGCAGGTTTTGCCAATTGCTCAACTTTGCTCCAGGGAAAGGAGAGAGAGAAAACAAAACTCAGTGACACATGCCATTTGTGCCACCAGCTCTTGCACCTGCTTCTACTATATGCAAATCAGAGCGGGCCTGCCGCCTCATGTCAAGAACGAGTTACGTCTCCTCTCGCCCCAGCCAGAGGCAAGTGCAGAGAAATATGTGTGACAACCCTCTGCGGCCTTCATTGAAGTCAGCAGATAAGGGCGGGCAATTCAGGAGCCCCCAGAACAAGCAGCTCCCATGACGGCATCGGACATCCCAGCATTTTCTTGGTCCATGCAAGCAGCCACCTGGGATGCAGAATCCCATATGCTTCCACAAATGACGCTCCAGCACAGGGCTATAGCTGCCGAGCCCAGAAAACCCAAAGGCTGTCCATATAAATAAGAGCAGTTGCGTGGCGATTCCCACCCCCTCCCACAGATGGAAGAAATAAAGACACAGGACACCAGAATGTAGGTTAATGGGCGAAAAATGGCCACAACTTTATTGATTACAGGTAAGAGCGGTATTGGCTTTAGGCATTGGCTCTATCAGACTAACCGGTATAACCGGGAAGGGTTAAGCACCAACAGGGGGAGCCCCCAAGATGCACATCCCTAGGCGCTCCCCGAGGAGTTACCGCTCGAGAGCGCGCTTTAGGCCCTAGCCTCCGTAGGTTTCGGACGAGGCGACGCCCCCCGGAGTCCTTTAACGAACTACCCTTCAACATTTAGGGGAGGTGATGGCGTTCCTCCCCCCCAACTCATTTGCATAATAATACCCCTGCCATTGCTGCACCGAGAGTGAACTGCTGCATTTCACACAACCTCCAAGAGAGCATGTACCTTCTTATGCATTGGTTTTTAATAACCAAACTAGAGAAATATTTACAATTAGGATTTCCTATTTAACTGCCACCGCCCCTGTGTGTTTGACAGCTGCCTGAGTGCCTAACTACATGTGAAGCTAATTGGATCAGTTGCAATCATGTCAACATTTTAATTTTATTTCATTGCAAGCAAAGGGGAGGAGGGAGCTGGTTTTTGTTGGAACTGCGTTGCACGGGGAGGGGAAGTTTAAACCTTCCCTCACCTGCCTGGATCTCAATGAAAATCCCTCTTTTCCAAGCGGTTTGGCTTAGGAAAAGAGTTCCCACTGGTGCCAGTTTAGCAATTCAGCAAATCAAACACACCTTGATACTTTGTCCATTGGGGAATCAGTTAGGGCTCCTTATAGCTCATGGAGCTGAATGTCCTCATTAGGTGATTGATTGATTGATTTATACAGCTAGCTAGTTCCTCCCAGCTGCTATTACAGCCAGTGAGGTAAAGGTGTGTGGCTCAAATTCCTGAGAATAGGTATTTGAAAGGCAGAAGGGAGTCATATCAGTTTAGCCCCCTGGGAATGGGGAGTGAACAATGGGTGTTTATTAATTGGGGAGTGCGTGCAAGATAGTAGGACCTCATAGGGAAAGTGCTGCTAGTATACTCCTAGGCGTACTTCCATGGAATGAAGCCCCATTGAATTCTGTGGGATTTACTTCAGAGTAAATGTGAGTAGGAGTGGGATGCAAGAGGCCCCCAGCCACGAGTTTGGGTAGGAAGAGAAACAAGTCAACTATTTGTTTGGCTTTTTTGTTTTTGTTTCATAGAATCAAAATTAATTGGAATGCAATTTCTGTTTTGGAAGGGATGCTGTGGTCTCCCTCTCCACCCCCACTCCCAGGATCTGGGAATACTCTCAACAGAAAAGAAATCTGGACTGCGCTGGTGAGAAACTTCCTAAGCTCCACCTGTTCCTAGTCCCTCAGCGCCACAGATGTGCATCCCACATCAGAGGACAAATAAAAATTTCCCAAACCTTTTCATTGCAAGAAGCTAGCTAAGCCCTTTTCAAACATTGGCTTTGCTGTGAAGAAGGACTGCAGCTCTAAATTTAATTCTGACATGACTTCCCACCCAACTTCTCCCCCGCTTTTAAAACATTCTGCCCCAAACTTCCTGGAATAGAAAGATCATTAAGGGGTTTACCATGTAGGCAGAGTTCTGATATGAGTTTTGACATCTTAAATGTATATTTAGATGTATATCCATAGGTTTTTGCAAGTCCTCACTAATAGTATGGGCTCATCTCCAGGCCATTCTAGAACTAGTGGAACCTGCAAAAAATTCCTTCTTTTATTATTACATGATTACATGCAGAAGCCTATCAGCTGAAGCTTTTCCTATCATGGAGATAATGAGGACAGCAGTTTCTATTTCAGACAGAGGGTGTGTCTAAGGCCCAAGGCCCACATGCCATATTTAATATGCGAGACCTACAATAAATTGTTGCAGAGTGAAATGCTCCTTGTTCCAGATTCCAGCCACTTAATTCCCTTCACACCCCTTATTTCCTACTCCTCTTTTCCCAAAACTGCAATAGTCAGTCAGACGTCCGTGGTGACTGAGCTTTCTGTTTAGGGAGGTTTCCTCCTCTTGTCGTTTCCCCCTCTAAATCTCTCTCCCCTCTCTTTTGCTTTGCAAACCTCAGGAGTTCCCAAGCTTGTTCCGCTGTCACTTGGTTGGTTGTGCCCTTTTGGTTACAAATGACCATTTTGGTTACATTATGACACTCGGAGCTTGATAATCATAAACAGAATGAATGAATGCTGACAAAATAAAGTTCTCCACTCAGCACAGAATTTGCTCCCATGGGAGTCAGTGATGGCCACCAGCCTGGATGGCTTTAAAGGAGGATTAGACAAATGGGACATGGGACTCAGCTACATTAGTCAAAAAACTGTGTTTTGAATGCGTTATAAACATGCAACACCAGAGGGCGCTGGAGAGTGTAAAAAAATTCTACACGATTTTCCAGAGCTTTTTTTTTTTTTTTTTGCTATAACAATTTAATTTCTGGCTTATTTATAGCATTTCCACCCCTGTGTGTAGATCCACCCATGGCTACCAATGGTTACTAACTCTGAATACTATGTTCTACCTCCACTATCGAAGGATGTATGCTTCTGGGTACCACTTGCAGGAAACCATAGGAGGGCAGAGAGTGCTCTTGTGTTCAGATACTGCAGGCAGACTTCCCATGGGTATGTGGCTGGCCGCTGGAAGAACAGGGTGCTGTACTAGATGGGCTACTGGCCTGATTCTGCAACGCCCTCCTTATATTAACAGCTTCCTTCCTGGAGCAAACAGCATCATCTGCAGGGTCATGGTTTCCAATTACACGTTACCAGCTTAAAACGCGACTAGGTCAGTTGTTGCTTTTCTCAAATTGAAGCTGGTTTGGTGGGGTGGAAAAGTTGGTATTTCATAAGGAGCAACAGGGTAGACATCGATTGGTGACTACCGTCATGTGTACGCCGCTTCCCAGGGGGAGTGCACTGGATGTGGAACAAACAGGAGTGTGTGCCTTTAAGTGGGGGCAACAACTAACACCCATCTCTGCACCACTGTCTTGATGTGACTCCCTTCCCACTGCCATTTGCTTGCTTGTTTTTAAAGACAGATATATGGAATGCATTTGTGTGCTTCTCATGTGATGTAGCTGGGTCCCAAGTAAATTTTCTGGGGAGCATAGGCCAATGGCCCATGCTGGGAGAGGGGGCGTCAATCATCTCTTCCTCTCCACCTCCTCCTCCCAGGATCCAGTGAGAGAGTTTGCACTATGCCGAGATAGCATGCAGCAGACAGGGAGTCCAGCGCAGCTCAGAATTGCCCTCCCCACTAGCTTGCTAATATCCAAAGTGCCTGTGATAAGAAGCAGTTTCCAGGTTCACAGGTGGGAAGGTGTCAAGTCATACACACGGAACTATAAACCGCGCAGGCTCGTTAAAAGATCAAAGGGGAAGGAGTTTATTTTCTGAGGTCTGTTTCCTCCACAAAGCTTGGTGTCAAGGGGGGGGGCTGCAGAGGTGGAAAATTGGGGCAGGGGAAAAGGAGATGGATTATATAGGTCTTATTTGCCCAAGTGGGGAGGGGGAAACCTCTTGGTCATGATTATTACCCCCTGACAGAGCACAGATAGGTTGCAGGAGGGCTTAAGTCAGACCCCATCCACAAAAGGCCCATGCCTGAAACATCTGCATAGCACAGCTATAAACTGAAAAATTAGGGTGACTGGCTTAAATAAAAACAGTCTTAACTATAGAACATATGCAGAATTATCAGGGGGAGTCTATCTATTTTCCTTTATTTTACATTTAACCACCCCCTTCGTCAAACAAGCGATCTCAGGGCAGAGTACATCAAATATAAAATCAGACTAACAATAAAACAATTCCAATAAAAAGCATTAAAACAACATGAAGTCAACCAGTATAACCTCCTTACTACAGAAATATGCTGATACTCTGCTCAATGGTGAGAAGACTCTAGTTTAATCGCTGATGTATGAAACTCAAGCCAGTTGAACAGGTCATTGAGCTTCTTGAGCGCGAAATATTGCAATATTATAATGAATATGTTATTACATTTGTTTGAGATTCAACTGAGAGGGGGCCAGGATATACATAATGTTATAAGTTTGTGGGGTGCCTGGACTCCCCCTCTAATTCCTGGACCCACATTCTAATTCCAGGGTGTCAGACAGTGAATTTAGCATGTTAAAATGCAAGCTAAGAGCCAGCCTGATGATGTCATCGTCCCCACCGTAGGTATTTAATTGGTGGTCAGTATGTTGTCACCAATATGGTATGAACAGTCTCTATATTGCTTATCTTTAATACAGTTGAGATTTGCATAGAAACATGTCAGGGTTCCTCCAAATGATCTGTTTATTGAGCATTCGTCTTTATTTGTTTGCACAAAGCTTAAGAAGTAGAGGTTAGTCTATTTCTTCTCTTTATTGAGCATCCATTCACAGAGCAGTTACATGTTAATGAGTCATCACCCTGATTCACTCGCAGGGCAGGAGGGTTGTCTGTCTTCCTGCTCATTTGTTCATTTCACACTTTTCAGTGCGTTTCTCCATCAGTGTCTTAACCACAAAAATTCTGGCTTTTTTTATTTATTAAAAAAATACTCTTTAAAAACTGGATTTGTTGCACAAGAACAGAATGCTTTGACCCACTTTGATTGTGCAAACTTAACACCAACGCTCCAAGATGAACTATTTTTTGAGCATTCAGGCTGGCTGGCTTGCATAAAGCTTACACAGAGGTTAGAGTACATCAAGTGAAGAAAAAACGCCATTTCCAAATCAAAAATGGATGGGTTTTGAAGCCACAATCCATCCAAGGATTGCTGTTCAAAGCTGGACACGTTCACAGCATTGGGATGCTGTGAATCTTTGTGACTTCCCATTCCAATGCCTTTGCTTGCTTCTTGGCTTCAGCACTGTGAACATTGTGTCCTACTAGGATTGCCTAGTATTTGCTGTTGATGTTCTGGCCCTTATCCAGGCAGTCAGTAAGGAGCGTGAAGATCGATTCCATCACCTACGAAGCACATGCTTGCACCTTAAACTTCTTCAGAGGCAGGGAATCCATGTGTTCCTGTTGCCATTGCTTTTATGTTGTTTCTGGGCAAGGCCAGCACATTGTGGCATTTTTGCTGCCTGGGAAGAACGACAAGATGGCACCCCTCCCAGTCCACATACAGAGGTTGTGTATACATACTGCAGCATGGGAAATGCACTGGTGGTTTTCACTGCGCCTGAAGCAGCAGGCTGGATTAGGGGGGCCAGTGCAGGCAATGCGACAATAGAGAGAGATGGCTCAGGAGGAAGAGTCAAGGGCAGTTGCCTCATTCTGCCTAATGGTAGGGCCAGCACTATTTCTGAGCAAAACCTGTGGTCATCTTGGATAAGGAGTTGAAAGGGAGCACCATCATTATTAGCCAGATATCATTAGAAGGGCTTCTGTGCAAAAGTCCTCATATGTGTTTCCCGTGTGCTTCCAGCGAATGCATCCGGGAGTTGCCTTCCTCATTTCAGTTTCCAATGGATAATGTTCCGCAGTCCACATGCTCTTTCGACATTAGTGCAATGATCTGTGTAGCTGTTAGATTATAATGTATTTAATGCATAATTTTTATCATGTGTGCAAGCACAGGAAGGCGCATGAAGAAGCTGATTTCTATCGATTCCAGTGGGAATTGAGCTGAACTGCACCTCCCAGACTAAGGCTGCGCACACACTCCCAACTACACTTTGTCCAGTGAACTCCCACTGCTGGTTTGCAAAGCAGTGTACACACAACATTGACCACCATCCATTTGTATTCCATCATTTGTTATGAAGTGTGGTGTTCAGATGCATTTCCCCGCCTCAAAACCAACTTCAGTCCGGACTGAGAAAAAGAATGGCCATGCTGCATTTTAAGCCAATAATATGTACACAGTCTAAGGCTGGAACATTAATATTGTTCGCGTTTCACACTCCCCTACATTTTCCGATATGGTTCTCGGCTCCAAAAAATGTACCAAAATAACAATTTGGAGATGAATTACAGTGACATGAAATATGCATTTAAATATGTGTTTTGGATAAAATATGTATTTAAACACCATTTCAAGTATGAATTGTCATGTGATTAAAAGCAAACTGACCAATGCAGATTAAAGCGGAAATAGGGTGGAACGGACTTATGAATAAACACACGTGAAATTGACACACACCAGAAAGTGACGGATGCCTCTATCCCAGGGCGCAATGTACACTGTCTCTGCTGCTGTCGTTTCATAACCCCTTTCTGCTTGGACCTGGAACTTCCTAATGCTCTTTTCTCTGCATCACCTTGGTAGCAGTGCCGTACCCCCTGTCCCAAGCAGCTGCCTTGCCCCCCTACCCCGAACACACAGAAGTACCAGTGTTAACATTCGTATGGAAATGTGCTGAGGCAGGAAATAGGTAACATCTGTCCCGGAATTCACAGCACCTGCTTCCTCACACAAAGTGTGCTGCTTACCAGGCCCCTCCTATATAGGAGCGGACATTATGCTGTGCAATGCCGTTCAATGCAGCCCAGAGTAACATGGGTTTTTGTCAATGGAGAGAAACAAACATTTGTCTGTTAACAATGCATTCTTGTTTTCGTGTGCACTTCTGACCCTCTATTCACATCCGAAGCAAGATGTGTGCATATACTGTCCTTGCAGTAAATTGCCCGAGACATTACATTATACACACGTTTCAATGCAGCAAAATAAAGGAAATGAAGGAAAACATTCAGCTCTCATTCACTCACGCTGGCTTCAATCCAAAATACACCCACTGACATTCTCTCCACCCCACCCCCCACCCCGTTCCTTTCTTTAAAGACCTCTTTTCCACCAAGGTAAACGTGGAGGAGAATTTGGCTATTTCTCTTCACCAGCTTAAGAAATTGATTGCTTACTTCACCCTGAGAGCCAATATGGAGCGGTGCTGAGAGATAAGTTGCTGGCTTTCTGCGTTCCTTTTCTTTTTGCCTGTTCCTCTGTCTTTAGCAGAAAGGAGGATCTTGCATATTTTTATGGTGTCTAATATTGCACACTTGTACACGCCTTTTGGGAGCGAACACACCAGGAGCTTTTGGGGGAACTGGTACAGTTGTGCTGTGACTAAGGCCACGTCCACACCACACATTTAAAGCACTATGATGCCACTTTAAACTGCCACGGTTTCCCCCCAAAGAATCCTGGGAGCTGTAGTTTGTTAAGGCTGTTGAGAGTTGCTAGGAGACCCATATTCCCCTTCCAAAGCTATAATTCTCAGAAGTCCCTGGGAAAAGGGGTTGATTGTTGAACCACTCTGAGAATTATACCTCTGTGGGGGGGATAGAAGTCTCCTAACAACTCTCAGCACTATTAACAAACCACAGCTCCCAGAATCCTTTGGGGGAAGCCATGATTGTTTACAGTGGCACCACAGTGCTTTCAATGCCAATGTGTCCTAAGGCTGCAGTTCCATATAGGCTTATCATGTATCCCCTTGAGCTTCTCTTTTTTAAGGCTAAACCTATCCAGGTATTTCAACCACTCATTATAGGATCCAGAGCCTGTCCATAAACTGCTAAATGTGGATTGTGAACCCCTTGTTCCATCTTTAATTCCCCTTTGTCCATGCGGCACCTTGCTCCAACTATAGCAGTCCCACACTTTCTTCCCCCTAAATCCAGAGATTCCCTATGCTTTGGAAATCAAAATAGAAGAGCTGCGTCAATTGCACAGGGAGCCTCTGGATTTAGAGAGGAGAAAGTGTGGGGCCATCATATTTGGTGGGGGTGAGAATGTTGCATGGATGAGGGGGAATTAAGGGAAACACAAGGTGTTTGCAACCCCCATGAAGCTGATGCTCTTGGTTCTAGAAGCATCCTCAGAAGATAAATATCCAAATTTGTTTATTTTTATGCTCCGTGCTTCTATGGGTTCCCTTGAAGACTACCACCACCCTTGCCACATTGCCGCTCTTCCTTGTTTGCATCTATTTTCAGAGCGCCGAAAGGAAAAAAGAAGCAGGTTCATTCTCCCGAGGACGCAAATTAAATATCCTCTCTCAAAGCACCTGCTGGGGTTTTAGCCATTACCTAAGAAGTTAATAACAAGTGTGAGGGAAACGCACAGGCCATTCTTCAAGGGGAAACTTCACTTTAAAACATTATTTATTCCACCTGTTTCCTGCCTGGAACAAACTGCAGCCCCAGGGTCCCTGCTGTGTCCAGAGAGGAAGCGGCAGAGAAGCCAGAGAGACGCAGGCTGGGCTTTCCGGCTATCAGGAAGCTGTTCCTTGTATCTCGTCATTTTTCTTCGAATAAGAAAGAGGGCTACTTCATGAGAATAGCAGGCAGTGTGAAGGGCAAGGATAGCTCAGGGACAGGGAACTTGCGGCCTTCCAGATTTTGTTAGTGATATAGGGCGATAGTCAACAACCATGTGCCATTAGAGCAAGGATGTTTGCTTGTGCAATGGGACTTTCTTTCCTCTCCTCTCTGTGTGCAAGCCCTGTGCCCTCCCCCAATCTGCTCCAGAGGGTTGGGGGAACCCCTGGAACAGATCTAGTGTGGGTCACAGGGGGAAGAGATGGGGAGAATGTTCCATTGCACAAGGAGAAATCTTTTGCACTTGAAATTGGATACTTGGTGCTATGTCCACAAGTCCACTTAGCTCAGTATTGTCTGCACTACCACCATGTTAAGGGTCTTGATCCAGATCACCCCCCACTATTTGCTGTTTTTAATGTGTGACATTTTAATGTATTTTTAATCTTTAATCTTGAGAGTCCCATGGACTGCAAGAAGACCAAACCACTCCATTCTTAAGGAAATCAGCCCTGAGTGCTCACTGGAAGGACAGATCCTGGAGCTGAGGCTCCAATACTTTGGCCACCTCATGAGAAGAGAAGACTCCCTGGAAAAGACCCTGATGTTGGGAAAGATGGAGGGCACAAGGAGAAGGCGATGACAGAGGACGAGATGGTTGGACAGTCTTCTTGAAGCTACCAGCATGAGTCTGACCAAACTGCGAGAGGCAGTGGAAGACAGGAGTGCTTGGCATGCTCTGGTCCATGGGATCACGAAAAGTTGGACATGACTAAACGACTAAACAACAACAACTAATCTTTGTTGGAAGCCACCCAGGGTGGCTAGGGAAACCCAGTCAGATGGGTGGGATACAAATAATAAATTACTATTATTATTATTATTACCACCACAGATTTAGCAGTGGCATTCCATGGGAGAAGCATAAATCCTTATGTTGCCTTGAACTCCACTCAGTGTAAGCAAGGCACCCAGGAAATGTGAAAGCATTCTATCAAAGCCAAGTGTTATTAAGTCTCCTTATGAACATGCCAGTGCTGCCTCATGCTGACCTAATGCACAGTTAAAGCACACAAATGCCTTCCCCAAATCCTGGGAACTGTAGTTTGTTAAGGGTACAGGGAACGGTAGATCTGTGATGGGGAAACTAAGATCCCCAAGATCCTTTAGGAGGAGTTGGGTGCTTTAAATTTTGCTCACTGTGCTTCGCATCTATGGTGTTGGTGGCTTCCTCATCAGACCATTAACTCGACCTGGTCCACTACAATCTGTTCTCTCTGTGGCTCAAGGAAGATGCATTCCCTCACCTTTCTACCCATGTGGCGCATTTAATGGTTCCATGAGATGCTGAGGACTGAATATTGAACCTTCTGTGTGCAAGTTTGCAGCCTCTGCCCAGCCTCAGGAAATGAAACTGAAGAAGGGGAATAGCTCAGTGGCAGAGCACATCCTTATATATAGAAGATCCCTGATTCAGCCTCTTCCTTTCCTTAGGGCTCATCTGCGCTTGTCCCATGCCTAGAAAGATTGGGTCTGAGTGATTTCCCACTTGGCCTGCACTTTCTAGGCACAAGTCCCCTTGCCCCACTCCGTTCCCACTCTTTAGCGCTCACTGGAGCAAACATCAATCCAAATTGCTGTTTGTTCCGACTGAGCACTGTGAACCTCTAAAGGTTCCATTAATTTCCATAACAGCGCTAAAGAGTTGCTTCCCCTGGGTGGAAGCAGCAGGATAAGAGGATGTGTGGAAAAGCCTTTCCCTTTCTATTCCACTTTTCTTCCATCATGGAATTTGTGGTGGTGTACATCTAGTTCAGGGTTTCCCAAACTTGGGTCTCCAGTTGGTTTTGGACTGCAGTTCCCATCATCCCCGACTACTGGTCCTGCTAGCTAGGGATGCTGGGAGTTGTAGTCCAAAAAACAGCTCAAGGAAACCCAACTTTGGGAAACACTGATCTGTTAGGCGTCTCCCTTGCAGACACTGACAAGACTCAGACCTGCTTAGCTTCAGCAAGGTGATGACCTCATGTGCCTGCAGCCCATACCTTTGGACACCTTTCATCTTTGGATATGGGTGGGGAATACTCCTGCTTGAAACTTATGAGAGCCACTGCCAATCACAGTAGATAATTCTGAAATAGGTGGAGTAATGGTCTGGCTGGGTATAAGGCAGCTTCCAATGTTCCTGAAGCCTAAGGCTATGTTTACTCTGGCTCCAGTGCGCTCCCACCACTGGTGTTTGAAGCTGAGTACACATGACGCTAGCCGCAATCCACATGTATCCTCCAGCTTCTTGATAAATATTACTGTTTGCTGTGTTTTCCTTCAAATCAGCTTCTGCCCAATTTGAAAACGCAAGCCGCGGTCAAGCTGAGTTAAGACAGCCGTTGCACATGCATAGATAAACAGCCCCATGAACAGACGACAGTTTCATCAAGTTCAGGGGGGTTCTTCCAGGTGTAGAGAAATAGATCAGGCGATGCACACCAGATGAAGACATGCTTGCTCCCTCTCTGGAGTGTAAATGCGACTTGGAATGCAGCAGGGTCAAAGGACCTCGCTGCATTTCAAGCTGCTAATGTGTACATAGCCTAACAGCTTTTGTTCACATCCATCTCTGCCATTGTTTCTTAGTTGTTCCCACCCACTGGCCTAAATTCACAGGCCGGTTTATGTGGAAGGAAGTCTGTTCAACAGGACTTACTGTCAAGTAATCATACATAGAAAGGCAGCCTTAAATCTGTACAGTGGTACCTTGGAAGTCGAACGGAATCCGTTCCGGAAGTCTGTTCGACTTCCAAAACGTTTGGAAACCAAGGTGTGGCTTTTGATTGGCTGCAGGAAGCTCCTGTAGCCAATCAGAAGCCGCGGAAGGCACATTGGACATTCGGGTTCCAAAGAACGTTTGCAAACTTTGGGTTTGTGGCGTTTGGGACCCAAAATTGATTGGCAAGGCGTTCAACTTCCAAGGTATGACTGTATTCTCCTATAGGCAGGGAGTATACAATATAGACTTGCTCTTTTCTGCTTCTGTTGCTCCATAAAGCACAACGAACAATCTGATGATCCTATATAAATAATAATTGTGATTATTTATAATGAGGTTGGTGTTTACTAGACTTACTAGTGTGTGTGTTTTTTGAAAAAATTAAAATATTGGCCAGCTTGCTACATCTTCCTTCAGATGGGATTAAGTGTGTTCTGTGTACGAACATTTCTGAACACTTCCCACAATGTTTTTCTATTATAAGTTCCTCCAAGAACCCTCTTAATCTCCCTCCCTCTCCAACTGCACACTTCGTGATTCATAAGTACAGCTCATCAACCCTTCTTTGTAATACCCTGAGGGGATGTCCAGCTCACGGACACATCTGCAAACGAACCACAATTAAGAATGGCAAATTGTTTTTTAGGTAATGGTGAACACCTGCAAGCACCTCCTAGTAAATCAGTCTGTAGGAGAGACATACTGTGGGGATTTCTCTCTCTCTCTCTCTCTCTCTCTGAGAGGAATTGCTCTTCCTTCCTGAACTGCCCCCATTGTCCAGTAAATTTTGCCAATAAAACAACCATTTTCAAATTAGCAGCATGCCAATTGGAGAGAGAGAGAGAGAGAGAGAGAGAGAGAGAGAGAGAGAGAGAGAGAATGAACAGCCCTGAGTGAGATGTTCTAGGTTAAACCAGCAGGAAGGATTTGACTCACTGGGAAAAAAACAACTAGAAAGAAAACTGCAGAGGTAAAAATATTTCCCACACAATTCAGAGTGCAATCCAATGTCCAATTTGAGCAGTCAGTCCCTTTTTGGGTTGAATCTGCCCACTTCAGTTTCTCATTTTTCCAATCTTAAGTTTGCCACATTTCCGTATCAGTTTCCAAATTATTACTATTTTTAGGGGGGAGGAATTTCCCCCTGAAAATTCATGCTTTCTCCTAACGTTCATGTTTTTGTATCAAATTCTCCATTAAAATGTGCTTTTGTATGTCAGGGCTTTTTTCCCAAACAGAACTCAGTTCCGGCACCTCTCAGGTGGGCGCCATTGCCATTCTAAAAGAACAAGCGAGGTGTTCGTGGTGAGTTCCAGCACCTCTTTGTCAAGAAAAATAGAACTGTTGTATATTATTTTCACTATTATATGATTTTTATGCACCCTTTCTAAAATGCATATTTTTGTACACACGGGGTCACTCCAGAGGATTGTGGGGAAAACAGCAGCTTGCAGATGGAGTGGGCTGGCATGGGGAACTCCACGGCCAGCATCTGTGCAGTTGTTATATGATGCCAGCCTGCAGAAGCCAAGCATGATCGAAACACCTGCACTCCTTCCTTTAGGGCTGGAAGAAACCTTGCTGCAGACCTGTGTCAGGAACCCTTCCAAGAAACTGTATATAACCTTGCAAATCAATCAATTAAATTATCAATAGCTGCATGGAAACTGAATTCAATTGACCGGTTTTCAGCCCACAATTCATATACCCTGTGATTAGTAAGCCTTTAAAATGCTACTGTCTTCCAAGTTTTCAACAGCTGTACCTTCAGGCTATCCCAGCTCCCCTAGTGCTGTTCAGACTTGTTTACAATCCTAGGTCCTGCATAGGCATTTTCACTAATAAATAAAGCTGTCTGGGCTGCCCTTGTGGCATGCGGTGTGTGAGCTTTCATGCTGCCTCTCATGAGTGGTACATTAAGGTTAATTACAAGATCATTAATTGCATCCCTCTAATACCATAGAGAGGCTTAGTTTTCCCCCATTCCCTGAAGCAATTATGTCAGCAAAGAGCAGCTTAATTGCTTTATTAGAGGCGCGCATGGATGTGTTACAGCCTACAGAGATCTCCAGGTTAGATAAGAGGCAAATATATTAGCAAGGGTCAGAAAGCTGCTCAAAACACACAAGTGGTTTGACTGTAGTTACATTCACCCTTTGCTTTTTTGCTCTTGAAAACAGTGTTCGGGGCTGTAATTCTCTGGTGCAGTGTTGTAACATAAGCACAGTTCATACCCTGTAGTGTTTCAGGGATGTCTGTGCGCCTGAATTTCAGGCCAACTCACTCAAAAGGTTTGCTGCAGAGATTGACAGAGGAAGGGGGTCTTCTAAAACAACAACAACTTGATCAGGACCAAATTGGAGGAAAGTTAACTATGAACCCCCAAATTTGGGATCCTCTCCAAACCTGTGCCAAAGTTTTTCAGTTGTTTTGCCAGGACCCAAACTGTGGTGTTTTGCAGCACCCAAATTTGGGGTTTGTAATTAATGGGCCCCCAGACTGGTAGGCAATGAGCACTGAAGGAAAGTAATTGCAATAATACCCTTGGGAAATGCTATAGCTCCATATTAGGGCTCTTGCAAAAGATGTTAAGTTCCATCTCTGGTATTTCCTTGTAGCGCTGGTGGACTTGAGCCGTGCTTTTCTTCTGGGGGGACGCAGGGGTACGCATACCCCTAAACATTTTGTGAATCTAAGTTGGACCTCATTGAGGGGCAGTATTTCAATATGAGTAGGAAAATGAGAGTACCCCTAAACACACACACACACACACTCAACCAGCCCTCACGCTCCCTTTCAAAAGGCAGGTAAGGAGGTGCCCAGCTTTGGGAAGGAGGCGTGAGGGCTCTGGCAGGGTCCTAGAGCCCTTCCACCTCCTTCCCAAATCTGGGAAAGCACCAACTAGGCTTTGAGTAGCAGAAGGGAGGACTGTAGGACCCTGTCTGAGCATCACACCCGTATCCTTGTGCGTGTATCATTGGGAGGAGGCGTTGCCTAGAACCGCAAAGCTTCAATGGCTGTGGTTCCTCTTTGCGCTCAGGAGAAGCTGGTCTTCCATGCTGCACCATGCTGGGCAGGACCCCCTCCAAATGACACACCTCCTTCCAGCAACACGCACATGACACACACGCAACGTCACACACGCAACGCAGGTGTGACGTCACACACGCAACGCAGGTGTGACGTCACACAAGCGATGCATGTGTGACATCACATGCGCCATGCGACGCTCCAATGCCCTCCAGTCTTCAGCCCAAGGCAGCACCTCTGATAGGAATTGGGCCTTTAGTATTGTGTCACCAACCCTCCGCAATACCCTCCCGTTAATTATTAGCTGTCTTAATGATTTGCTGTCTTTTCAGGGGCTACTGAAGACTTTCCTCTTCTAACAAGCCTTTTATGCTTTCCCAGTCTGCATCCATATTGGAATTATTTCTAAGGAGTTTTTATCGTTTCATTCATGGGTGTGGCCAGGGGGCGGGTGTGTAGGGAGATGCAGCCACCCCCTTAAATCAATAAAAATCAATAAAGATACATAGCTAACTGAGGTTCTGCCCCTCCCACAAAAGGCCTGCCCCTTCCCACCCCCCAAAAAACCTGGCTACGCCCATGGTTTTGTTGCTTGTTGTTTTCTGCCCTGGGCTCCTTTTGGAGGAAGTGCAAGGTATCAATTTAATAAATAAATAAGTTGACCCCCTGTGCAATGCAGGCAGTACAAAGCAGGATAGACTAGTAGTCTGGCTCATTCAGTGCAAGGAAGTCTCCGATGTTCTTAGGAACCAGAGTGAAAAGTTGAGGGAGCCCCGGTTGACCTGTGAGCCTGTGGTTCCTTGCCTTTCTTACCTCATCGTCAGCAGCGACCAAGAGTCCCAGTGGAAAGATTTTTTAGAAAACCACAGGGCTGAGCGTATGTGACTCAGATATCATCCTTCCTCTTGTTGGTATATAAGCTGCCTCAGCTAAAACTGGCATGTGTTCATATTGTGAAACTTGAACTTTCTCAAGGGTTAAGAGCTGTTGTGAGTTGTGACTCCTGTCGCACTTTTCATTCTGCTTCGTAATTGGCGCTTTGTTTTATCTTCCCAGCGGGGAGATCGGGCTGAACGCAAAGTGGCTTGCCCAAGGCGGCCCAAATAGCTGAGTAGAGAAACCTGAAGCTCCCGCTGTCCAGACCCATGACCCAATCACCTGTTTTTCTCAGAAATATTTTACGTTTGTTCAGCAAACATGTTGGTCATGGTTACTGATGCGTCAGCATTTCCCACAATACATGGGGGGTAGCGTTAATCAGCTGCTGCAGCACAGAGGTGGGCAAAGTGGACTCTACCCCCCCCCGGGTGTTTCGGGAAAGGGAGCAACACCAACAACAACATGGAATGGATGCGATGGGATGGGATGAAATGAAATAACATTTACAATTTGGCAAGGAATCCTTCTCTAGGGTGGTAATGAGTGTCTCAGATAATCAAGTGACTCCCATAGGTCCTAAGATCTGCACTGAATAATGTCCAGGGTGATGTAGTGATTAAGAGCGGTGGACTCGTAATCTGGTGAACCGGGTTCACATCTCTGCTTCTCCACATGCAGCTGCTGGGTGACCTTGGGCCAGTCACACTTCTCTGAAGTCTCTCAGCCCCACTCACCTCACAGAGTGTTTGTTGTGGGGGAGGAAGGGAAAGGAGAATGTCAGCCACTTTGAGACTCCTATGGGTAGTGATAAAGCAGGATATCAAATCCAAACTCTTCTTCTTCTTCTATTAGCAAATGCACCAATCAGAAAGGCACAACCAGCAGTTATGTACCAATTCAGGTAACCCATTAGCACTTGAAATTCTACCTATTGGGGGAAGAGCCATAATTCAGTGGCAGAGCAACTGCTTTGCATGTAAAAGGTTCAATCCCCAGCATCTCCAGGTAGCAATGAAACCATCCCCTGCCTAAATCCCAGAACAGCTGCTGCCAGCCAGTGTAGACAGTACTGAACTTTGGACCAGTGAGCTGACTCCGTATAAGACAGCTACCCCACTACAATGGCAAATGTGGAAGATCATAGAATGTTGCATTCCTATGATTCTTTTGGGGGGGGAGAGAGAATCATTTTGCCAGCCTCGTTGGCCTTAGTCATTAAAAACCTGTTGCTTCCAGGCATTCAGTTTGTGAGCTGAGTTCACCCCGCATAAAAAGCCCACCTCTGCAAAGCACAGGAACCTGCTCACACAGAGCTCGGAGGCCCATGGCGTCATCTGGATGACGTTTCCTGTTTATATCCTGTCCCCGAGCCTTTGTACCGGTTGGAATTCAGTTCCTGCCAACAGGAAAGCAGAGATAATTCATGCAGGAAGCACTCACGGTGAGGATGAAGCGAGCAGGGCATTGCCCGGGCTTCTTGGTGGGCCAGGATGTGAATAGCTTCTCGACTTCCTTTGTAAAATAAAGTCAAATGTTGATATAAATGGAGCCACTTTCCTCCGACTCAGCCGCCTTTCCCCTTTGATATGAATGAGCCAACAAACACTTTTCAAAACACTTCGCGTTTACCGTAGCTGCTCAAGGCTGCTGCTCACTCGCTGAGGTTTTTGTTCTTTTTAACAGCAGGCATCCTCAAAGGTGCTTCAAGCCAGCTTATGCCAACCTGGCACCCTCCAGCTTTTCTGGACTACAGTTCCCATCAGCCTAAGCCAGCAGTGCTGGGGAACCTTTTCTCTGTCGAGAGTCCATTCCAGTGTGGTGTAGTGGTTAAGAGAGGTAGTCTCGTAATCTGGGGAACTGGGTTTGTGTCTCCGCTCCTCCACATGCAGCTGCTGGGTGACCTTGGGCTAGTCACACTTCTTTGAAGTCTCTCAGCCCCACTCACCTCACAGAGTGTTTGTTGTGGGGCAGGAAGGGAAGGAGATTGTTAGCTGCTTTGAGACTCCTCAGGGTAGTGATAAAGTGGGATATCAAATCCAAACTCTTCTTTAGATGTAACCTACCAAGAACCACAGACCTTGAGTCAAACTTGGGTACACCAGAAACAAAAGTGGCATTTTGCCACCTCTCTCTTTGTCTCTATCTCTCCCTTTGTACGCCACCCCTTTCTCTCTCCTTGCTGCTCCTCTCTGCCCTATTTCCCCTTTTGCTACTCACCTGAATGAGGCTGAAACCTCATCGGCCTCATATTTGGCCAAAGAAAGTGGTTTTTGACCAGTGTGCCGTGGCACCCTGGGGTGCCTTGAATGATGGTCAGAGGTGCCACGGGCAAAACTGGCCTCTGTCCCTCTTTCCTTCCCTCCCTCCTCTGATACCCTCTTGCATCTCTCTCCCAAAGGCTTGCACAGCTATTTGTCTCAGCAACCCTGGCTACAAGCTCCCCAGGCGAATGGTGCCTCTGGGGCTGGCCAGGGGGTACTTCCAAGGCCCCTGTGTGGCAGCGTGAGAAGGCACCTCTTTTTGGAGCGGTGGGTGGCAGCTCAGAGGCTGGGGAGGCAGCTGCCCAGAGGACTCCCCAGGAGAGGAGAGAGGAGAAGAGGGAAGACTCCAGAAGGCAGGGTGTTTAAAAAGGGGTGAGAGGCTGCCAGCTCTGCAGGAAAGGGGTGGCATAACTGAGCTCCTGAGCCCCACATGGGTGCCACAGAAAGAATGTAGTTGATCAAGGGAGCCATGAACTCAAAAAGGATTTCTAATCTCTGGATTAGAAACCTTTCACCCACTTTCAGGTCACATAAGGTAAAGGTAAAGGTACCCCTGCCCGTACGGGCCAGTCTTGACAGACTCTGGGGTTGTGCGCCCATCTCACTCAAGAGGCCAGGGGCCAGCGCTGTCCGCAGACACTTCCGGGTCACGTGGCCAGCGTGACAAGCTGCATCTGGCGAGCCAGAGCCGCACACGGAACGCCGTTTACCTTCCCGCTAGTAAGCGGTCCCTATTTATCTACTTGCACCCCGTGGTGCTTTCGAACTGCTAGGTTGGCAGGCGCTGGGACTGAGCAACGGGAGCGCACCCCGCCGCGGGGATTTGAACCGCCGACCTTTCGATCGGCAAGCCCTAGGCGCTGAGGCTTTTACCCACAGCGCCACCCGCGTCCCCCTTCAGGTCACATACAGACCTACAAAAAAATAAATCCATTTTTTTAAAAAAAGTTATCTGGTTGGGCCCATTGTTATGAGCAAAAGGTAAATGTAGATAAATATTGTTTGGCTTTGCTTCTTAACAGGCTTCTTCTGGAAGAAAGTGTCTGTAGGACACCCTCTGATTCAGCAGATTCTTTTATTTTCATCCACGAGTTTTTACAGCCATAACAACAGTCTTCAGGGCCAAGCAACACGGCGCGTCGCTTCACATGCTAGGAAGCTCTGAAACACAACAGTTCCCCCACAACTGTGTGAAGGGAAGTACCTTTCGAGATATCTGTGGAACACAAGTTTACAGGAAATTCTGAAAGCAATTAATCTGGAAAAGTGACCAAGATTTATTTGCGTTAGTGAAGCCGGGGACAGAGGGATTGAAATGGAGAGTCTAGGTTTGAAGGTGCTTGGGCTCAAACTATGTGCCAGGGAACACTTATCACCAGGGGCTTCTCAATCAGAAAATCAGTATAAATGGCCAAGGGTCCTCAAAATACAGCTTGCTTACTCCTAGTCATCTGCTGCAATTCATGTCCTCTGAATATGGCATTTATTTTTGTATTTAACTTGCAGCCTTGCAGATGCTGTTGGACTCCCACCAGCCCAGATATCATGGCTAAAGGTCAGGGGTGAGGATGGGAATTGTAGTTCAGCAGCAAGATCATTAATAAGAGAGTTCCTGCCCCCATGGTCGCAGTCTAAAAGGCATGGCACAAAAGCAAAAAGGATGCAAAAGGAAGACAGAAAAAAGGTTTTTTTAATGTTTAATGTTTCATTATGTTTTGATGTATGATGGAAGGTATAATAATAATAATAATAATAATAATAATAATAATAATAATAATAGAATTGAATAGGATGCCTCTATTTTCATCAAAGAAATGTTGGAAGGTATGTATACACCGAAACTGAATCCTCACAAGATGTAGGCCCTTTGGGTGAATGGTTCCAATGTCTGGAACTTAGGCTTGTTACCTGTTCTGGATGGAGCTGCACTCCCTCTTGGGGACGCAGGTGGCGCTGTGGTCTAAACCACTGAGGCTCTTGAGCTTGCCGATTGGAAGGTCGGCGGTTCGAATCCCCGCAACGGAGTGAGCTCCTGTTGCTCTGTCCCAGCTCCTGCCAACCTAGCAGTTTGAAAGCACGTCAGTGCAAGTAGATAAATAGGGACCGCTGCAGCAGGAAGGTAAACGGCGTTTCCGTGCACTCTGGTTTCTGTCACAGTGTTCTGTTGCATCAGAAGTGGTTTACTTATGCTGGCCACAAGACTCGGAAAGCTGCCTGTGGACAAACACCGGCTCCCTCAGCCTAAAAGCAAGATGAGCACCGCAACGCCATAGTTGCCTTTGATTGGACTTAACCGTCCAGGCGTCCTTTACCTTTTACCTTTACCTTGCACTCCCTCTGAAAGAACAGGTCTGTGATTACTCCTTGGTCTCTTTGCCACTGAAGACCTAAGTGGCCTTGGTAGTTAGGAGTGTTGGCTTGTATGCCAGCTACAGACAGGGATAGCTTGTCTACAGTGGTCTCTGCACAGGAAATCCTGAGGCTGGATTATTGCAATGCGATCTTGCATTTGGTGCAGAAGCTGCAGTTAGTGCAGAATCACTAACTTGTGATCTACCTTTCGTCAGCAGCATATAGCACTGGTGCTGAGGGAACTGCACTGGCTGTCAGTATGCTACCAGGCCAAGTTGTTAGTGTACAAAGCCCTAAACAACATGGGAGCAGGATTTCCGAAAGATCACCTTATTCCCTATATCCCTGCCTCATAAGTCAGGCAGCACACAGAGCTAATGTGCTTTGCACAGGCAGTTTAGGAACTGCTGCTGTTCCTGGATTGTGGGTCCTTAAAAAAAATAAAATCAGTATTATGTAGTTTTTAGTAAAGATCCTGTGCTAGGGAAAAATAAAAACAATTCCTATTCTTATTATAATGGTGGTGATGGTTGTTTGCTAGTGGAGTGTCCCTCAGCGTAAGAAGAGGTAGATGTTGGGAATAGCACTGAGGTTCCGGCAAAACATTTTGTGCATACAACAAATCCAAAATAAGACATTTGCTTTGAGATCACTACTTTGGGCTGCATAGAACGGAGACTGGAAAGGAAGAAAGCTCTGTGTTTGCAGAAGCATAACTGAGACCAGATTTTTTTGGACAAAAATACTGCTAACTGGTGGCAATGCACAAAGAAACGAAACACGTGGTGCCATTTTCTCTTTGCAGGACTGGAAGCATAATATAGGTTCGCAGATCACATTGAATCTGGAATTAATAAAGACACTGAAGCTGGACCTCTCTCTCTCTCTTTTTGACAGGATGCCTTGCTTTTCAACAGAAGCATGTTATAACAAGGCCATCTTATATTTTCCCTCAGCCAAGGTTTCCCTGGAGCAAATGGCAGGGCCAAATTTGGCAAGAAGGATAATCATCTAGGCTGCCGTCCTAGCCCAGTTACATGACAGAAAGTTTCATTACACTCAGTGGGTCTTCCTTCTGAGGAGACATGTACAGTGGTAACTCAGGTTACAGATGCTTCAGGTTACAGACGCTTCAGGTTACAGACGCTTCAGGTTACAGACTCCGCTAACCCAGAAATAGTACCTCGGGTTAAGAACTTTGCTTCAGGATGAGAACAGAAATTGTGCTCTGGCAGCGCGGCGGCAGTGGGAGGCCCCATTAGCTGAAGTGGTACCTCAGGTTAAGAACAGTTTCAGGTTAAGAACGGACCTCCAGAATGAATTAAGTACGTAACCAGAGGTACCACTGTATAAGTCTGCATTATATTGTTAACCCTAATATTCAAGTAAGGGAAATCCAGAATGGGATTTCTTGCCCTTCACCTCAGGCATCGAACTGTCTTGAACTGGCCCTGAGAAGCAAAGTTAAACCTTTGTTCTAGAAGCTTCCCCCTTCTCCCTCCCCTCAGCCCATCTCCAAGCTCTTTCCAGGAGCTAGTGTATAGCACTTTGTGTTCTGTGCTCGCGATCCCTGTCTAGACACTGCCCAACAATGAACTGAGGTATCTTCTGTTTTTCAATGTGCCCCGTTGTCAGATGGGCTTTGCCTTCATTCAATAGCTGTTTATTTTTCTTTCTGCTCCTCTCTGCCAAACAGGCTACCTTTTTTTTTCTCCTCCCCCTCACATATCACGGTTCCCTTGGGTTAGCAAGGCTGGTTTTATTGGCAACGTATCGTAACCAAACTGTGCTCATCACGTCAGATTGAGCAAACACCCCGCTTTCGCCTGCAGACTCTTTCTTCAAGGGGATGCTTTGGCTTAGTGTCTTTCGAGGGCTGTTTGCTTGAAGATGCTTTGCAGCACAGAAGATCAATCATATACCTGCTCCACAAACCACTTGAGCCAAAGTGGGCAGGTTATAGCCAGCATGTTATTTATGTGGATGGAGTCCCAGTTGGTTTTAGCGGAACAAGATGTTTAATGCCAGAATCCCGACTACCTGAAATGGGCTACAAGCAACGTAAAAAGAAAACCTGGTCTTTCACAAATAAATAATGAGCTAATGATTGCCATGTGCCTGCTCTGGCTCACTCCCCGCCCCTTGCACTGGAGATAACATTAAAAATAAAAAAAAATACAAAGAAGAAGCTTCCTTATACTAAGTCAGACCATTGGTTTATCTTTCCCCCAACCTCCTGGTTTTAATATCTGTAGGTGTTTTCTTTTTGTGTGCATGTGTATAAGTTGCATTGAGCTGCTTGTGGCAAAGAAGCGACTAGTATATTTAATCATGAGACTCAGCTAGATTAGTAAAAAAAAACCAGCGTTTTGAATGCGTTATAAACATGCAACACCAGAAGGCGCTGGAGAGCAAAGAAAAAATTCTATGTGATTTTACATAGCGTTTTTTTCTTTTGCAAAACAATTTAATTTCTAACTTATTATTTATAGTGGTCCCCCCCCATGCCCTGTGTGTAGATCCACCTATGATAATAATCTAGCTAAGTATTGTCCACACTGACTAGCAGTGGCTCTCTAGGGCATCATACAGGAGTCTTTCCCAGCCCTACCTAGAGATGCATTCAGAGCAGAAGCCTACGCAAGGAGGGACTACATGACAAACATCACATGCAGTTTGGCCCTAAGAGAGATACCCACCCTAAGGAAACCTCCTTCCTTGGAGGTTTTTAAGCAGAGGTTGGATGGCCACCTGTCATGGATGCTTTAGTTGAGATTCCTGCACTGCAGGGGGTTGGACCTTTGGGTCCTTTCCAATTCTACAATTCACATGATGCTTACATAATTTTCATAGCAATCTTGCCATACCTCGTCCCACCTAGTCCAGCCAACAGTGGTTTCAAAAACATTTGAAATATGTTTTGAAAAAGACATAATTTACCTTCTGTGCTGACCAAATTCTGGTGCTTGATTTGGCTTCTACAGGTTGCCTTAGGAGGGCTGCCTCTGTAAATACTCTCCTCCCCCTCTTTTTATGTTAACAGAAAGGAGAATTTATGTTCATACACCTACTTTCCTCGCATAAAAATCTTAGGGCTGAACCTTATAAGGAACCTGGTTTCCAGAAATGGAAAATGGGGGGGGAGGGACAGTGGAGCCAGAATAAGACCCCTTCTGCAGTATAGATTTAAAGCAGTATTATACCACTTTAAACAGTCGTGGCTTCCCCGCAAAGAATCCTGGGAACTGTAGTTTGGTTAAGGGTGCTGGGAATAGCCACTCTGTGTGGGGTAAACTACAATTCCCAGGATTTTTTGGGGGGAGGGGGGTAGCTCATCAGTCACCTGCACTGGACTTGAGTACCTTTCTATTCTCCCAAGCACAACAGACTCACTGGAGTATGGAAGTGGGCATTTCATCGGCTGAGAAGCCATGCCAGGGACAGAGCTTAAGGCTACTGAGAGGCAAGGTAAAGAAGATAAACACACCCAAAGCAGGCATTGCTCCCTTCCAAGGCCAGATCTTTTTCAGGGATTAGGCCAGCTTGTGGTCATTTGAGTCATGTGTTTACTTAGTTATCACTGTGTTGGCCAAGGATAAACAAATCTCTGCAGGCTTCATTTACAGGACGGGACAGAAAAGCAGGTCATTCTAAACAAGCCAAGGGAACTTGGGATCGGGCAGCTGCAATGGCATGCCTTGCAGGGGCATTGAAATCATCGCAGTTCCTCCAAAAAAACACAGAAAGTGGGATGTTGGTACCTATATGGTACAGCTCATCCGATGACCAGCAAAATAACAACAACAACAACATCTGGCTGGATTTCCCCAACCGAATATTAAAAACAATACAGTGTCAGACATTAAAAACTTCCCTAAACAGGGGCGCCTTCAGTTGTCTTTTAAAAGCTAAAAGCTAAAAGCAAGGAAGTATACTGTTATGTACTGAAGTTCTCACCCTGCGCCAGCAGGGGGATACTGTACATAGTTTTCACTCAGGTCCACATATGCAAATAAGGGATTGAAAGTGACGTTCAGTGATTGGATAGTTACAGAAAGTGCTACAGTTACGTTGTACTGGAGCTCTATATAAGCAGGCTGGCTGAACCCTTCAGTTCAGTTCTGTTCTGGCCTGTGAATAAACAAGAGCTCTTTGAAGAATCGTTGTGTCGTCTGATGTGTTCACCCACAACTTAACATACACGCTGAAGAATTGGTTTTGTCCACCCTGCCTTGGGTTGCACAGGTTACTGATTTGGGTTTTATGGGTGGGGTTCTTGTTTTCCTCCCCTCCCTGTTTTAATTTTGCTTTTTAACGGGACCTTCTGGTGAGTGGCGGGTAAGAAATGCAAAGGATGATAGGATCACAAAATTGTATGATTGCAAAGTTGAAGGGGCGGACCACAAGGGTTATCTAGTCCAACCCCCTGCAATGCGGGAATCTTTTTGCACAACGTGGGGCTCAAACCCACGACTGTGAGATTATGAGTGATGATGATGATGATGTTACACTGGAGCAGTGGCGGACCTACATTTTGGGGGCCATGAAGCTTGAACTGTTACTTCGCAACCAGCAACAAGGTCTGGGTAACCATTGTTCTCTTCTTCAGTGGGGTTGCCTTTACAACACCTGTGCTGCTGACTCTCAAACTTTGCAATTCTTTTTTGTTAATTGTTTTTATTAAAGATTTTCTTGGGTTACAAGAGTCCATACAGCGTTTCTGCTTTCAGTTCACAGAGTTCTTTTCTGCAGATCATTCAAACGTTGGGATTGTTGAAATATATACAACAGAAAATTAATCAATTTGAGTCGTGCGACTCCCAGTTGCATCCACTAGACCCACTTTTTAAAAGCAAGGTGGACTAAAGTCGCTTCGGGGCCCCCTCTGGGATTAGGAGTCCTGAATCTTAAGTGTCATTTGTTTCATATTAGATCCACTGCTGTACTAGAGCCACTGGGAGCAGCTACGGCAGCACAGATCTGGCAGCAGGGTACCTGCTCATGATGCAGCACAGATCTTGCAAAATTCACAACTCAAAAGACCAAACATAGCCTCTAGCCACACATTGTGGCCTGACAGTGGTGCATTTTGCCTCTTTCATTGCCTGCTTGGCACTGCGACTGTCCATTCAATGGCGCAATTCATGGCTTGTGAATTGCCATACAGTGGTACCTCAGTTTTCGAACATCTTAGAACCCGAACAACTGGGAACCCGAACACTGCAAACCCGGAAGTAGGTGTTCCGGTTTTCATACTTTGCCCCAGAAGCCGAATGTGCTCCTGAGCTTCCATTTTCACTGTTCCACAGTTAATTTGAGAGTCCCCCCCCATCATAATTAAGGCTTTTCCCCTCCCATTTGTAATCTTGAGCAGCCCCCACCCCCATCATAATTAAAACCTTCTGTTTCTGATTGCAGTGTTCTGAAGTGATATCTGGTGCTTTTGTTTTTGCTGTTCTTTTGAGTTTTTGTTTGTGTGGCTCTCATTTTTGTGACTGTGGCTTGTTTTTCGTTTTATGATTGATTGATTGATTGATTGTGTGACTGCGGAAATGGATAAAAGCCCCCCATCCAAACAATGACTGTCATCAGTGCAAGTAAGAAAAAAAATTATTTTACTTTCTATCATCTACAATACTGACTTATTTATTTTATAGTACAGAACATTGATTATTGCTTTCATTTTATGGATCAATGGTCTCATTAGATAGTAAAATTCATGTTAAATTGCTGTTTTAGAGGTTGTTTTTAAAAGTCTGGAATGGATTAATCCATTTTGCATTACTTTCTATGGGAAAGTGTGCCTTGGTTTTGGAACGGACTTCTGGAACAGATTAAGTTTGAGAACCAAGGTACCACTGTATTAATTTTGGTGGACCATAGTTCAGTGGCAGAGCTTCTGCATTCAAAAGATCCCAGGTTCATTGCCTGGCTTCCCTAGGCAGTGCCCAAGGCGGTAGGGACCCTAAGCTAGTTATAAGGCAGCTTCTAGTTCACATGCTGGATGAGATGATTATATAAGTTCTGCAGGTCTTGCCAGTGCCTGAGTAAAATGCACCTCTGACTCACAGGCTGGACAGTCCTCAGTCTAGCTAATATCTGCATCTCGATCAGTTACGCTCAGTGCAGTATATACCGCAGGGATCCGCGCGTAGGCTCTCGCATACTTATTTCACTCAACGCAAATTGGAACAGACATGACGGAAATAAGAAGGCGCAGCTGTGGTTCACCTTCTTATTTACTGAGCGCTTGTTTTTTGCCCAGATGTTCCCATGCTGAGAAAATGCGGAGAAGCACAGCTCGTAGGAAATACAAGGAAATACTTGCAAATGCTTTACATGCGTGAGGTTGTGTTACCATGAATGCACGTCCAAAGGGCTGACGGTTGTGAAACAAACCACACTTGACGTCATCAGCAGCTTCGAAGAAGAGGACATTTCTCTCCCTGCTCCTGCCCAACACACACCAATATCCCCAGAGATCCACAAAGCTGGATGGCCGTAGTTCTTTTCTGAACGCTTAAAGGAACCCAGCCTGCTTATAAGCAAGCTATCAACCTTGTGCAATCTTTGGCTGGAGGGAGAAATATCTCATCTGTTGTATACTAGCAGAAAGGGGGGAGAAGTCCGTGAGCTGCTGAATCTCTACTGCCAGCTGGTGGCTTCTGTGGAAGTAAGGACACTAAGTGTCACACAGGATTGGGCCTCTGTTCCAACAAGGCTATAGGATGCACGAGCAGAATCCGAAACCAGGGAAGAGAAGCAGCGCAAGAAGAATGGAAAAAGTTTAAGGACTATCTAAAGAAATATTACAAAATTAATGAAAGTTAGAATGATGTTGGACTGGAAAGTAAATGGTTACTATTAGCAATGGTTAAGACAAGGAGAATAAGGAAGATTAGCTTAAATCTAAATTAAAATAAGGGAAGATTTGCTGAGTAATTGATAAGAATTTGGATTACAGAAAAGGGAGGCATGAGGAAGTCGGGGAAGAAAGGTATAAGAAATTAAGATATGAAATGGTACTTGTTTCTTGTTTTGTTTTTGTTTTTGTTTGTTTATGTATTTGTTGTATTTATGTTATGTTTGTGTGGTTATAAAAACTTTTTAATAAAAAATATTATAAAAAAAAATATAGGATGCACTAGGTAGATTCTCTAATTAAAAAACAGAAGTCGTCTTTCAGCTGCATTCCACAGTCTATTTATTTAGGCATCAATTGTCCTTCACCAAATCATCCCAGAATGGGGCATGCACAGCATGTTATGGTGCCTATATTAAAACCAAGGCTGTGCTCACATTACTGGCTCCAAACACAGCAAGGGCATCCTTTTTCTTAATTTGGATGGATGCCGGTTGTGTGGGGAGAAAGAACTCAAAACTTGGGCTGTGTACACATCCTCATTTGCTTCAGCCCCTGTTCACTCCCGCCAGTGGTGTCTGCAGCCAAGTACACATGCCACGAGCCAAAATCCATATCTATCCTGTAGTTTCTTGAGAAATACTTCTGTTTGATGTGTTTCCCCTCAAACCAGCTTCGATCTAACTCAGAAACTTTAGCCACATTCACTTTGTACTTTAAGATGGTGTGTGCATTTCAGAGAGCCATTGCACATGTGCAGATGACAACTTTGTGAGTAGTTTTTTTATTGGGTTTGTAGGGACAAGGAAACCAAAAGGGTAATGGGCATTCGGTCAAGGCACCCTGCCTCCTCTCTGACACAAACAACACTGTGCAAATGCAGCTTGACACAACCCTTGCTGTGTTTAAGCCACTCATGTGAACATATCCCATAGGTGTTCAAGGCAGGAGAAAAACTGTTGGGTCTCCCACTGAAATAAATGGGAATGAGAATGAATGAAGATGACGAAACCAGTTGGAATTCCATGGGAACACACATGCCATTCTGATGCATTGAAAACAAAGTGAATAAAAAGGTTTAATAAGGAAAACAAAAGCATTCCCGTCCACCCCCTGTGCACTTCTATTTGGGAGAGCATTTCTTCTCCATTTCCTAAAGTGGTTCACAGGTGTCAGCAAGCCCAAATGGTAATTGATTTCCTATCTTTTCTCTGGGATGCAGTGCATTTGGGGCAGAGCTGGGATGGAGAAGATGTACACGCTCAGCTCTTTTGCAAGTCCCCGGGTTCCTCTTCTTGGCTTCTAAGGTACGTGCACTCCTTGCGCAGGGCCTGAGAGCCAGTACAGGTGCTTCATCTGCGTAAGCGAGTCCTTGCTGGGACATGGAACTGATGAAGCAAATGATGTTGGGCCAAAAGCTGTCTGGAAATCACTCAGCTGCTCCCCACAAGCCAAACGATACCTGCCAATTTCCAGCCCGAGCTGGAACCTTTCCTGCGCAGTGGTGTGCAGATGCAGGCAAGAGGGGATAACGGTGCAAAAGAGCAGATCTAAATGTCTCACTTCTGTTCGCTGCCAATTCTTTCTTGGCTCCAGGGCTGCGATCCTTGCTTTGCAAGCTAAATCGGTTGTTTCCCAACCAAGGCTGCAGAAGAGCCAGTTATCAGCAAACAGCGGGTTTTGGGGGGAATGTTTGTGGCTCCATGGTAGAGCACAAGCTTGGCGTCCAAAAAGTCCCAACTTCAGACCCTGGCATCTCCAGGTCAGACTAGGAATGTTCCCTGCCTGGAACCCTGGAGAGCCACTGCCTCCTCTTCATCGATAATACTGAGCTATTATCATTATTTATTAGACTTGCCAGTCATTTGTTGCACAGAGGCAACTTACAGCATTTGGACAAATGTTAAGTGTGTTATAATATTGGCACGTTTCTGCAAAGACACATGCAACTCATATATATAAATTTTAAAGAACGGCAGATTATGACAATGGCAGTGATGATTACCAGTAGGTGCTAGGTCAGGTTGCAATGATTTAAAATACAGAATTAAAAACAGAGAAAACTGATTGCAGTCACAGAGATTGGGCGGGTCCAGAAAATACACGTCTCAAGTGTCAAAGGCCAGGGTAAAGGATAACTCTGCTGGATCAGAACAAAGATTCATCTAGTCTTGCATTTGGCTCATACAATGGCCACTGGGAGCCCCCCAGGCAGGATATGATTGTAACAACACTCTCCCCTCTTGTAAGGAACCTTCCGGCGTCCCTAAACAGAAAAAAGAACCTTGCATTCCAGAATGAAATATTCTAACATCATCCATTGCCTAGTCTCTATTGGTGATTATCTGGGGTTTTTTAAGTGGGGGAGCATTCAAAAATGTCATTCTCCACTGGCAACTTTCAGTGACGCAAGTCTGTTCTGCCACCTTGGTATTCTATCATTGCATTCTGCTGTGTGCATAGACCAGGCTGAATGTTTATCCATAGTTTTAGAATACAGTCATACCTCGGGTTGAATGTGCTTCGGGATGAGCGCGTTCGAGTTGCGCTCCGCGGCAACCCAGAAGTAATGGAGTGTGCTACTTCTGGGTTTTGCCACTTCCACATGAGCAGATGCTCAAAATGACGTCATGCACAGAAGCGGCGAAAAGTGACGCACGCACAGACGTGCCATCGTTGGTTACATTTGCTTCTAGATGCAAATGGGGCTCCAGAACAGATCCCGTTCGCATCTAGAGGTACCACTGTGCTCTTATTCCACTTTCAAGTCCCCAGAGCCTCTGAAAGCAGCAAATATTTCATAGCAAAATCACAGTCAAGCCATTAAGAAGAGAAATAACATGGGCCCCATCTGCACTGTACAATTAAAGCATTGCCATACCACTTTAAGCAAGCATGGTTTCCCCCAAAGCATCCTGGGAACTGTAGTTTGTTGAGGGTGCCGAGAGTTGTTAGGAGGTCCCTGTTCTCCTCGGAGAGTTACAGTTCTCAGAATTCCCTGGGAAGAGTGATGATTGTGAAACCACTCTGGGAATTGCAGCTCTGCCATAGGTTCGTGCCACATGTTGTTTTTGTTTTTATTAGTTTTTATTTAAAAATGTCTTGTGTTACAAAACGAACAGATAAACAAGGGGAAGTACATATAGTCTTTAGGTCATATGAGACACTATTGTCATTAAACTATGGAACACCCTTAGTGATAGCCACTGCCACCTTGGATGTTGTTGTTGTTGTTTAGTCGTTTAGTCGTGTCTGACTCTTCGTGACCCCATGGACCAGAGCACGCCAGGCACTCCTGTCTTCCACTGCCTCCTGCAGTTTGGTCAAACTCATGCTGGTAGCTTCGAGAACACTGTCCAACCATCTCGTCCTCTGTCGTCCCCTTCTCCTTGTGCCCTCCATCTTTCCCAACATCAGGGTCTTTTCCAGGGAGTCTTCTCTTCTCATGAGGTGGCCAAAGTACTGGAGTCTCAGCTTCAGGCCACCTTGGATGGCTTGGACCAATTCACGAAGGAGAAGGCTGTCAACAGTTACTAGCCATTATGGCTATACTCTGCCTCCATGGCTAAATACCAGTTGATGGAAACCCCAGGAGGGGAGAGTGCTCTTGTGCTTATGTCCAGCACCAATATGCTGGACTTGATGGGTCGATGGCCTGATCCAGCAGGCTCTTCTTACCATCTTACATTCTAGGGCTCACTTGGAACCATCCTCTGTCAGGACTCCCCAAGATAAGACTCTCAACCCTTGTTGCCCTTGTGTCGCAAGCTTCAACAGGCCTGCCTACCCGAGTCCTCTCAAAAGAAATGTTATTTCCCTCCACCGAAGACTCTGCTATGCACTAAGGATCTGTTTTCTGGCAGGTCTTGAGTCAGACAGCTTGTAAACTCAAAGCAGGTTGATTTCATGTTTTCCTCAGGCAGCTTCGAGTCACGGATAATTCATTAGCTACACATCCTTAATTAAAATGCTGCCCAGCAGGCTAAACAGGCCTGGAAATTGGCCAAATGGCCAAATGTTCACCCCTGGCTTGGTCAGGCCAAACACCAATGTGGCTTGCATTTGTGATCTGGCAGCATTTTCCTTCTGCAGGCTGGGATGCTGCTGGTGTGTGTGTGTATTTGTGTTTGTTTGTGTGTGTGTGTGCGGCTCCCAGCGAGATCCTTCAGGACGTGGCAGGACTCCACGCTAAACAAAGGAATAGGAAAGCCATTGAGAAGAAGCTGTGGTTGGGTGGGACCAATGGTATGAAGAGTGCCAGTGTGGTGGAGTACAGAAAATGTCAACCTTGACCAGGAAAGGTAAAGGTAAAGGGACCCCTGACCTTTAGGTCCAGTCATGGACGACTCTGGGGTTGCAGCGCTCATCTCGCTTTATTGACTGAGGGAGCCGGCGTACAGCTTCTGGGTCATGTGGCCAGCATGACTAAGCCGCTTCTGGAGAACCAGAGCAGCGCACGGAAACGGCATTTACCTTCACACCAGAGTGGTACCTATTTATCTACTTGCACTTTGACATGCTTTCGAACTGCTAGGTTGGCAGGAGCAGGGGCCGAGCAACGGGAGCTCACCCCGTCACGGGGATTCAAACTGCTGACCTTCTGATCGACAAGTCCTAGGCTCGTTGGTTTAACCCACAACGCCACCCGCGTCCCTAGAACCAGGAAACCCGGGTTCAAATTCACTTTTCAGACACCCAGCTTGCTAGGTGATCTTGCAACAGTCACTATCTCTAACCGGACAATAATTTCATTTCAGATTAGGCCACAGTTAGCTACATCAAAGCAGGATGCTTTTAGGTCCACTTGAAAAGAGGTGGGATGGTATCCTGCCCTCTCCCAAATGACTCCCACCCAAGTTTTCTTAAAGAACTGAAATGTGAAACTGTTGACCTTCTAACAAAAATATGTAGCTGGCCTTCTAAGATCAGTCTCCATACCTGAGGACTGGAAAGGGGCCACTGCAGCACTAGTTTTTAAGAAAGAGGTCCAGGGGGTGATTTGGAAAATTACAGGCTGGTTAAGTTAATATCTGTTTCGGGAAAACTAGTGGAAAGTATTATTCTAGGTAGAATTGCCATATCATAATGCTGTCTTACAAATCTGTGGTGGGACTGAACTTGGAATGCTGTGCAAAGTTCTGATCACAACATCTCGAAAAAGATATTGTAGAACCGGAAAGAGTTCAGAAAAAAGCAAGCTGTAATATTAGTATTTGGATGGGGTGAACCAGTCAATATAGTGTACTTGAGACTTCCGAGAAGCTTTTGATAAAGTTCCTCATCAAAGACTCATGAGTAAATTTAGCAGTTGTGGAATAAGAGGACAAGTTTTCTTATAGATTAGTAGCTGGTTAAAGAACAGGAGCAAAGAGTAGGAACCAATGGCCAGGTCTAACAAGGAAGACAAAGAGGGTTCCCCAAGAACAGTACTGGGACCTGTGCTTTTAAACTTGCTCATAAATTACCTGGAGTTGGGAATGAGCAATGAAATGTTCAAGTTTGCTGATAACATCAAATTGTTCAGAGCAGTAAAAGCTGGGGAGCTCTGAAAGACTCTCTCCAAACTGGGTGAATGGGCATTTAAATGGCAAGTGCAATTGAATGTAAATACAGTCGTACCTTGGAAGTCGAACAGAATCCGTTCTGGAAGTCCAAAGTCAAAGCTCCTGCAGCCAATCAGAAACCACGGAAGCCCCGTCGGACGGTTGCGTTCAAAAAGAATGTTTGCAAACCGGAACACTCACTTCCGGGTTTGCGGCGTTTGGGAACCAAAACATCCAAGTTCCAGGGCATTTGGGAGCCAAGGTACGACTGTAAGTGAAAAGTGATGCACATCAGGGGGAAAATATATATAATTTCACATATGTGTTCATGAGATCTGAAATGGTAGTGACTGACCAGGAACAGGACATTGGAGTCATAGTGGACTGCTCAGTGAAAATGTTAAGCCAGTGTGGCAGCTATTTAAAAAGGTGAATGCTATGCTAGGAATCACTGGGGAAAGGCCTGAAAATAAAACTGCCAATATCGTAAGGCTATTATAGAAATCGATGACATGGTGACGCTTGGAATAATGTGTGCTGTTCTGGTTGCCTCACCTCAAACAGGACATGGAAAAAGGGTTAAGAATAGAGGAGCCAAAGGATTAAGAGGATGGAGCAGATCTCTTATAAAGAAAAGATACAAGATTTGGCATCTTTTAGTTTAGAGAGCCAGTGTGGTGTAGTGGTTAAGAGCGGTAGTCTCGTAATCTGGGGAACCGGGTTCGCGTCTCCACTCCACCACATGCAGCTGTTGGGTGACCTTGGGCCAGTCACACTTCTTTGAAGTCTCTCAGCCCCACTCACCTCACAGAGTGTTTGTTGTGGGGGAGGAAGGGAAAGGAGAATGTTAGCCGCTTTGAGACTCCTTAGGGCAGTGATAAAGCAGGATATCAAATCCAAAAAGCAGGATATCAAATCCAAACTCTTCTTCTTCTTCTTCTTCTAGAAAAAAAAAGGTGAGATGGAAATTTATAAAAATTACGTATGGTGAGCAGAAAGTAGAGAGGTATTTTATTTCCATCTTTAAGACAGCATCTTAAAAAGTAGAGACATCACCTTGCCAACAAAGGTGGTTTTCCCAGTAGTGTATGGAAGTGAGAGCTGGACCATAAAGAAGGCTGATCGCTGAAGAATCGATGCTTTTGAATTATGGTGCTGGAGGAGACTCTTGAGAGTCCCATGGACTGCAAGAAGATCAAACCTATCCATTCTGAAGGAAACCAGCCCCGAGTGCTCACTGGAAGGACAGATCGTGAAGCTGAGGCTCCAAGACTTTGGCTGCCTCATGAGAAGAGAAGACTCCCTGGAAAAGACCCTGATGTTGGGAAAGATGGAGGGCACAAGGAGAAGGGGATGACAGAGGATGAGATGGTTGGACAGTGTTCTTGAAGCTACCAGCATGAGTTTGACCAAACTGCGGGAGGCAGTGGAAGACAGGAGTGCCTGGCGTGCTCTGGCCCATGGGGTCACGAAGAGGCAGACACGACTAAACAACAACAACATTTTATTTCCATTCTCATAATATTAGAACCTAAGAGCTTCCAATGAAGTTGAATGTTGGAAGATTCAGGAGCGATGCATTCAGGGCCACAGCTTAGTGGTAGAACACTTGCTTTGTATGCAGAAGGTCCCAGGTCCCCAGCATTTCCAGATAGGGCTGGGGAAGACTCCTCACCATAAATCCCAGAGAGCTGTTACTACTCAAGGTAGACAATACTGAGCAAGGTGGACCGAGGGTCTTACTCTGCAAAGGGCAGCTTCCCACGCTCCTATGACAAAACAAAAGCAGTAGTATTTCAATGCGCACTGTATACACATCTGTACCTGGAGTTGCCAGGGATTCAACCTGAGGACCTTTTGCACGCAAAGCATCTGTTCTGCCAGGGAGGCAGAGGCCCTCCCTCGTTCTTGTTTATTGTTTTGTGCATTGCACAGCTGAGTCCTGTAAGGGAAAGAGGCTCAGGGACTAAACCCTGGTGATGCGTGGTTCCAATTAAGCACTACAGAAAGAGGCCACTAACCATCCTACCACCAGCTGGTGTCAACGTGGTGCAGCGTGCAGACTATCGGGCTACTCGTGAGGAGGCCCAGATTCAAATCTGTGCTCAGCCTCAAAGCTTACTTAGCGACCTTGAGTCGGTCACTGTCTCTCAACTTAACCTACCTCACAGGGTTGTTGTGAGGAAAAATGAGGGTGGGAAAACAGTGTATGTTGTTTTGGACGAATGTTGGGATATGCATTTATTATTATTATTATTATTATTATTATTATTATTACTACTACTACTACTACTTCAATTTATACACTGCCATTTATCAAAAGATCTCAGGGCGGTGTACAACATTAGAAACACATTACAAAACATCTGTGATAAAAAAAACAGAATAAAAACATAGTAAAAAGCAGCCTGACCGACAGCCTAATAGTAAAATAAACACAATAATGGCAGTACTCCACACTTTTATAGGCCATAGATTACTTAATAGCCATAAGCCTATTAGGGTAAAGAGGAATGTTTTCGCCTGGTGTCTAAAGACGTGTAATGATGGTGGCAGGCAAGTTTCTCTTGGGAGAGCATTCTACAATCAGGGAGCCACCACAGAAAAGGCCCTCTTCTCTTGTTGCCACCCTCCAAACCTCTCTGGGAGCAGGGGCAAAGAGAAGGGCCTCAGCTGACAAGCACAGGGTATAAATAATAAACCCTTCTCCACATAGAGAGATCCATCAATATGCATCCCCACAGCATGGGGTAGCTAATGTGGATTTGTGTGTGTATACCAGGGGTAGTGAACCTGTTGCCTTCCAAATGCTGATGGATTGCAAGGCCGTACTGACTGGGGCTGATGATGGGAGTTGGACACCAACAACATCTGGAGGACCACAGATTCCCCACTCCAGATGGAAATGTGATTATATATATTTATATTTCAGTCTGGAGTGGGGATTCTGTGGCCCTCCGGATGCTGTTGCCCTCCGACTCCCATCATCAGCCGCAGCCAGTACAGCCAATGTTCTAGAGTGATGGGATTTGTAGTCCATCAGCATCTTTGGGGGGGCACAGATTCCCCACTCCAGACTGAAATACGTATTTCAATTCTCTCTCTCTCTCTCTCTCTCTCTCTCTCTCTCTCTCTCACACACACACACACACACACGCTGTAAATGTAAGGGCACATTGCAACAAGTGTTTTCTACGCGTCTCGTGCGCAGCTTGACTTCCTAAAACAGTAATTTAGCTCTCGCAACAGTTTTATGTGACTTGAAAGCAGCTCCCTGGTGCAAGACAACCCCCCTTATATTTCTCATTTATCTGGCGGCTGCCGATGTATGGGCAAGCTGCTTTTTGCAGAGCCGCCTGATTAGATTTCCAACAGGGCAGCTGTGGGCTCAGGATCTGTCTCCTTGTGCCCCAGTTTGTTAGGGGCTCATGTTCCGCTTTGGGACTCGGGACGACAGACCGCAGTGGGCAGGGTGGAGGAGGCAGCGGCAGTGGCGGCGGCAGCGGGATGGAGGGAGGGCATTACATGGGAACTGGTTACATTTCCAGCTTTCCCCCCCTCTTCTTTCCTTTTCTTTCCCCCCTTTTTGCTAATGAGAACTCCAAATGTCCACGGTGGGCTGTTCTCAGCATGGAGCTCTCAGCAGCGAAGACAGCCAGGGCCATTTTAATCATTTCCAGATTTGAGTGGGAGGTCAGGGCCCTGGGGTGCCGCTCCATGTCAGTTTTATAAACACTGCAGTTTTTCCAGATGGTCACTGGCTCCAGCCTGGCTAGCAGGTTGATTGGGCCAGACCAAAATAACAACAGGTGGAGAACAGGCCATGGCAGCTTCACACTATCTCCTTTTTCCATCCATTCCCCCTGAAAGAGGTTTTTTTTCACCCTGGAAAAAAAATGGAAAGGGGAGGAGAAAGCAATTACAGTTGCTGGGGCAAATCCACGCTGGATGTGAAATACAGGCACACACCTTTATACCGGGATGTTACAGGCCTGATGCTCTGGATTACCCCTTGTTTTCTCGCTTTATAGATAGGGGGCCATTTTCACCTGAGAAATTGTCCACTGTCACCAGTGGAAGTTGCCCATAGCAGTGGTCTGCGTGTTTGGCGACCATGGTGCGGGAAGTAAGCACTGAATTCCACCCCCTTCCCAAACACGGTGGTTTCGAGCCTGACACACACACCCCTTTCCCTGTAGCGGATATTTGCAATTTCAAAATGAGGCGCGTTTAATAGAAATCTCACAATGAACAATGGGTCCGGTTTGGTGGTAAGGAGAATGAAGCTCACTGAAGGCGCACCCCAGAAAACAATGCAATGAATCACCTGCTTCCGTAATGGCAGGCTCTTGGTTTTAGGGAGGCTGATGACGGAGTGCAAATTTCCCTTGTGATGTGAAGGCATTGTTTACCAACCATGCAGTTGTGTTCATGGGAGCATATTGTGGCTACTCTGCATGCGTGTGAAGGGGGACTTTGTCTGCTTCAGTTAAGGCAATGTTTCTACATGGAAAGTAGACATAATACAGTCATACCTCGGAGGTTGAATGGAATCCGTTCCAGAAGACTGTTTGACTTCCAAAACATTCAGGAACCAAGGCGTGGCTTCCGATTGGCTGCAGGAAGCTTCTGCAGCCAATCAGAAGCCTCAGAAGCCCCGTCGGAAGTCTGGGTTCCAAAGAACATTTGCAAACCGTAACAATCACTTCCGGGTTTGCGGCATTCGGGAGCCAAAACATTCGACTTGCAAGTCATTCGGCTTCCAAGGTACGATTATAAATACATGGTAGAATTCAGCAGCCAAGTAAAGTTCCTGAACATAAAGGTAAAGGGACCCCTGACCATTAGGTCTAGTCTTGGCCGACTCTGGGGTTGCGGTGCTCATCTCGCTTTATTGGCCGAGGAAGCCAGCATACAGCCTCCGGGTCATGTGGCCAGCATGACTAAGCCGCTTCTGGCAAACCAGAGCAGCACACGGAAACGCTGTTTACCTTCCTGCCGGAGTGGTACCTATTTATCTACTTGCACTTTTGATGTGCTTTCGAACTGCTAGGTTGGCAGGAGCAGGGACCGAGCAACGGGAGCTAACACCGTTGCGGGGATTCGAACCGCTGACCTTCTCATCTACAAGCCCTAGGCTCTGTGGTTTACCCACAGCGCCACCCACGTCCCAGCTTATATTACATGCTTATATTATGCTCTATGTGCAGGTCGTAGTTACTTCCTACATGGAAATGTTTTCTGCGTAGGAAATTTGTCACATCTGAAGTCACTGCCCTAAGGACACACTCATGAATGAACTACCATGCTCTTGCCCATGAGAGCTGATTTGACAACAAACCACTTGCTCTTTAACGTCTCAGAGGGTGCCTTGCCTTTTTCAAAAATTAAACCTCATTAGGCAGAATACAAATACAGCCAGTGGCGGCTGGTGCCCATTGGAACTGGTAGGATGGAAGACAGGGAGACCATCAATGGGGGAGCCAGAGAGAATGTCATGCAGAGCCAACTGATTTTGGGCCCCCTCCTCTATCCTTCTCCCTAGCCACGCCAGATTGGCTGGGGCAACCCTGTCAGATGGGCGGCATATAAATAAATCGTCGTCGTCGTCGTCGTCATCCCTACTGGCTTCTACACTGCAACACTCAATCTCAAAAGGAGGAAGCTGGCAGGCAGCAGCACCCCCTGGACAGGTTGTAAGGTGATAGGCAAATGAAGGGCTGACTAAGGGCAGGCTGATGCTAGAGGCTCTTTAGTACTAAATCGGAACAACCAGCAATCCATGGAGAATCCAATTGCCACTTGCTCCAATTCAGCACAAAGCTGTGAGTTTCCCCAGGGGAAAGTGGCGGAAGTATGGAATGAGCCTTGATTTGTGATGGACTGTGCCCAAGCCTGGCACCATTTAAGACCTAATAATAATTAGTTCTAAAAACCTGGGCCAACTGCAAACTGAAGCAGGACAGTGAAGTAGGTTCAGACTGCACATTTCACGATCTAATGGAGCAAAGCACTTATAAAAACCTTTCACTCAAATAGGGAAACCTTTTTCTGCACAGAAACCTACACTATTTCCTTGAAGGAGCCAAGAAAGTATTATCAACATGGTCACAGAGCTATACGTGGAGAGCTGTAAAAGTTTGTGCAAACGTTTGGGTGACAAATTCTACATCACCAAAAAAAGATGAATTGCATCACCCCCCCCAAAAAAAAAGAGGGCATTGGTTTGAATAAAATTTGCTTATGCTAATGTATATGTATTGATGCAGATTTAGAAATGATGGCTGTAGCTTACATAGAAATGCTGTCATAATGGGAAAGACCACAACCAGGTGGGCTATGTACATGTTCAATCTGTTGCCCAGGTGCTCACTAGGGATGGGAAATTTCAACTCTCTTGCTCTCGCTTGTTCTTGATCTTTAAATAGCACCTGGCCCAGACAGCCCTTCATGTAGAGGATACCTTGACACGGTGGACGGCCCTTCAAATAATGGCTCGACCTCTGTAAATTCGGACTCATTGCCACTGCATTAAGCATTGCTTAGCAGCCCGCAAGGGTAAAGTTTGGCACCATGAATTATACAGAAGTATGTAATCACTAGAATAATAAGAGTTATTTAATCAACCCCCACCCCAATGGTCTCTTAAATGCATCTGAATGTTGTGTGCGCACTTTAGGGCAAAAATCAGGACCGAAAAGTCACCTGAAGGAGCACATTTTGCCTAAACATGCCTTTGGTGGAATGCAATCTTCTCTACCCCTCTGCCCTCAGCCTTTCTAATTACACAATCTCGAGGAAAATGTATCTGTCTTTCCTGCATAATTTGTAGAAATTGCTCACAGTGTTGCAATTTAGCCTTTTGAGCCCCATTTATTTTGTGTAGATGAATGGGAAAGAGGCTTCCCCCCCTGTGACCAATAAAAAGACCTTGCAAGCAAAAAGAGACCCATATAAGGAGGCTGGAAGGGGCTCTGCTCTGTCGAAACACACAAGACCACAAGCCCGACTGCCTGGAAGGGTTTGCCAGCTGCTCCCAGGAGAGAGACCATTTAGCCAGTGGTCTGCGTGGAGGAAGTATTTCCTGGCCTGTTAGCCCATCAATAGTTCTACAAGTGCAAGAGCAATAAAATGCGGGGGGGGGGGGAGGACTCTGTCCATTGGATTTATGCTTCTGCACATAAACTTTTAATGCAATTGGAAGACTAATTGCAGATCTAATTGGCCAGCTTGATTACCAGGGCTGCATATGTGTGCAAATCAAATATCTGCAGAGGCAAATGCTAATTGGTTCTGTTTGTTTATGTAAAGTTCTCAGATAAGTAATTGTGTGTTTGCTGACATTTACATTTGGGGCGGAAAGGAGGAGGGAAGACATCTTTTTTACAGCCAAAATCCATAAACGGAGCCGGAAGAAAATTCCAGTCTACCCCAGTGGGCAATCAGTTGCTAACATTGTGGTAGATCTGTCTTTCTACTTGTTTTAATCCCCTCCACACCCCACAATTTTCCTTTCTCAATAATGGGATTTGCAATTAGGATGAGATTGTAAGAAAGCTGGCATGCTAGATTAAGCTAATGATGAGGGGCATTTGCCAGAAAAACATGCAAATCTGTTAGACATCAGGTCAGTTAGATAGGCTTTGCAATAGAACACCTGTAAGTCAATTATTACAACTGAAAGTTGCACGACTAAAATGGACGCCAGTGGCACTGTGGTCTAAACCACTGAGTCTCTTGGGCTTGCTAATCAGAAGGTCAGTGGTTTGAATCCCCATGATGGGGTGAGCTCCTGTTGCTCTGTCCCAGCTCTTCCTTCAAACCTAGAAGTTCAAAAACATACCAGTGCAAGTAGATAAATAGGTACCACTGTGGTGGAAAGGTAAACAGCATTTCCGTGCGCTCTGGCACTTGTCACGGTCCTCCGTGTGCCAGTAGCAGTTTAGTCCACATGACCCGGAAAACTGTCTGTGGACAAATGCCGGCTCCCTCAGCCTGAAAGCGAGATGAGTGCTGCAAACCCATAGTCGCCTTTGACTGGACTTAACTGTCCAGGGGTCCTTTACCTTTACCTTTACCTTACAACTGAAAGTTGCAAGGCTAAAATGTAGCAAGAAGGCACTATTTAAAATTCCACATACCATTGATCTGTGGTTGTGCAATGAAAATGGATTTGGTGCTCCCATACAATAAACTCATATTTCATCCTGCCCCCAAGCCAAAAAACCCCGAACTTTTGGCAGTAAGGACATGGTGGGAAATGCATTGGAAAGTGTAGGATAACAACTGCTTGGTGGAACACCAAATAACGTCCCTGCAAACACAAACAAATTAGAATTAATGCTCAATAAACAGGTCTTTTGCAAGAGACCAGAATAAGGAGTCCTGATATTTGTAAGTAAAACCCAGAGAAAGTTAATAACAGGTGCTTAAAATCCACTGATACCCATGGATATTATGGGATATTGCTATGTTTCTCTCTTAGGGTCATTTGCAGTGCTTGTCCTATGCAGAATGGAACCACTGAAACAAGTAACTTAGCGCCATTAATTTCCATGGGTGTCTTCTCAGTAGGTGCAACCCTCAGTTATCATAATTATCAAGGGATTACTTTCATGTGTAGATCAGTCAAACACAGATTTATTTTTTAACATCCAAAGCTTTTCATATAATCTCCTACTCAGTGTCTTCCATGAAGACTGTTCATACATTTAGCTGCGCTTCAAAAAATTTGAAGAAATCCGTGGAAGGGGGTGCACTGCCGTGGTGGAGCGGGACTTGCATGACTTCGTCAGTTAGCCAGGAGAGCTGGCAGAGGGAACCCTCCACCCAATCCACCCTCCTTAGCCTGGCACAAGGAAGCTGATGTTGATTGCTATTCTACAAGGGCAACACTGAGACAAAAGAGAAGGAAGTAGACAGCCAGCACCACTCCCTGTCCTAGCTGTATGTAAGAAGCAGGTGGTAGCTGGCTGAGGGCAGACTGCAGTTGGTGGGGAACAGGGATGCCGGTGGCGCTGTGGTCTAAACCACTGAGCCTCTTGGGCTTGCCAATCAGACGGTCGGCCATTCGAATCCCCACAATGGGGTGAGCTCCCATTGCTCTGCCCCAGCTTCTGCCAACCTAGCAGTTCGAAAGCACGCCAGTGCAAGTAGATCAACAGGTACTGCTGTGGCAGGAAGCCATTTCTGTGTGCTCTGATTTCCGTCACGGTGTCCCATAGCACCAGAAGCGGTTTAGTCATGCTGGTCACATGACCCAGAAAGCTGTCTGTGGACAAACGCCGGCTCCCTCGGCCTGAAAGCGAGATGAGCACCGCAACTCCATAGTCGCCTTTGACTGGACTTAACCATCTGGGGTGGGGTAGTGCCCCATTTGCCCCAATGGGCCAGCCTGCTCTTAATAAAGGAGTGTGAAATAGTTTGCAATCTAATAAACAAGAGCGACTACTCCAGGAATCTCTCCAGGACAGGCCTGCACAACCTACATCAAGCCAAGCCAAATGCAGCCCAGGAGCAGGTGATCTCCTTTCCATCCAATGCTACTGAAGAGAAAGATCTACAGTGTGTTGTTTCTGATGACGACACCACATGGTGTTTCCCTTGGGCTTCCCTGCCACTTGATTTGCAACGCCTAAGATATCCCATCCCAAAAAGTGTTCTTATTTTACGGGAGCCATTTCTTTTAACACCTTCAAATGGCATTTGCTAGAGATGAGGAATGAATGTGCAATTATTGCAGATAACAGGGGAATTCATTATAGGGCTTAACGCACAAGATTCCAGGTCTCTCTCTCTCTCCAATGGCACTGGAAGGAAACTAAATTAGTTGTGCAGGCAGGAGAAAAGACTGGGAGAAATGCTTTCACCGAGTACCTAATGTTTAAATAAGCCACAGCAGCCCTTTACATGCAAAAAATAATGATCTTGAAACTTGAGATTGGATCCTTCGCCTTATAAGTTTCATCAGCAAGAATGCATTCAAAACAACAGCAAACACCTTCATATTAGAATTTCAAAAGCAAAACATGATCGTGTTTGAAATGCGGTACAACCAAACACTGCATAACTTCCCCAGTTTTGAAGATGGGCAAATGTTTCTTTCCGCTCTTTCTTCTTTGGGTGGAGAAGGGGTCCATGGTGGGTGGAGAGACAGCATATGAGTTTAATAAATGAATGCATCCAATGTAAAAGAAAATGGAATGACTAGAAGAGGTATGGAGAAACCAGAAATTATTGCAGCTGGATATCTGAAGTTATCTCAGTGATTGCCAAATCAAAGAAGGTGGGAAGAGTTGTAAGAGAGTGTGGAGTGGAACAAGCTGAAGAGAACCAATCTAGCCACTTTAAAAACATGCTCCAGATGTATTCTCTGGATCCGTAACTCATCGTGATAGCCTTCTCCCTCAGACCCTTTGCTTTCTTAATCCTTATGGGCTACAACTGACTGACTGCTACCTTTGGACAGTCTTCTAGGGTTGGGGAAGACATTTGATTCAGTTCACATTTAAAGGCAAATGTGCATAATGTGCCCTGTCCAAAACAAATACATGAACTGAAATACAGCCACCCTTTGAAAATTTGCATTTTTCCGAATTTTGCAATGCAGTTCCGCAGCCAAAAAGACGCATAAATTAGGCAAAATAGCATACAGAAATACATTACAAAGAGAGAAAATACTTTGCAAAAATGTGTATATTTAAGCAAAACTGCAGCCAAAGAAATTTGGAGAAATTTGCACTAAGGGGTTGATGAATTTTCAGGAGTACTTTTTGTTTTAAAGGAAATCACAGTCTGATGTGAGAATGTGGAAAACTGAACTTAAGATTGGAAAAATGTGAAATTAAAAGAAAATGAAATTGAGAGGTTTGTCCATCCCTAGTTGCTTCCAACTTTACATTTCCCTAGTCCTGTTTTAAATGTATTTTAATGGAGGAGTCCAGAAAACAGGTGATGATGCAAGAATCTTCTTACTGCTGGAAAAACTGAGTGGGAGAATGAGACATGCATCTTTCAAAGCTCTTGGCTACGAGGGACCTTCTAACTTCTTTTGCCTCGTACAGAGTTGTCCTGGCAGCAATATTTGTCAACAGCAAGCCAACAAGTGAATGTTGCAGCAGCAGCTTTTAGAAAACTGTGGGCTTGGGAGTGATATTTGTTTAAGGCTTAGGTGGGTTTCACTCTCAGGGCACTGAAAGCACCTTTGAAGCTTCTCCTGAACACCAACCATAGGCATATGCAGAACTGCCCACTGCAGCAAAAAAGTAACAGGAGCGATCCATAAATGAAAGAGCCAGCATTGTGCCCTGGTCAGAGTGCTGTCTTTTCAAGGAAGCCTGTCCACTGATTGTCTCCTTGATGAACACCAGGATTCCCAAGAACACAGCTTAAAAATTACTGGGCTAAAGAGCAGAGGAAGTGTGTGGGCACACCCTCCTCCCTTGGAATATTCAACCAAGCTGCGTTCTCATGCTGCCTCCAAGAGCTCTGGCAAGAAGCCTTTTATTGGTTGCACCTGGCTGTTATTAACTCTTCAATCAAAAGGGGATCACCAGGCCAGATACAACTAATTCAGAGGGAGGGGTCTCTCTTTTTACACAGCAGTCTCTCTCCCACTCTTCGAAAGCCGCTTTTGGCCAACGTAAGGGTGTGCAGGAATTCATCCAAACAGAACACAATAGTCAATCTCTCTCCCCCATGACACACACACCAATTTCTAGCAAGTTATGATGCGTGGTGGCGCTGTGGGTTAAACCATAGAGCCTAGGACTTGCCGATCAGAAGGCCAGCGGTTCGAATCCCTGCAACAGGATGAGCTCCCATTGCTCAGTCCCTGCGCCTGCCAACCTAGCAGTTTGAAAGCACGTCAAAGTGCAAGTAGATAAATAGGAACTGCTCTGGCGGGAAGGTAAACGGCGTTTCCGTGCACTGCTCTGGTTCGCCAGAAGCGGCTTAGTCATGCTGGCCACATGACCCGGAAGCTGTACGCTGGCTCCCTCGGCCAATAAAGCAAGATGAGCGCCGCAATCCCAGAGTCGGCCATGACTGGACCTAATGGTCAGGGGTCCCTTTACCTTTACCTATGATGTGCCACTAATGCAAATGTTCCATCAGTTGCTTAGATAATAATATCTTGCAAATAAGGCTAATGGGTGGCCACAGAGAGAGGAAGAAACCAGTCAGAAGTTTGTTGATTGGTATGGGGGAAACGCTTTGGTGAAAGTGTTAAGAGACACTTCTGCAGACTAGGACTTAGACAAAGAGTCTCTGTGTGTAGATGACAACACCATTTCCCAGTCCTTCTCCAGGAAACAATTTGTCATAAACTTGAGGGTTTCTTGGTGGTAGTGCCTATAGAGAAATTATCAGTTTCTAGCTTTTGGGGTTGTCTTTCACATGTGGCCACCCTGGTTTGACTTGGTATAGGTTTCTATGTGCACTAAAGGTTATTTTACACAGATTGCTATGTATGTCTTTGAACCTCTTTGCACATGCGAATAGGGACATCTCTGCCACTTTTGCAGGACTCAATTCACAACCCCATTCCATCCTAGTTCTCAGGCTGCAGTCTTAAGGCATGGGATGGGACGACCAAAGACAGTTAAGCCATCATATCCAAAGGCGGGTTGAGGTCAGGCCAGATGGGCAGACATGAGCTAGCAGTGGACAGGGCGAGACGATTGTTTCTCTTCCTCTTTCTGATAGCTTTTTTCTCTCTCCTTCTTCCTCTCCACCTGCAGGGTTGCTGGGAAAGGAACATACTGCTGTTGCCAAAAACCTGAACGATCCCTTCCTGAGGTTTTGGAGATTGAGGCCTTGTGAAATTAGACAGTAGCAGCCCATGTACTGACTGGTCATGTTGTGCGGACACCTGATTATCGTCTTCGAAAGCAACTACTCTATTCCGAACTTAAAAATGGAAAGCGTAATGCTGGTGGTCAACCAAAGAGGTTCAAAGACTCTCTCAAGGCAAGTCTTTAAAAATGTAGTATAAACACCGACAACTGGGAAGCACTGGCCTGTGAACAGCTTTTACCAAAGGTGTCATGGGCTTTGAAGATGCTCAAACTCGGGACAAAAGGTGCTAAGAGGAAGGCAAACCCTCACTGTGATCACTCATGTGCCCTCACGGTTCCGATCTCACCTCTACCTTGTCCGGCCCAGACTTGTTCATGTCAACTGTGACTTTGGTGTTGGAGAGCTGCTCCCCAGTGTCACCATACTGCACAGGCTGCTGCTGAAATTAGACTGAAGAAAACGGCAACAACACCTTTAGTGTCCTGCACACAAACACCTGCACAGTGAAAGGAGCAGCCAAATGATCTTCGGATCTCTTGCTCCCCTGCCGTTTCGTCTTTTCAACAGAGGAAGGCTTTGTGGAAGGAACCTGAGGGGGCAATTTCACAATCGGCTGTGGCCGTGAACTAAGGGTCTGTGAGCAAGCATTAGCTGCATGTTAGAGGCATAGGAAGAAAGCAAAGCATTTTCAGAGATTAGATTCTTCCCATTCCACTGATCCAGAGGAATCCTTTTAAATGCTCGTTTATAAGGACCATACGCAACCGCATTCCTCCGCGCATAGATGCTTGCAGATGCTTGCCGAAATATGCTTGCCTTGAAGAAGGTTCCTGAGGAAAATTGGGCTTAGGAAATAGCATGCTTAGCTGAGTCAAGGGCAGTCTTGTGGTAGAGAGAAACAGTATGCTGAACTGGAATGTTTAAAGTTGCAGGTTTTTCCTTCAGACTTTAGAATCTTCTTCTTCTTCTTCTTCTTCTTCTTCTTCTTCTTCTTCTTCTTCTTCTTCTTCTTCTTCTTCTTCTTCTTCTTCATTTGCACCCTGCCACAAAAAAATGAGAAAAAAGAAGGGAGAGAACAGTCTGTGATGAGAGCTTAAAACTTTTTGCAATTTTTTTTTAAAAAAACACCACCCAATATTTACAGTCGGTTGTCCTTGTTCTCCGATAAGAACATTTCAAAATTCTCAGGAATGAAACACAGGAAGTTATCTTATGCCTAATTCTCTCTGAGGTGATAAACTTTTGCCAGGCTATGCAAGTTTAGACTGTAGGTGAAGCTCAAGTGATTGGAAGAGTTTTTGCATACAAAAACATGTCTAACCTTTGGTAAACTAGCAGAGATGGGGAAAGATTGTGCTAGAAACCTCCTTTAAGGCATCTTCCCCTGTTTGGAAAGAAGACATACAAATTTCCCTCCTCGGTGAGAACTGGGCCTTAGTTCAAGGACTGGAAAACCTATGGGACTTTAGACTCCAACTACCATCAGTCCCATCAGAGATTATGCGAGTTGTAAGGGACGCGGGTGGCCCTGTGGGTTAAACCACAGAGCCTAGGACTTGCCGATTAGAAGGTCGGCGGTTCGAATCTCTGCAACGGGGTGAGCTCCCGTTGCTCAGTCCCTGCTGCTGCCAACCTAGCAGTTTGAAAGCACGTCAAAGTGCAAGTAGATAAATAGGTACCCCTCCGGCAGGGAGGTAAACGGCGTTTCTGTGCACTGCTCTGGTTCACCAGAAGCGGTTTAGTCCTGCTGGCCACATGACCCGGAAGCTGTACGCCGGCTCCCTTGGCCAATAAAGTGAGATGAGCACCGCAACCCCAGAGTCGGTCACAACTGGACCTAATGGTCAGGGGTCCCTTTACCTTTAGTGCAATAACATCTGGAAGGCCACAGGTTTCCCACCTCCGCCTTAGTTACTTACGCAGGTATGTGATTCTTCTACAGATGCCCCAAACAGGGAGCCCTCCAATAAAATCTGTCAAGGAGGGACCATTGCTCACTGGCAGAACACCTGCTTTGTTTGCGGATTTCAGTCCCTAGCATCTCCATCTAGAAAGATGGGGAAGGTCTCTAAGAGCCACCTCCATTCAGAGTGGACAATACTGGGCCAGGTGGTTAAATAGTCTGACCTAGTCTGAACAAGCTGTCTTTGTGGTTAACTGCATTCCCATCACGGCATGACAACTGAGTTGGTCTGGATGGGGTTTCAGGCACTGAATATCTGCTTTACCATGGACTAACCTCCCCACCACACCACCTCCTCAACATGATGCTCTCCAAATGCTGTTGAGCTACAATCTTATTCATACTTACCCAGGAGTCAGTCCAATTGAACTTTATGGGGCTTGCTTCTGAGTGGAAACATGTAGGATCACACTGTTGATGAGCCAGTGTGGTGTGGCAGACAGAACAATGCACTCCCCTGTTTCAGGAAGATAAAATATTGTCCGGGCATGATACTTACTATGCAACCTCAGTGTGCAAGACTAGTCACTTATTCTCAGCCTATCTTAACTTACAGGCAGAGCCATAGCACGGTCAGGTGGTACCCGGTGCAGAAAGTCCACACACACACACATCGATGGCTCGGGGTACTGCTGGATTGGCATTCACCCTGGCGCTCTATGTGGGGCTACCTTTGAAGGTGACCCGGAAACTACAACTAATCCAGAATGCGGCAGCTAGACTGGTGACTGGGAGCGGCTGCTGAGACCACATAACACCGGTCTTGAAAGACCTACATTGGCTCCCAGTACGTTTCTGAGCACAATTCAAAGTGTTGGTGCTGACCTTTAAAGCCCTAAATGGCCTCGGTCCAGTATATCTGAAGGAGCATCTCCACCCCCACCATTCTACCTGGACACTGAGGTCCAGCACCAAGGGCCTTCTGGTGGTTCCCTCACTGAAAGAAGCCAAGTTACAGGGAACCAGGCAGAGGGCCTTCTTGGTAGTGGCACCCGCCCTGTGGAACACCCACCAGATATCAAAGAGAAAAACAACTACCAGACTTTTAGAAGACATCTGAAGGCAACCCTGTTTAGGGAAGCTTTCAATGTTTGATGCATTACTGTATTTTAATATTTTGTTGGAAGCCGCCCAGAGTGGCTGGGGAAGCCCAGCCAGAAGGGCGGGGTATAAATTATTATTATTATTATTATTATTATTATTATTATTATTATTATTATTCCTGCCAAGCATAAAGGGCACCCCAAAGGACACATGTCAAGGCAACATAGCGCCAGTGATAGAGTGCACTGGGGTGATGCTGTGGCAGTGATGCTGTGCACTGGGGTGGGGGTGGGGCGAGCTGCGGGGGGGCAGGGTGATCCACCGCGCACTGCTGTGGCAGTGGGGCGATCCGCCGTGTGTTGTGGCATCAGGCAGTGGGGTGAGACACCACACGCTGCGGCACCGGCACCAGTGCTAGCCACCGCATGTGGTGTCGGCTTGAGCCACCGCGCATGGGGGCAGTGGAGCAAGCCCCCGCGATGTGCCTTTTTGCCACCTCCCTCAGGGATGGCACCTGGGTCAGACTGCCCCCACTTTCTACGCCCCTGCTTATAGGCATGCTATGAGAATAATTTTTTAAGAGGTATATAGCCATAATAATGATAAATAAAGCAAACATAGATAACACCTTTATATACCAAACTGAGCTCTTTGGAAAAGGTTACCAGTTTAAGATTGTCTAAGAGACAGTCTCGAATTGCAACACTCTTCTTCATGTTGTTGTGGGGAGTCCAGGCAACCCAAGTTACGCTGGACTGCATGGGGAGCAGAGTGTGAAATCTGCCTCCATTGTGTTGGTGTCATCATCACTGATTCCAGAAGGGTCTGAATTTAACCTCGGAAGCTGAAGATAAACATTGCACACAGGTCGGTGCATTTGAATCGCCACTTCATCCTTCACACCTGATTGCAGTGACCTTGTCTGAGTCCCAGATGAGAAGATGGAAAACTATGTTTTGTGGACAAGCCAATCAAATGGTTAAGTGCACTTTAAACAAAGCTCTCTCTGCTCACGACTTTAGGAAAGCTTCTCCAGTGAGTCAGGGGCACCAAAACTCTTTCTTCTAATGCAGCTTTATCTTATCTAGCGTGGGATAAAGTCGTTGGATGGGAAATCTTACTGGCCTGCCTAAGCGTATTGCAAAACTCAAGGGACCATTAAAAGGCATTGCGATCACGCAGCTGGGAGCAGGTCGACATGTCCTCACAAATGGGTTCTACAAAGGGATGGAAAGGGCTGTTTATATGTCAGCTGGCAAGGTTATTCCATTGTGACTTGGTCCCTGTTCCGTAGGGACTCTCGAATATTCTACATTGAAATAGTATGCCTGTAAATCTCCGTAGGAACCCCATAGATATATACGTAAATAAGCCTGCTTACACAGGACATAAGAATAGTATTTCCTGGATCAGGCCAGTGGCCCATGCAGTCCTGCATCCTACTCTCACAGTGGCCAGCCCAATGCCTGTGGACAACCAGCAAGTAAGGCCTGCACTTATAATAGTCTGCACCAAATGCATGTCTGAATTCAGGACCCTGGAGGCTTAAAGCACGTAGTTCAAACGAAGTGATCAAACAAAGCACAATTGTATAAACTGGCTGGTGTTGAACTTTTTTTTATTGCAATATTTGGGGTATTGTAGAATTTAGAATATTTTGACTGAGTTAGGAAAGGGCAGAGAAAGAGGAAGGTTCTCTCTCTGTGTGTCTGTGTGTGTGTGTGTGTGTGTGTGTGTGTGTGTGTGTGTTTAGTAAGAGTGGCAATGTATAATGAATTTCTGATAATGGAAGTATTTTTCTTCTGAATTAAAGTCAGAGGCCAAAAAATCTGACGCCTTAAAGTTTTTCTTCTAGATTGTGTAAACCCGCTCTTTAAAGCAGAATTGGAGCAAATGGCAGTCTGTGGAAAACCTGAATAGCTGTTTGCTCTGATTCAGCTTTAAAGAGCAGGTTTTTGCGGGGGAAGCTCTGGAACAAACTTGTGTTCAAATCATCTGAAGGCATATAGAACCAAAGTGCTGGAAGGGACCTTGGATGTCACAGTGCTTCATGACTGTATGATGCAGCAAATATTCTAAAAGCAAAATGGGTCTGGTACCTAGGCCCAGTGCTTAGACAGCAGACTGTCCAGATGCCACTCCTTTGTACTTGTTCCTTGGAAGAATGGCAAGATATAAATGTCATTAGTAATTACACAAACATCAGGGCTGACTAACCAAACCATTTTTTTATACCTCTCATGTGACTGGGTAGTTATGTGAAATGGTCAACATAGCTTCCCTGTCACAAGAGGCCAGACACAGCTATCAGCTGATGAGCTTAATTGCCATATTAGTGCCCTCTTGATTAATGTATATGAACTGGTTCTTAGATCAGTGGAAGGGCTCACTCAGCTGCCCTAGGCAAATCACACTATCTCAACCTTTGATCCCCCACTCGATCAATGGGAATAATTATTTATTTCGTGCAGTTATGAGGAGAATTCTTGAGATGTGGATTCTAATGATCTTTATCTACTCATCTTGCCCGGGACCTAGATGATTTCTCATCTACAACCAATGAGGCCACCAGCAACATATTCTTGTAGGTTAACCTAGGTTAACTACTGAAGCTGTCTCAGCGGGAGCCAAGTCCTAAGAAGAAATTGGGGAATGTGAATGTGCTTTTTCCAGGGCATTTTGGATTCGGCTGAAATCCCTTCCTCGTCCCCATTGCCGGAGGACCACCACTGCCTCCCCTCACACATAGAATTATAGAAATGTAGAGTTGGAAGGGACACCGAGGGTCATCTAGTCCGACCCTCTGCAATGCTGGAAACTTTTGCCCAACCTGAGGCTCAAACCCACGACCCTGACAATTAAGAGTCTCCTGCTCTACCGACTGAGCTATCCCACAGTTAAGGTGAAGAAGGAGGCAGGGAGGGAAAGATTAGCTGAGGCCCACCACCTGCATGTATTTAACACTCTACACAGAACTTCAGCTGAACAGGACGTTCCAACCTCAGTGATATTGGACGAGAGATGTTTAAACAGGAAACAAGTGCGAGGAGGAGGGATGACACTTTAATGGAATAAAAGGGCTCTGCAGATTGCATCACCAGGGCAGATGGAGAGTTTCCCCAGCTGCAGAAAGGGGGGTCTTTTCCAGACTACTGTCTTAAGGTGCGTCTCAGTCATTGGGGAGGGGGATGAGCCAGGTACCTGAGAAAGAGGCCACAGACCTTCTAGTTGAGACACACTCGAAAAGGTTCTGAAAGCTGGGGAACAGTGAATTTGGGGCATCTGCTAGAGCTTAGCTGTACTTGCCTATGCTCAGATTGTATATGTGTGTAAATAAACCATCTATGGCAAAGCTAAGGGCACAATCCAACTGCCCTAACTCATTGCAGTAGATTGTGGGGCAGGATAATTGGGACTTTTCCCTCCACCAGTGCCAGGCTGGCACAGAGAGTGGTCCAGGCACTCACAGGCCTATATTCTCCCCCAGCTTGCTGATACGTCTTTCTGGACAGCCTCTGCTAGTCAGCATATGATATCCAGCTAGATGGACCTGCTCAGACTGACTCAGTTTAAGGTGTAGAGACCAGCTCAGGATCCAGTGACTCCTAGAATAGCTCAGCCTCGTCTTAGCTAGTGTGTGTGTGTGTGTGTGTGTGTGAGAGAGAGAGAGAGAGAGAGAGAGAGAGAGAGAGAGAGGGAGAGAGAGAGAGAGAGATTTGCATCAGCATCACAGTTGGGGACCCCACAGGATTAAACCCCCATCCCCTCCTTGCTGCGAGTCCCCCACATTGACATTTTTAGACATTATTATTATTATTATTATTATTATTATTATTATTATTATTACAGTGGTACCTCTGGTTGTGAATGGGATCCATTCCTGAGGCCTGTTTGCAACCTGAAAAGAATGCAACCCGCGTCTGCGCACGCATAGATTGTGATTTGCCACTTCTACGCACGCGCGTGATGTCATTTTGCACATCTGCGCATGCCTGAGTGGCGAAACCCAGAAGTAACCGTTTCTGGTACTTCCAGGTCACCGCGGGACACAACCTGGAAACGCGCAACCTGAAGCAAATGTAACATGAGGTGTGACTGTTGTTTTTTTTAAATAATAATAATTATTATTATTATTATTGTTGTTGTTGTTGTTGTTGTTGATTAAGCTTATGCACAAACCATCACCTTACATCTTTATATCTCAGCACCTACAAATATATGTATAAACACAAATGTGCTGGTGAGGATAGGAACCTTAATGAACAATGAGACACATAATTAATCGGGCGGTTGGAAACACAGGAGCTATTGCAACAGGCGTAACAGGTGAACGACCATCAATGTAGAAATAAATGTCCTATAAAGATGGACTGAATCATTTGAAAGATTATTCCTGAGTAGTTTTATCTCAGTGCTTACCTGCTTCCAAGTGATGTGTTCACCGCAATGGTGGCTCTTGCCCACTAGGACTTAAAGGGCAAAAAGACATCTCACCACAGTGATGGAAACCGCCCAGGTGTCTGCTTAGTGTGCTGTCCAGTGGCCAAGTCTCTAAGGGCAACTCTGCTCTCCATCCTTAATTGCTCTTTATCTTTAAACCAGGCCTGGACCAGGCAGCCATTCAAATAGAGGACTGCTCTCTGTACAGTAATGTAGGACATAAGCCCTAGGGGGGCGTATACCCCAGTCTCCAAGGAAACTGAACCCTCGTAAGTGCTGGCCCCCTGCAGTCTCTCTCTGCTCAGAGATAGGGGCTCATGCAACAGTATTTGGCCTATTAGCGTGGGATCCTGCAGGCATGGCTTTTCTTCTAAAATATGTCAAGCTCATGAAACTTTAGGTGCTGCTTTACACGAAGATGTCGATGAAACTTCTAGGTGCTTCGTAAGATCTTTTTGACTTTTTAATGGTTTTGTCATACGGCCTTATGTTCTTACTGCTGTAAGATGTATTCTTTTATGATAAAAAAGCAGTATACAAATATTTTTTTTACAAATAAATAAATACAGTAAGACGAGGAAAAAGAAGGAAGTGACAATGTATTAGGTGCTCTGCTAAGATGAGGAGGATGAGAATTTGCTGCCACCCTGATAGCTGCAGTGTCTTGTGTGAGGAGCATGCGAAGTCACACTTTCCTTGCCCAGATTTAGAAATGTGCTAAGCGGAAGAGGTTAAAACTGCTCAAGACCATGGCAAAAGAGCAAGAAAGTGCTGCCTTTTCCTTTGCACTCCATTCATTCAGTCTCTCCCTCCCTGTGTGTGTGTGCCTGTCTGCTTTTCCTTTCCCAAAAAGACACACTCTTGCAGGCAGCCCAGAATTGCTCCCCCCCCCTTTCTCCATCCCTCCCCCCCACCTTTTGCTTTTGGAGGAATTCCTCTAAAACAATAATAGTGACATTGTTCCTCACTTTGCTGGCGGTTTTATGGGGCTTGCTTTGGAGAAAGGTGACTGTGGATGCCTCTTGGCCCACATGTGTTTACATAAGGAAATGCATGTGGGTTTTGGGGTGGCGCCTGGTGTCAGCAGCCGCTCTCTGTACTCCTGACCCTGACAGAGCTGCTTTCTTGCTTCTGGGTACGTTTACTGCACTCCAGATGTGCGCTGGCTCCAGCGTGGCTGCGGAGCGTCAGGGATCTGGCATCCCCCGGCTCATCGGTCTGTGGGGTAGAATGCCATGGTGGTTGTTTTAAAAGCTGTAATGTTTCTTGGTAACACATCATGATTTATTCAGCCCTTGTTTGACAGAGCTGCTTTATCAAAAGCTCATGTTGGGGGGGGGGGAGCCGCGAGTGGCCAGAGGAAAGGAGGGGAGAGCAGGCAAGTTCTTGATTGCACTCAATGCTTCTTATGTGCTGCTGAAATCCATTTCATCTGTGCACAGAGGAGGAGAGTTGAAGCAGGTTCCTTCGCGTGGCACAGACCTGCACTTTGCTACTGCCTTTCGAAATGTCTGGCTGGTGTATCTGGATGGGGAGCCCATCCTGTAATCGAGGCCTATCATAATAAGGATTTAATAATAATTTATTATTTATACCCCACCCATCTGGCTGGGTTTCCCCAGTCACTCTAGGCAGCTCCCAACAGAATAATAATAATAATAATAATAATAATAATAATAATAACAACTTGATAAAAGTTCAAACATTACAAACTTCGGTAAGCAAGGCTGCCTTCAGATGTCTTCTAAAAGTCAGATACAGTCATACCTCGAGTTACAGGCGCTTCAGGTTGCGCGTTTTCAGGTTGCGCACCGCACGAAACCCAGAAGTACCAGAATGGGTTACTTCTGGGTTTCGGCACTCGCGCATGCGCAGAACCACTAAATCGCGCTTTATGCATGCACAGAAGTGCCGAATCATGACCCATGCGTGTGCAAATGCGGCACTGCAGGTTGCAAACGTGCCTCCTGCATGGATCATGTTCGCAACCTGACCGTCCACTGTAGTTCTTTGTTTCCTTGACATCTGATGGGAGGGCGTTCCACAGGGCAGGTGCCACTACCAAGAAGGCCCTCTGCCTGGTTCCCTGTAACCTCACTTCTTGCTATAAGGGAATTGGATTGGCTCTTAATGATAATATAACAGGAAAGCAGCTTAGGGTGGGCAGTGATGCTCCCAGAGAAGTAAAACAAAGGAGCTGACAAATTTGTGGGAGGTGGTCTTCCATAACCGCAACAGCTAAATGCAAGGGTGGCTCAAGCTGTGGTCCTCTAGAGATGTTTCTGGGCTCCAGTTCCCATAAACCCCTGCCAGCATGACCAATGGTCAAAGATGATGTGAGCTGGGAGTCCAGCGACTTTTGGAAGGCCACAGATTCCCTATGCCTGTCACAGGGTGGATTGACCCCATACATATAAAACACATTAAATGTACATGGGTTCCCCCCAAGAATCCTGGGAACTGTAGTTTAAGAGTGCTGGGAGCTGTAGCTCTGTGGTAGTGAAACTACAATTCCCAACATCCTCTGGAGAAAGTCATGTGCTTTAAATGTGCACTAATGTACTTTAAATGTTTGGTGTGGATCAGCCATTAATGGAGACTGGAGTCTTCAGATACCATAACAGACCCCTAAGTACAGCTGAAGTTTGCAACCATCATAGTCTGTTGGGGTGGGGTGGGGGGGTCGTCCCAGGAAGTATTTGGATGTCCTCTGTTGGAAGCAGGATGCTAAGCTAGAGAGGTCTGATCCAGCAAAACTCTTCATAGTATTCTTGTTTGTGAACAGCTAATAAGAGAGTGACAAATATACAGTGGAAACTATGTCTTGACTTTTTGCTCGCTGTGCACCTGTAGAGTTGCCATAATCAACGCTGGAGAAAAGTTGACATCCGTCTCCTTGAGGTGCTTGATTTCCCCATGCAGTGAGCTGTTGACATTGGGCAACATTCAAACATGCCTGCATTCTGAAATGTTGCCCTGCTTGGAGGACATAAAAGTCTGGATTGGCTCTTAGAGATAACATAACATGAAAGCAACAGTATCTCATAGCACAGTTCTAGTTTCGGGTTTGAATGTGCATTTTCGGCATATTCAGTGCCTGCAATCCTGGAGTGCAGGATGCTGTCGGCCAAGGATGTCCACTGGTCAAGCAGCTGATAGGAACCATCCCATGTTGTCGCTTGTGTTTCAGTCTGCCCGGCTACGAGCTGGTGCAGCTATCACCCGGATCGGCCCCTGGGGCCTGCTCCGAAATAGCAACTTGTAACTAAGGGACGATCTCCTGACTGATTCTCCTGACCGCATCCACATCAAAAGCATTTGTGCGAGTGACTCATCCGCACAACTCGCTCACATGAAGACAGGAGCGGCAGCTCTCCCAAACCCATCTGCAGCTCACAAGACGATCATATGGATAAGACATTCACATGACCTGGCCACGAGAAACAGCTCCAAGCGGCATTCTGCAGCTGCAAAAGCTTGAAAGCAATAATTAAATATTAGCAATAATCTCGTATTCCACAGGAAACCATTGCAGAGCCTGCTGGGGGGGTTAGGCCTTTCTCTTCTTGCCCTGCGTGAGGCACCATGATGGCTAAGGAATAGTCCCATCCCTGATGAACAGGCTTGCCAGTTTACAACCTGGAGTTTCTCTTGGATTTGTGTCCATTGAGGAATTAGCATGCAAGGCAGGGGCTGTGGCAGCCTGTATCTGCTTCCTCTTGTGTTATTCCAGCTCCCTCCACCTTCTGCTTTGTCCATTTCTCCACCTGCTGAGAGGCTCACCTGCCCTCTACCTGCAGGCAGAGGAGCAGGTGGACTGCCAGGGTGGGAGGGGACTGACAACAAAGCTCTATTACCTGCCAATTCAGCAATGGTTGTAAAGGTAGAGGGAGAACCTGGCAGTCCTGCTGATTGAAGTAAAACCTGGCAGACTTTTGGGGTATTGATTAAATAGCTGCAACCTATATAAATCTGCATGTTGTGAATGCATGGAGCAAACACCTTTTTGCTTCTCTTTCATCAGCTGAGGGCTAGGAAAGATCGACGTGGCCTCTCTTGCACTGGTGCTCTGCTCTTTGCTGCTTTCTCACACTTCAGAGTAGTGGCGTAGCTAGCCGCTTGGGTGCCCGCTGCGGCACACGCGTCCTTCAGCTGGGGGTGGGGCAAGCTGCCCATGGGGGCAGGGCGAGCCTCTCTGCAGCCTCCCCCTCAGCTGTAGATGGACGTTTGTGGCGCCAGCACATAGACCAGCTTAGGCGCAGGGCTGGGGACTTGGACACTACCGCGGTGCCCCCAACTGCACTCGTGGCTCTGGAACAGACACTTACAGGTGGCGAGGCTCCACCTACACCTCTCGCAAACTGCGGGCGTGGAGCCGAACCAAGCCACTTCAGAGGGCCTGCTGGACTTCCCACAGACTCAGACCACTGCCGTGTCTGACATTCCGCCAACTCCACTCGCAGAGGTTCCACCCACAGCAGGGGATCTAGGGGACTTGGTTTCAACGCCACCTAGGGTTGCGCCACAGCCTCAGCAAGAATCAGGAGGCCCCCCGAACCTGGGTCCCCAGCGGTCTGGCAGAGTTTCCAAGCACCCAACTTATTTAAAGGACATGTTGGACATGTAACACTGTTGGTCTAATGGAAGTATGTGAAATGTAACCGATATGCTTTTGTGCCTAATTGAACCATTACGTGTAGTGCTGTATATAAGGAAACCATTACGATTGTAACTAACACCTTATCTCGGTGGGGAGGGGTGTTATGTACTGAAGTTCTCACCTTGGGTTAGCAGGGGGATACTGTAGATAGTTTTCACTCAGGTCCACATATGCAAATAAGGGATTGAAAGTGACATTCAGTGATTGGATAGTTACAGAAAATGGTTACTGTTGTGTTGTACTGGAGCTCTATATAAGCAGGCTGGCTGAACCCTTCAGTTCAGTTCTGTTCTGGCTTGTGAATAAACAAGAGCTGTTTGAAGAATCGCTGTGTCATCTGATATGTTCACCCACAACTTAATTATTATTATTATTATTATTATTATTATTATTATTATTATTCCCTACCCATCTGACTGGGTGGCTTCCAACATATATAACCACATAATAAAATCTTAAACATTTTTAAAAACTTCCCAATACAGGGCTGCCTTCACAGATGTCTTCTAAAGGTTGTATAGTTACTTATCTTCTTGGCTTGCGGGTTGCATAACTCCATACCCTCCAACATTTCTCCAATGAAAATAGGGACGTCCTAAGGAAAAAGTGGGACATTCTGGAATCAAATCAGAAACTGGGATGGCTTCTGTAAATCTGGGACATTCCCAGGAAAATAGGGGCACTCGAGACAATTATACTTCTATAAAACCATAAATTGTTTAAGTTCATCCTTTAAAAAAAATATATTTCCTTCTTGGATTTCTTTCTTGGTGTAAAGGAAAAGGTGTTCCTTGAATGCTTAGAGGCTTCCCAGTTTCTAGAGTTGCCAGCTATTACACCAGACCTTGTTACTGTACCTTTAATAAATAGTACCTTAATCTGTGGTTATTGGCAGGTGATGATGGTGAGCTCCTGCTCTCAAAACAAAGCTTCCCTGGCTGGTTTTTGAACATCATACTACTAGCGAATGGGACGCAGGTAGCGCTGTGGGTTAAACCACAGAGCCTAGGACTTGCCGATCAGAAGGTCAGCGGTTCGAATCCCTGCGACGGGGTGAGTTCCCATTGCTCGGTCCCTGCTCCTGCCCACCTAGCAGTTCGAAAGCACCTCAAAGTGCAAGTAGATAAATAGGTACCACTCTGGCAGGAAGGTAAACGGTGTTTCCGTGCGCTGCTCTGGTTCACCAGAAGTGGCTTAGTCCTGCTGGCCACATGACCCGGAAGCTGTACGCTGGCTCCCTTGGCCAAAAAGCGAGATGAGCGCCGCAACCCCAGAGTCGGTCACGACTGGACCTAATGGTCAGGGGTCCCTTTACCTTAACTTTACTACTGGCGAAAGGCACAAGAGCAGCCCAGGCTGTTATTTTCTCATCAGTTGGCAACTCTGCTCTGGCTAAAATGTATTTAACCCAGAGCTGAAGAGCCCTGCCCTGCATTCCATGTGTACGTTTCTGATGTTATTTTCATTTCTAAGTTCAAGTGTTATTTCTCATGGGTGAGGGCAGATTCAGGAATCCTTAACCCCGGGATTAGAAACAAACCTTTTGTAAATTTTATCACAAGGGGTGAAAATGTTGAAACAGGAGATACAAAGGAAAAGGGGGTGGGGGCAGAAGAAATCCTATCTGTGTCAGGATCTCACACTAGCTAGTTCACTTCTCAGTTTAAGTAAATAATTCTCATCTCTTAAGTCTTCTTGGGGGGGGAGGGGGGTCACATAAATGTGCCTCTTTTTTCTTATTTGGAATGGGCTATTTGGATAGGAGCTGGGTGTCAGGAATCTCTAACTTTCCCAAACCATGGACGCTGAGAACTCTTACTTTAGCTTTCACAGGGAGATATAAAAGACTATCAATTAATCTAACTTTTATTGCACCTCTGGGGCATGAGGAAGATGTTATTTAAACAAATGGTTCCTATTACCTTCAATTATTTTGTAAAAAGGTTTTTTGCACTGAATTATAGGCTTCTCTGCTCCTTGAGGGGGTGAAGAGTTAGCCAAAAGTTTGTACGGCATGGCTTTGCTTTGTTTTTTTGTTTGGTTGGCTGTTTCTTTCCCATGTGCTCAAGCGACGTCGCTGTTTAATTAGGGTGAGAGCAAGGGCAGGGTGTTTGTGTGTGTGACTGAGTCAGAGAATGGTAGCCGGATACATTGGCTGCGATGATTCAGGTGGGCAGCTTGATTACATTAGAAGGAATCTCGCCACCAGCATGCTTATGGTAAGGGACCCATAATACCCACCTGAGCTCTGAAATGGGTGAAGGGGTTCAACCATTTGCTAAGTGGCAATTTACCATTGGATGATTCCCACCTGCTTTCCGTTTATGAGGAGTGAATACAGACAAACACTGGCAAATCAAGTTGATGGACTATGCCGAAAGGGCAAAACTAACTGGGAAGCTCAGGAATCAAGAAGACAAGAAATTTTTAAAAAGAAAAGAATGGGAAATTGAAATATACTCGGGAGTCGAAAGTGGATTTCATGCTCTTTATTCAGCTCATAGTGGTGAGGAGGAATGGAATTCCCCTGGAATGTCTGCTTTATATACATTATTTACACAATGGGCCCCACGTGATTGGCTAATTCCGGGATTCACCTGTAGGCCAATCAGGTTGCGGATTCACTTCCACCTGGAGCTGGATTGGGTGACTCCTGTGGACCAATCAGACTGCTGCATTCTGAATCCTATTGTTCTAGGACCAATCAGACTGCTGCCTTTTGGATCCTATTCAACTCAGTACATAACAGAAATGTTTATAATGTACATACAAAATCCTTGTAAACAGGTGAAAACATGAGCAGGATTTTAAATACGCTTATAAGGTAACAGAATGTATAGATAACTTAGGAAGGTGAAAAAATGGAGAAGAATTGATATGCAGTTGAAAACAGAATCAAAAGGACACGTGGAAGGGATGGGGGAAAGTCAGGAGATTCAGAGCAATCTCAGTATTTTGAATTGTTTTATGTTGTGTGTTTATATTTTGGAAAATCAATAAAAAAGATTATTAAAAAAAGAATACAGACAAACACAGAAGCTCATGAAGTAGTTAACTAATAGGTCTATATTTTTATTTTATGGTACCTAAATTCATCCCAACCACATATATTAATCACTGTGAAAAATATGAGTGTGAAGAGACGAAAGCATTTCTGACGCATCACAAGCCAATAAATGTGCTTCCTTCAAACAGTTAGCATTTTGTCTTGCATAGCAGCAAATCCCTTTTAGCGGTTGTTTTATATCCTTGCTACTTCCTTTTCTCTTCCACTGTACCATGATAGATGGTAATTTCTGTCATATTTATGTAAATCCACGATGGCAGGTGTGCAACAGGACCGCCAAAAGAAACTAAGGGCACATCCACACAACACATTTAAAACTTTCCCCAAAGTATCCTGGCAACTGAATCCTAACAGAGCTACAATTCTGAGCACCCTTAACAAACTACAGTTCCCAGGGTGAAGCCATGTGCTTTAAATGTGTTGTGTGGATGTGACTGTGTGTTGTTGGCAGGTACGTGTTTCATCGTTCACCCCAACCTGACCTTTGTGTGCCCATCGATTGGGTTGTAGATAGTGAATGTGAGTTGAGAGCCCTTAGTCGCAGCATTGATGTGACAAGGCGCTGAGAGTGTGACCCTGTTGATTCTCCTTGACTTTTGATGCCATCAGCCATGTTTTTCCCCTAGACCAAGCTGTCTGAACAGTGACTGGGTGGCACTATGGTTACAGTCTTATTTGGATAGCTGCTTTCAGAGAGTGGGCCTCTTTGCATCTGTGGTCCCTTCAACATAAGGTTCCACAGTGGTCAATCATAACCCCCTCACCCTTGTTTAGCATCTATATGAAACCACCGAACGGGGTTATCCGGAGATTTGGGGGGCCCTGTCATCAACATGCTGATGACACACAACTCTGCTTCTCCTTTACACCCCGGGTGTGCTGGGTTGGTGTCTAGCTTCGGTAATGGATTGGATGAGAGCCAAGGAACTGAAACTCAACCCCGGTAAGAGTGAGGCACTTGTTACTGAGGGGTTCCTTTAAGGCCGGATTTATGTATAAGCTGGCGATGTGGGTGATGCTGTGGGTTAAACCACAGAGCCTAGGGCTTGCCGATCAGAAGGTCGGCGGTTTGAATCCCCGCGACGGGGTGAGCTCCCATTGCTCGGTCCCTGCTCCTGCCAACCTAGCAGTTTGAAAACACGTCAAAGTGCAAGTAGATAAATAGGTACCACTCCAGCGGGAAGGTAAACGGTGTTTCCGTGCGCTGCTTTGGTTTGCCAGAAGCCACTTAGTCCTGCTGGCCACATGACCCGGAAGCTGTACACCAGCTCCCTTGGCCAATAAAGTGAGATGAGCACCGCAACCTCAGAGTTGGCCACGACTGGACCTAATGGTCAGGGGTCCCTTTACCTTTACCTTTATGTATAAGCTAAACAAGCTATAGCTTAGGGCCCCACTCTCTTGGGGTCCCCCGAAAAATTTAAAGGGGATAAAACTGGATGTACATTTCCAAAATATAACTTAAAAAACAAAATAAAACCTACATACAGCAACAGTGTTTTGTGCTGTGTGGGCTCCTATGATGTAAGTAATGGGCCCCGCCTGCTAGCCTGCTCCCTAAAATATCACTGGTTTGCTCATTTCTATATATAAGGTGCCTACATTCTGCATGGACTGGTTGCATGGCAACATGTGCAAATGGCTTTAGATTCCTATTAGGTCCATAAATTACCATATAGCATATATTCAACACAAAAAACAGTTGACAATTTGTTGTTGACAAAGGACAGCTGGGCATATAAAGGGCCCCATTACCTTCAGTAGCTTAGGGCCTCATCTAACCTAAATCTGGCTCTGGTTCCTTAGAATGGATGGGTAGGGTTCTACCTGTTGTGGAAGGTGTTTTGCTCCTCGTAAAGGAGCAGGTGTGCAGCTTCGTACTTCTGGACCAACTTCTGTTACTGAAGGCGCAAGAGGCTTTGTTGGTGTGGAGTGCCTTCCATCAGCTTTGGCTGGTGGTCCAGCTGCAGCTCTATCTGGGCACAGGTAGCCTAGCTTCAGTTGCCTGATATTGCCCCAAAACTTTTGCAGGCACAGACAATATTAAAAGCAGGATTGCTTCATTGCGAATCAGTTGTTTTTTTAAAAGGTGGAATTTATACTTTTTAGCTCATTTTCATTTTTAATTATTTTGCTTCCTGATCTTTAGAGGGTGCTTGGATTTAGTCCTTTACTATGGATTTTCCTTGCATTTTTTTGCAGCTGATTTTTATGTGGCAATATTTATTTTGATACTGACAAGGATGCTCTATATAGTTAAGTTTTATAGAACGCAGAAATTCTCTCCTTTTTGTTTTGGCATTTGCTGTTTATTTAAGATGTTTTAACCTATGTTGTAAACTGCTTAAGAGTTTTGTTTAACTACGAGCGGTATATAAATGGTCCCCAAAAAATAAAAAATATAACCACCCCCAAACCATAGTGAGCACAAATAATCATGAATGCACCATAAAATCTGGAGGGGCCACAAGTTTGAACTTCCTGGACCTACATATTTTTCCATTCTCTCTCTTAGTGGGAAAGCAATGAGATACAAGCTTATTTATTATTGTTTTTGTAAGTCTGATCCACCAACTATTATGGTACATCTTGGCTAATACACTGAAGTGCCCAGAAATTCAATTTCTTCTTGTGTTATTAATTTGTCTGGGATTCCCTGGGATATAGGGAATTTTCTTCCTGTATTTATATATATAGAGAGAGAAAGATACATTATTGTTTTTTGACTTGAATGGCTTTTTGCTTGACTCAATACACTTCTTGAGGACAAGAACTGCTTATTGAATTTGACATGGATGATCCATCAAACGGCATGAGGGGTAAACCTCAGGATCTGGAAGGAGGAGGTAGACCTCATACTATCCAAATATCACATGGTGAGAAAGGGACCTGTTGCCTTTTCTCACTTCTCACAATCCCAGTAAGATCTGCAGGCATCTCAGATATAGAGGTGAGACCAACTCAACCATTGAAAAAGGCAAGCAGGAATTATTAAAGAGGGGGGCTTGCATTTGCGTCTGTACCAAAAGGTCTTTCATGGCTTTATGACCAAATATTTACCTTTCCTCTTCTGCAGAGGTTTGCCAGCTGACCGGAAACACATTGTCTAGGGCGGGCTTACTTATGTGCCTCTTAACAGTAGCTCAGCCTCTGGAAGAAATCATTGGGTGGTAGTTAACTTGAGTTTCACTCAGAATAGACCTGTTGAAATGAATGGAACCAACTTGGTCGTGTTCATTAATTTCAGTGGGTCTACTCTGAATACTCCCCGCTGTGTTCGTGATCATCGTCGGATCAAGCAGCTCTTTAAGGGGACAATTTACAGGGCTGAATTTTAAAAGATGGCAGCCGGAACCACAGATAGATTTGCTTCGGCCAATAGAGGGAGGGAGGGAGAAAGAGAGACAGCATTGAGTTCTTCTTTCCCATCTAGCACAACTCCATAACCAGTCATCTGTTAAAGAGAGTACAGTGGTACCTAGGGTTAAGAACTTAATTCATTCTGGAGGTCTGTTCTTAACCCAAAACTGTTCTTAACCTGAGGTACCACTTTAGCTAATGGGGCCTCCCACTGCCACCACATGATTTTTGTTCTCATCCTGAAGCAAAGTTCTTAACCCGAGGTACTATTTCTGGGTTAGCGGAGTCTGTAACCTGAAGCGTATGTAACCCGAGGTACCACTGTACCTGTTTCTAAACTGTTGTTTCAGCTATTTCATACCCTCCAAGTATCCCTATTTTCCAGGGACAGTCCTGGAATTACGAAAGCCATCCTGGCTTCTGATTTGATCCCAGAATGTCCCTATTTCCCCCATCAGTACCATTGCCATTGAGCTTGGGGATGAACCGGTGCTTGCCCTGAGTGAAGGTGGTGGCAGCAGTGGCAGCCGCGAGGGAGCACCCCATTGCCTCTCCATGGCCACTGCTGCTGGCCTGGGTAGCTCATAGCGGCTGCTGCAGAGCAGGCAAGGAGGAGGAGAGGCTGCTGACGCCAAGGCCCAGCCTTGTTTGATACACAGGTTCTGAGGTGCAGGCAGAGAGCTGGGTGGTGGAAATGCTCTGCAGAGGGCGGGAGGGGACAAAAAATGAGGGGGGGTTTCAAGGAGGGTCAGTTGGTTGGGAGTGAGAAACGTCCCTATTTTCATCTGAGGAATGTTGGATGGTATGCTATTCTGAAACCCAAGCAGATTCTTTGTCATTGGTCGTTATATTGCACTGTATGTTGCAAGTTATTCCAAACTGCGGTTTAAACCACTCAGTAGATAAGGTTAAAAAAGAATGGGGTTGCTTCAAAAATTATCTGAATAAATACGGTTCCAATAATAACACTCGGTTGTGTTTAGATTAATTTCACAGAAAAAGGAAAAAAAATTCCTATTGTTTGGACAAACAATCAAACACAGATTATTTAATTATAATAGTTGAGTCAAAACTGCAAAGAGATAGTCAGAAGTCAACAAATTTATAAGGGACTCAAACCAGTATGAACGACTTGGTGTACAGAATATTTAAGTATGGGTTTGAACTTCCTAAATAATGCTTGTCTTTGAAAAGTATGGTTTTTTTTTGTATTTTTTGGCTTTTTTTGTTTTGTTTTGGTTTTTTTCTCTTTTCTCTTTCTTTCGTCAATGATATTCTGTTTATCTAGATCTTTCAACGTTTCTATTATGTACTTTGTGACATTTATTTTTATCTGAGAATATGTAGTTGAGGATCAATTTATTTATTCTTTTCATTCTTTCTTTGTAAATTTTGAAAACGTAATAAAGTTTTTTTAAAAAACAACTGCGGTTTAAAAATGTTGTTGTTTTGTAAAAAAAACCACAGTAATTTGCATTGCGTTTTCAAGAGTAAGCGAATACAAGCAATACAATTGCATCACATCATCATACTTCCCTCGCTCAGCAAACAAACATACACGGAACCACTATAACAAATAAACAAACTGACGTAAGAACTGATATAGTTCAGCATCCTTTTCTCATAGGAGCCAACCTGATGTTAGTGGGAGGCCAGCAAGCAGGATTAAACCACAAGAACACTCTCCCCTCCTGTGGTTTCCATCAACTGTGTCAGGGAACTGCCATCAGAACAGGGGTGGGAAACAGAGGGGCAGTTGTGTTACAGGGAGCCTCCGAAAATCTTGCGAAGCAGTTCCTTTCCGGTGATGAAGAAAGCCCCACCTCCAGTGGGGAAGAGGTAAAAGGACTAGAGGATGCTGCTGGGAGCCTCAGCACCACTTCTGGCAAAGCCATCCAGGAGGGAAGCACGCCCCTTCCATCGCCCACCCTGTGCAGAAGTCTAAAGCGCAAAGAGGGAAGAAAGAGGCTGGGCATAACAAGACTTTTATGCTGGGGGAGGTCCTGGAAACAAGCACTCCCGGATTCTGCTAGTGATTGAGGCAGACATGAACTTTGGGGTTCTGCACTGTAAATAGTTTTGCACCACAATAAAACCTGTAAAAGACAGGTCGGAGTCCTGCCTGGTTACTCGTGAGCAACCACCTGACAAACTGGTATTGAGAAGTGTTGATGCCTGCAACTGTGGCAGAGCATGGCCATCATCATCATCTCATTTTTTAATTTGTATGCTGCCTTTCCACAGTTAAAAAAAATGCTCAAGGCGGCTTACAGCATAACAAGATTTACATAATTACAAAAGTCATAAATAATAAATAAACCACATTAAAAAAAATACACAACCAAATGGGAAACAATTTCCACATAAATCAAAATCTAAAACTAAGAATACAGCATTAATATCACAGTTTAAAATGACATAGGTAAATAATAACAGCAAATTAAACATGGCTAGAAGGCCTCTTGTCCATGAATTTGCCTAATCCTCTACGACTGCCTTCTGGGGGAGAGAGTTCCACAGTCTATGCATTGCATAAACAGTCACTTCCTTTTATGTTTCCTGAATCTTCCAACCTTCAGCTCCATTGCATGTCTCACGAGCTCTACAGGGAGAAAAAACTTCTCTCTATCCACTTTTCACAAATAAAGACACTTTTGAAACGAAATAGGAGTTACCGTATTTTTCGCTCTTGTCAGAGGCTCAGGAGCAGAAGAGCAGGGGAGAGAGCAGATAGAGAGCGGAGGAGAGGAATCAGAGGGGAGCGTAGGGGAATATGACAGTGGACCGAGAGATTCCATGAGCTTCTCCAGCGAATCAGAAGATTCCCAGGAGAGGGCGCCTATGGTAAGGGCGAGGCGAATCCCAGAGGGGACGATCCATAAACAAGGAACCAGAGGGGAGTCCCAAAGAAGCAGCGGAGGAGTAGGGCCAGTTTCCCCACCAGAGCACAGTGGGGGGGAAGAGTCACATGAGTCAGGACCAGCTTCTCCTCCATCGGGGAGTGGGGAGACGGAGGGAAGGCCAGGTCCAGCTAGCCTCCCCGAAAGGGGGAGCAGTGACACAAGTGTAACGGTCAGAAGGAAAGTGGGAGGCTGCGCGCGCGCGCCAAGTTCAAATGTGGAGGAGCGCGGGACAGCAGAAAACCCGGATTGGGAGCCAGGTCCTAAAGCCCGAAAGAGGGGGGGGGAGGAGTCGGGAGAATCAGCGTCAGAAGAATCTCGGAGGGCAGAGACTCCGACTAGCAGAAGGACCCAGAGAAAGAAGGAACAGAGGAAGAGGTGGAGTAAAGCTAGAATCTTAAGCTGGTGTCAGGGGGGCGGAGATTCAGATGGGACTTCTACGGTCTGACGGATAGATGTAGCGTTGCGCGCTGCACGTCTGGAAATGAGACTGAACTTCAATAAAGACTTTTGAACTTGAGCAAGAAGCAGCGTTGGTCTTGTGTGAGCTGGGACCTTGGGCAGCGCTGACAGTAAGTCCCATCTGCAAAAACTCTGCAAGCTCACGAAGATAGGCAAAGATGACTACAGAGGAAAAAATCAAGCAATTGCAGGAAGCGGTGTCAACGCTCTACTCAGAATTGGCTGCGTCTAAGAAAAAAGAAGAAGACACAGCTGCGCTCTGCCAGGATCTGCAAGCCAGGTGGGACAAATGGGGAAAGGAGGGGCAGCTGGGAGCCAAGCCGGAGGGAGTTGCCCTCGGGAAAAGGGGGGCGAGCCTTGTGACCCATTTTGACGGGAACCTGCAGCAGTACCCTAACTTCAGAGCAGAAGTAGTTTTCGCGCTCAATTTGCTTCGGAAAGATTTTAGAGATGAGGAGGAGAAAGTGGGTTTCATAATCACTCATCTGCATGGGGAAGCTAAGTCGTGGCTGCGAACGTTGTTACGCGAAAATGACCCCGCCCTCAAAGATTCAAGCGCCTTTATTGGAGCCATGGACGCTTGCTTTAAATCAATGGTGGATGTGGATGTCGCTAGAAGGGAAATGCATGGATTGCGGCAAGGAAAAGCGACAGTGCGCCAGTATCATTCCCGCTTTTTTGGGTTAGTAAATGTGCTGGGCTGGCAGAAGGACTCAGCTGCCGTCAGGGATCTGTTCTGGGAGGGGCTGAATGGAGCCGTGAAAGATGAGCTGGCGAGGGGAGAGAGACCCCAAAATACAACAGAAGTTGTCCAAAGGGCGCTCGCAATTGGGGTGCGCCTGGAAGAACGCCCGTGGAGCAGGGAGCAGGGGGGAAGAGCAAACACGTCAGTTAGAACGACTCCCTTCCTACCCAGAGAGACAGAGCGCGCTCAGTCCACGCCTCCTCTAATGAGGGGAGAAGAGCCAATGGAAATCGGAGGTGCAAGGGCTCAGACAGCAAGCAGAGCCCAAACACCAGGAGCAGTCAAGGCGAAGGCTCCTAGAGGGAGCAGGAAGTGTTACATCTGCGACAGTGCACTGCACATGGCCAAAGAGTGTCCCCAGAGGCTCCAGAAGCACACTGCAGCCTCAGCAACTGTTAAAGGAGCAATTCAGCAGGAGGAGCAGCCCCAGGGAAACGGAGGAGCCTGGTTGGAGACAGAAGCACTGGGGCTCAACCAGGCGAGTCAGTGAAGCAGTCCCCAGAGATTTTGCAGCCCACAGACCCCCTCCCACCCAAACCAGTGGTGCAACTCACTGCATCGCTCCAGCTGCCCGATGGGCTCACCCTGGAGGTCCCTATTACCATTGACTCTGGTAGCAACGCAGACTTTGTAGGGTTGGACTTCGTCAAGCAGCATCGCATAGCACTCCTGCCAGCCACGACGCCCCTAAATGTTGTCACGGTAGATGGCAGGAAGATACTGGGAGGAGAGGTGGTACAGCAGACATCGCCTCTGGTGATGCAAATTGGGAACCACCGTGAAGTCATCAGTTTCAACGTCACCCACCTGTCGGACACGCCCATAGTGTTGGGCATGAGTTGGCTGGATAGGCACAGCCCGGCATTAGCGTGGTACCAGCGGCAATTGACCTTCTGCTCTTCCTACTGCGCAGCGCATTGCATCCAGACCTGCCAGGAAGAGGAGGGGCAAGAGGATGCACCGCAGCTACACCTAGGCATGGTGCAAGCGGTGCCCAACAAGTACAAGGCCTTTTTGGAAGTCTTCTGCGAGAAGGAAGCAGACAAGCTGCCTCCCCACAGACCCTACGACTGCAAGATTGACCTCCTGCCAGGGGCGACGCTGCCGACTGGGAAACTGTACTCCATGTCTGAAGACGAAATGCAAGAACTCAGGGAGTTCATAGATCGCAATTTGAAGCGGGGATTCATCCGGGAATCCAAAGCAGTGGGGGGCAGTCCCGTGTTTTTCGTGAAGAAGAGAGACACGCCCGAACGGAGGCTCATAGTGGATTATAGAATCATCAATTCCAGGACAAAGCCCACAGCATTCCCCATGCCCAAAATTGACGACTTGCTCGCGACGGTGAGGAAGGGGCGGATCTTCACCAAGTTGGATCTACGAGGGGCCTACAACCTTATACGCATGCGGGAGGGCGACGAGTGGAAGACAGCCATGTTTACGCCTTTAGGAACCTATGAATACAGAGTCATGCCGTTTGGTCTCCAAAATGGCTCCCATTGTTTCCAAGCTTTCATGCACCACGTGCTAGCGGGACTCCTCTACAAGAAGTGCGTCTGCTTCTTAGATGATATCCTGATCTTTTCGGACTCGCAGGAGGCGCACGAGAAGGACGTCAAGGAGGTCCTGCAGAGACTACGGGAGCACAGACTTTACGCCAAACTGGAGAAGTGCCAGTTCGACACGACAGAGGTGGATTTCCTGGGCTACAAGCTGTCCGACAAGGGACTTGCCATGGACAGCGCCAAGGTCCGCTCAGTGTTGGACTGGAAGAGCCCGCGCAACCGGAAGGAGGTCCAGAAGTTCGTCGGTTTCGCCAACTTTTATCGCAAGTTCATCAAGGGGTTCGCGAAGGAGACGGCGGCCATCACGGACACCCTCAGCTCCAAGAAGAAGAAGTTCACCTGGACGGACCAGGCGGAGCAGTCCTTTCGGAGGCTCAAGCGTCTCTTCGCGTCCGAAGAACAGCTGCTACACGTAAACCCCAGCAAACCGATGAGGGTTGAAACGGACGCCTCGGACAGAGCGGTGGGGGCGGTCCTGTTGCAGCAAGATCCGCAAGGGGACTGGAGACCGTGCGCATTCTACTCCAGGAAGCTCAGCACGTCGGAGCAGAACTACACCATCTGGGACAGGGAGTTGCTGGCCATTCATGCAGCTTTCAAGGCGTGGCGGCACTTCCTCGTCGGAGCCAGACACACAGTGCAGGTTCGCACGGACCACAAGAACCTGGAGTACTGGCGCACGGCGAAGTTCCTGAACCAGAGACACATCCGCTGGGCGGAGTTCTTTGCAGATTTCGATTTCCGGATAGAATACATCCCGGGAGACAACAACGTCATGGCGGATGCGCTATCCAGGAAGCCACAGTATCTCGAGGAAGCGGCACCGGCAGCGGCCAAACACATTTTCGCACCAGAGGTGTGGGCGTGCGCTTCAGCCGCAGTGGACCTGGACGCAGTCCGTCGCGCGCTACAGGCGGATTCGTTTGCGCAATCCAAGATGGAGGAGGTGCGAAACGGCACAGCGAGGGACAACGAGTTCCAGATACGCGACGGACTACTCCTCCGCAAAGGGGCTCTCTACGTACCGGGAGACGACCTTCGCGCGAGAGTCTTGCAGCAGCTGCACGACGCGCCCAGCGCTGGGCACTTCGGCAAGGACAAGACGGCGGAATTAGTCACCAGGGACTTTTGGTGGCCCAAGGTGCTGGGAGAAGTTGCGGATTACGTTTCCAGGTGTGACACCTGCCAAAGGGCCAAGCCAGTACACAGGAAGCCGGCGGGTCTGCTGGAACCGCTGCAGACGCCGCTCGAACCATGGGAGAAAGTGGCCCTGGACTTTGTTACAGATCTGCCCAGTTCGCGCGGCAAAACAGCGGTACTCGTGGTCGTAGACCTCTTCACCAAGATGGCGCATTTCATTCCGTGCGCGAAGGTGGCCACAGCGGAACAGACCGCCAAGCTGTTCATAGACCACGTTTTCAAAGCTCACGGCCTGCCGCGGTCCATCCTGTCCGACCGGGGTCGCCAATTCATCTCGAACTTTTGGCAGAAGCTGCTGGGCATCCTGAACGTCAAGATCAACTTAGCGTCGGCACGACACCCGCAGACCAACGGACAAGCGGAGAGGGTCAACGCCATCATGCAGCAGTACCTGTGATGCTACGCCAATCAACAGCCCTCGACCTGGGTGGACTACCTACCGCTAGCCGAGTTTGCCTACAACAACACGAAGCACGGGTCTACAGGGGTGACACCGTTCTTCGCCAACAATGGGCGCCACCCCAGAACCTTCCCGGGGTTGGAGACCGAGGCAGAGGGGGAGCCACGGGGGGCAGAGCACTTAGCCGCAGAGTTACAGGAGGTCCATGAGCAACTCCGAAGGCACTTGGAACTCGCGAAACACGCCTACAAGATGCAGGCAGACAGGCACAGGAGGGTTGGGGAAGACATACAGGTAGGGGACTGGGTCTGGTTAGCAGCTCAGGCAGTGCCGGCCAGAACGCTAGCTAAGAGGAAGCTAGGACACAAGCAGTTGGGACCTTACCAGGTCGCGGCACAAATCAATCCAGTGGCCTACCGGTTGACACTCCCGGAGGGCTCCAGAATGCACCCAGTCTTTCACAGGTCAGTGCTCACGCCTTACAAGGCGCCCCACAGGTTTCAGGCGCCAGGGACCGCACCAGCTCCACGTAGCCCATCGCCAACAGGGGAGGGACCACAGAGGGCGACGCCACTCAACGAGGTCACAGAGATTTTGGACTCCAGATGGGGGGAAGAGGGAGTTGAATATCTCCTCGCCAGGGAGGGTACTCCGGCCAGCGCCAACGAGTGGGTGCCGTGCTACGCCGTGGAGGAGCACTATCTCAAAGACGAGTTCCATTCGATCTTCCCACACAGACCCATGCCGGCGGAGTATTTCGACGACTGGCTTTTCACACCCACACTGTCAGCCAGCACGTTCCAAGGTTTCTCCTCAGATGAGGAGCCGACGCCGGGGATGAGCTCCCCGGAGGGGTCGCTCTCGGGGTTTGCCACGGACCGCTCCTATTGGTGGGACACTCAACCAGAAGTGGGGTGGAGCAGGGAACTGCTGAGGGGGCCCTTGCACACAGCCTCACCCGAGGGACCGGGTGGAGAGGAGGACATGGACGTGTGGGGGGAGGATCTTGGTTTTGAGCACGACAGCAGAGAAATGGAAGCAGGGGAAGTCGACGTCGACGAACCCATCGTGGGGGGGCCTGATCCCGCGGGCCGGTTGCACACCAGGGGGAGAGAACGGAAGCCAGCACTCACACCCCCAGCGCTGGAGCACCTGGAACCCACACCCGAAGAGGGGGAGGGGGGAAGGGGGGGCTTCGAGGGGGGGATGGATGTCAGAGGCTCAGGAGCAGAAGAGCAGGGGAGAGAGCAGATAGAGAGCGGAGGAGAGGAATCAGAGGGGAGCGTAGGGGAATATGACAGTGGACCGAGAGATTCCATGAGCTTCTCCAGCGAATCAGAAGATTCCCAGGAGAGGGCGCCTATGGTAAGGGCGAGGCGAATCCCAGAGGGGACGATCCATAAACAAGGAACCAGAGGGGAGTCCCAAAGAAGCAGCGGAGGAGTAGGGCCAGTTTCCCCACCAGAGCACAGTGGGGGGGAAGAGTCACATGAGTCAGGACCAGCTTCTCCTCCATCGGGGAGTGGGGAGACGGAGGGAAGGCCAGGTCCAGCTAGCCTCCCCGAAAGGGGGAGCAGTGACACAAGTGTAACGGTCAGAAGGAAAGTGGGAGGCTGCGCGCGCGCGCCAAGTTCAAATGTGGAGGAGCGCGGGACAGCAGAAAACCCGGATTGGGAGCCAGGTCCTAAAGCCCGAAAGAGGGGGGGGGAGGAGTCGGGAGAATCAGCGTCAGAAGAATCTCGGAGGGCAGAGACTCCGACTAGCAGAAGGACCCAGAGAAAGAAGGAACAGAGGAAGAGGTGGAGTAAAGCTAGAATCTTAAGCTGGTGTCAGGGGGGCGGAGATTCAGATGGGACTTCTACGGTCTGACGGATAGATGTAGCGTTGCGCGCTGCACGTCTGGAAATGAGACTGAACTTCAATAAAGACTTTTGAACTTGAGCAAGAAGCAGCGTTGGTCTTGTGTGAGCTGGGACCTTGGGCAGCGCTGACAGCTCTATAAGACGTACCAGACACAAGACGTACCTAGTTTTTGGAGGACAAAAACAAGGGAAAAAAATATTCTGAATCTCAGAAGCCAGAACAGCAAGAGGGATCACTGCGCAGTGAAAGCAGCAATCCCTCTTGCTGTTCTGGCTTTTGGGATAGCTGTGCAGCCAGCATTCACTCCATAAGATGCACACACATTTCCCCTTACTTTTTAGGAGGGAAAAGGTGAGTCTTATAGAGCAAAAAATACTGTATTTTAACACTTCCCACCTTATTGTACTCTTTGATTTCTAGATTTTATTTTTGTCCTATCTGTATCTCTGTCATTCACAAAATGCTAATAAAAAATAACGGCACCACCCAAAAAAGCCACTCCCGAATTTAGGAGGGGGGGGTGTTGCGGGCTCATGACCCCGCCCACACGCACTCTCGCGGGGCTGGTGCCAGCCCCGCGGGAACCAGGGATTCCCTTTTATTATTCATCTCCTGCAGCCTCAGCCAATCGGCTGGCAGCAGGGGCGGGCCGACCTAGGGGCACTTAAGGTCGGGGCAGCCCTTGGCTCGCCCCTTTTCCTCCTTCGCAGCAGCTGTGTTTTCCCACCCACCCGCCCTTTAGGTTTAGCATTCAGACTTTGCTATGGGCTTTGGCTGGTCGCCGCAAGGGGCCTGGTAGGAGTTTTTCCATTTGGCTAATTGGCTGGAATTTTGAAGCCACTTTGTTTTTTCGCCTACCTCGTAGCAAACGTCACAACTTCTTGGTCTTGGCGGTTAGGCATTGGCCGGGGTATTGTTATGCAAATGAGATCGGGGGGGAGGAACGCCATCACCTCCCCCACTTCTTGAAGGGTAGTTCGTTAAAGGACTCCGAGGGGCGTCGCCTCGTCCGAAACCTACGGAGGCTAGGGCCTAAAGCGCGCTCCCGAGCGGTAACCCCTCGGGGAGCACCTAGGGATGTGCATCTCGGGGGCTCCCCCTGCTGGTGTTTAACCCTTCCCGGTTAGAACCGGATAGTCTGTTAGGGCCAATGCCTAAGCCAATACCGCTCTTTCCTGTAATCAATAAAGTTGTGGCCATTTTTCGCCCATTAACCTAAATTCTGGTGTCCTGTGTCTTTATTTACTCCATCTGTGGGAGGGGGAGGGAATAGCCACGCAAGAGGGAATTTGTCGGCAAAATAATACTAATGGCGGCTTATTTCCACGATGGGGACGCGGGTGGCGCTGTGGGTTAAACCACAGAGCCTAGGACTTGCTGATCAGAAGGTTGGCGGTTCGAATCCCCGTGACAGGGTGAGCTCCCGTTGCTCGGTCCCTGCTCCTGCCAACCTAGGAATTCGAAAGCACGTCAAAGTGCAAGTAGATAAATAGGTACCACTCCGGTGGGAAGGTAAATGGCGTTTCCGTGTGCTGCTCTGGTTTGCCAAAAGTGGCTTAGTCATGCTGGCCACATGACCCGGAAGCTGTACGCTGGCTCCCTCAGCCAATAAAGCGAGATGAGTGCCACAACCCCAGAGTCGGCCATGAATGGACCTATTGGTCAGGGGTCCCTTTACCCTCCCTTTATTTCCACGACGTCTGCATGTGTTAATGTAAATGTATAGGGGAGAATTTAGAAACAATTACTGTACTATAATACATTTTACCCTAGTGGGAAAAGCTGTGTCTGGGTGATTTGTGTTCTAGCTTTGTCTGCCAATGGGCAGCTTCAAGGCTCCTGCTGTCCTTCCTTCAAGGAACTGCTCCTTCCTTGTTATGGCTCTTTCTCTTTAATGTGGTCATGGGCTTTTCAACTCTGGCTCCACAAACCTCCCACCATCTCTAGTCATCTGAAAACCCAGTGATCAGGAACTATGGTAGGTGAAGGCCCATAATATATGAGGGCTCAGGGTTGAAGAAAACCAAAACAGAACCTTCAACTAGAGAACTATCCTCTGTAATGTAGGACTCATGGCTAGGAAGGGTGCCACTCTCCCTGACAGACAGACTTGAGTTGCATCCAAATGCATAGTTTTTGCAAAACTGGTGCGAGGAAAAAAAAAGAGGTTTTCTTCTTCCCATGCAGAGCTGTAACCTTGCCAGATTATTTTGGAGGAGAGAGGATGAGATTGTAGAGCAGGAAGGTAATCTCTAGAAAGAGACAGCGATGAGGACGGGCTGAGAACACTTATCTTGCCCCAAGGTCACATCGGGACTTGGCTGCTGGAGCAGTGACCTCGGACTGCTGTTCCATCCTGAAACCTCATTCATCTCCCATGCCAGCACGATTGCCTGTTAACCCTCAGTGCTAGCCATGATGACAGACAAGACAGCAATTAAGTGTTTGCCGCTCCAGCTCACTTGAGGCTGTCTACATCTCAAATGGCTTTGAAGAGTGGTGCCTGTTAAACAGGTTTCCTCGTTTTGGGAGAGGGCTTCGCTTTTATTGCAGCAATATGGGAGCTACATGTAATAAGTGGTGAGCTGCTTTAACACTGATGTTCAGCCTGGCATTCGGAAAGTCTCCATTTCCACTTTTAAAGGTTTCTAGTCCATATGTTTGCAGGAAAAGGCCTAGGGCCCCTGCAAATGACCTGTTTATTGGGCGTTTGCCCTGATTTGCCATCCTGACAAAGCTCTTCCCTATTATGGTGAGCAGATCATGCTTACTATTTCTAAAACTGTTTGTACATTTTTATTCAAATCTGTGCTCTCCTTTTTTTGGTAATGCAACTGGAAAAGTAGATTGCCGTTCTCTCACCGTTGGCTTTCTATCAGGGAATTTGTTGGAGCAAGATTAAGAAGGATCAAATGATACGTAAGCAGACGCCTTCCTCAAAGCTCTGTGAACGTCCTCTGATATCATTTTTTCACACACTTGTGACTGTAGCAGGGCTGGCCCTATCATTAGACAGGCTGAGGCAATGGCCTCGGGTGGCGGCCGCTGGAAAGCAGCACAGACAGCCCCGCCTGCTGTTCCTCTTGAACCTCTGCCATTCCCCTTGGTTGGAGATCAGACTTCTATGGGGCACATACCCTGGACTAGCCTGCTGTTCTGCTATGTTATAGCTACTTGGTTGGCTGTTTTGCTGCTACTGCTGCCTCCTCTTCCTCTTGGGAAGTGAAGCACTTTGCAGCCACTCTCCTGAGTCAGGAAAGAACCCAGGAAATCCACATAGTTTGATGCTTTGGCCAGGAGACATTTTTTCCCCTCTGCAAGCCTATGCACTAGAAACTTTGCATTCTTCTAAAAGCAGAAACAAGAAGCTTTCGGAATGCCCAGTTGCTCTGTTCATACAGGCAGCCCTCTGCACATCAAATTTCATTCCCAGACAATGGCAGTAAAGGGAAAGTCCCTTTCAAAAGTAGCAAACTGCAGAAGGCTCATAATTAAGCAGGCAACGTACTTCAAGACGACTTGCAGTACCTTGAGCCTCTTTTGGGGATGCCTCCTTTTTGGCCCATTCCGTGATTACACCAAACGTCACCAGATTGTTTAAAATGGGAAAGTATCTGTCATGTGTGCACCAGAGGTAGGAAATAGAAGGAATGGGTATCTATAAGCTGCATCCAACCAAGTCACTGTGTTCATGGAATGACTTTAGCTCATGCAACAGAACTTCTCCTCCCATTGCATGACTCACACACACACCCCACCAAAAACTCCTCTGGGTTTTCCTCCAGATCTGATTTGGGGGGCACAAGAGGAAGAGGTGGAGGAGGGAAAGTTCAGTTGCACAAGTGAAAGCTGTGAGTGCAGTTATTTCCTTGGGTACAGCATTGTATCTCCATGAAGGTGAAATATACCTGAGACACTGCCATTATCAGCATTAAGAGAGATGGGCCTTCTCCAGAAGAGAAACCTCCTTTAATGAAGTTTTTCCTGATCCAAGCCTACTTATGCATAGACCACAAGCTTAACATGAGTCAACAGTGTGATGCAGAGGCAAAAAAATTAAAAAGCGCTACTGCTCTCCTAGGCTGCATCAAAAGAACCATAGTGTCCAGATCAAGGAAAGTAGCAGCACCCTGAAACAGTATCCGAAAACCTTTGTGAAAAGCCACAAAGGATCATAGAATCATAGGATTGTAGAGTTAGAAAGGACCCCTAAGGGAATAAAACTGGTATACAAAACTAGATGATCAGACTGTAGTGGGTAAAGATACCCTCTAATTAAAAAGGAAAAGTTACGAGGCCAAAATGGATCCTCTGAAATCATGTAACGCCTTTGTCTTAAACCCTCAAACCACATATCCCACCAAAATAAATCACCTAATTAAATTCGTTCACATCCATCCTTTTGTTATCTATGAGATTTGTTTCCTCCCTTGCCTTTTATTATCTTATCTTCTGTTGGTGATTAGATTGGATTCTCCTTGGGGCAGAGATCTAACTCCCTCTCTCTCTCTCTCTTTGCTTACACTGTGGGATGACTATGCGTCCTGTGCTCTGATAGCATTATGTATAGATTATACAATCATAGTCATTTGTGCCCCAAGGGAAAAGTGAGCAAAGACATAGACTTTCTGGTTCCTCACAAATGTAGCCTAGCCAAGCTGCACTGATAATCTTCACTGCATCAGATAACGCGGACTCCAGTCCATGGAGCCTCTTCTTGCTGCAATACATTTGGAAACCTTCGAGGTGCCATAAGCATGACTCTTCATTGCTGCAAAAACCACCATCCCAAAGTCTTGTTTGTCTGATATTCCAAGCCCCAAAGTGCATTTGCAGGTGCAGCAGATCAGCTGATGGGCTGTGCATGCAAACCCCTTTCTGGCCCAGCTGTTACCTGCCCCAGACCTGACATCATATATGGCACCAGATGTTGGGCAGGCGGGGTGGCTTGGCCAAAATGGGAAAGCATGGTCTGCAGACAGGCGGTTTGGATTAAAGCGACTGCAACCCCTCTGGAACTTGTGCAATTGATGGTTCATACTGCATCTGAAGCTGTGGGTCAGGACTGCTGCCTGGGGGCATCTATCTATGCAATTTCAAAATGAATACAAAGATTCTTTTAAACAGGCTCATGACACCCATTGATTCAAATGGAGCATTTCTACTTTGGGTGGTTGTTGATTTCCAGGCTATGTTCACAAAGGGACTTAAAGAAAAGAAAAAACATTCTTCCTTGTGCTTCTTTTTCTCCTCCTTCCAAGGAGCTGCTGCTAATCTTGGGATCTGGATGAAAGACACTTTGTCCTTTAATTTGCTGGAAGGTCTCTGACCCTTACACTCGCACAGTGGGAAGCCAGGAGACTGGCTCCTGCGGACCAGACCTTTCGCACTGTTTAAAACCTGCTTGCAAAATTGGTCCCACAGCAAGGAGCTAATTCACTCATGAGGGTGGGAGGTGGGGTCTTGCAATGCTTACCTTTTGGGAGGCTCAATGCTTTTTTGCAATAGTAATAATAATAATCCACCCCTCCAGTTGGAGTTTAAAAAGTCAGCTCCAATACCAGCTCTCTGGAATGCCTATGTACCTAAAACAGTAGCAAATGTAAGGACAAAGGACAGTGGAAACAAGGTGTCACAAGTCGTCACCCAAACGTCACCTCCTGCCACAGACAGCTGAACTTTGGGGGTCTCTTTCAAGACCACGATGGTAGCCAAGACTATCAACATTGCAAAGAACCACATAATTGAAAGAGACTTTAAAGTCTGATTCAATCCTAGGCTGCATCAACAGAAGTATGATAAAGGGAAGCAATAGTCCCACTCTGTTTTGAATTATGGTGCTGGAGGAGACTCTTGAGAGTCCCATGGACTGCAAGAAGATCAAACCTATCCATTCTGAAGGAAATCAGCCCTGAGTGCTCACTGGAAGGATAGATCGTGAAGCTGAGGCTCCAATACTTTGGCCACCTCATGAGAAAAGAAGACTCCCTGGAAAAGACCCTGATGTTGGGAAAGATTGAGGGCACAAGGAGAAGGGGACGACAGAGGACAAGATGGCTGGACAGTGTTCTCGAAGCTACCAGAATGAGTTTGACCAAACTGTGGGAGGCAGTGGAAGACAGAAGTGCCTTGCGTGCTCTGGTCCATAGGGTCATGAAGAGTCGGACACGGCTAAACAACTAAACAACAACAACAACAAAATAATTCTACCTTGGTCAGGACACACCTGGTGTCCTGTGTCCAGTTCTGAGTGCCACAACTTAAGAAGGGTGTTGACAAGCTGGAATGTGTGCAGAGGAGGGCAACCAAGGTGATCAAGGATGTTCTGGCCAAGCATAGAAGTTTCTGGCAGCAAATGCTGTTCAACAGTGGAATGAACTACCTTGGAAGACGGTGGACTCACTGGAGGTTTTAAAAAAGAGGTTGAATGGCCAGGGATTCATGGCCTTTGAGTGGCCTTTGAGTGCCTTCCAAGTCTACAGTTCTGTGATTCTATAAAAAAGTCATCTTTTTTCAAATTTTATTAGAGTCTTTCTATGGCACCCCTGTAAGGGACGCGGGTGGCGCTGTGGGTAAAACCACAGTGCCTAGGACTTGCTGATCGCATGGTCAGCGGTTCGAATCCCCGCGGCGGGGTGAGCTCCCGTCCTTCGGTCCCAGCTCCTGCCCACCTAGCAGTTCGAAAGCACCCTTAAGTGCAAGTAGATAAATAGGTACCGCTTTATAGCGGGAAGGTAATCGGCGTTCCGTGTGCTGCTCTGGTGCAGGCTCGCCAGAGCAGCGATGTCACACTGGCCATGTGACCCGGAAGTGTCTGCGGACAGCGCTGGCTCCCGGCCTCTAGAGTGAGATGAGCGCACAACCCTAGAGTCTGTCAAGACTGGCCCATACGGGCAGGGGTACCTTTACCTTTTATGGCACCCCTGTGGGGCTCAGGAGCCCAGTTATGTCACCCCTTGCCTGTGGAGCTGGCAGCCTCTCACCCCTTTTCGAACACCTTGTGGAGTGTTCCCTCAGCCTCCTCTCCACTGCTCTCTCCTTGGGAGTCCTCTGGGCAGCAGTAGCTGCTGCCTCTGGTCTCTGAGCTGCCCCCACTGCCCCAAAGAGAGGTACCTCCTCACGCTGCCCCACAGGGGCCTGGGAAGCACCCCCTGGCCAGCCCCAGAGGCACCCTTCACCTGGGGAGCTTGTAGCCAGGGCTGCTGCAACAAACAGCTGTGCAAGCCTTTGGGAGTCAGAGACGCAAGAGGGTATCAGACGAGGGAGGGAAGGAAAGAGGGACAGTGTTGCCTGCAGCACCTCTGACCATCATTTAAGGCACCCCAGGGTGCCACGACACTGGCCTGAAAAGCACTGCCATAGATAAACAGACAGACAGACAGACAGACCCCCTGGCAATACAGAAAGTATTCTTGCACCTCTTCACTTTCACATGATTTACACCCAACTGTCTCTTGACAGAAAGGCCACAGATCTGTGATAGAACATCTGCTTTGCATACAAAAGGTCCCCGTTGGATCCTCAGCATTTCCAGGTAAAGCTGGGGATTCCCCCAGACTGAATCCCCTAAGAACTGCTGTGTGTCTATGTGGACAATACAGTACTGAGCTACTTGGACCAGTAGTGTAAGGCAGCTTCCTGTGGCTTGTATCCAATGTAATGCCGTGTAACAAAAGGACAGGTCTCTGTTCCAATGATCTCACAATGTAAACATTGATAGAGGAGAGGGTAGAGAGAGGAGAGGCAAGGACGAGGAGAAGAAAGCCCTCAAATGCAGTTGCACATTTCCTTTCCAAAGGGCAGTGTTCCAAGGAACTCCCTCAAGGGGATTCCTAAATGAGATCAGCAGCGGTGGCCAGTTTTCTTTGAAATACACTGCCCTCTAGCTACCTCTGCCTCCTGCAAGGTGGTGAATTGTCTCGCTGGGCGCTGGGCGACTGGCTGCTCAATCAGCCTGGCCAGCTGGCAGCACCCATCTTGAACCGAGTGTGCCTAATAATAACAACAATAATAGTTATTATTCTTTGTTGCTCATCTGACTCGGTTGCCCCAGCCACTCTGGGTGGCTTCCAGCAAAAATATAAAAACATCATAAAGCATTAAACATTTAACAAGCTTCCCTGTACAGGGCTGCCTTCAGGTGTCTTCTAAAAGTCAAATAGTTATTTATTTCCCTGACATCTGATGGGAGGGTGTTCCACAGGGCAGGTGGCAGTACCAAGAAGGCCCTCTGCTCCCACAAATTAGAAAGGGTTTGCTGAAGGTGGAAAGTCTGACAGCAACTGCAGTAAGGAGACATTAAACCAAAGATCTCAGACTTGGGGGAGAGGCCAACATATACACACCCTGAACAGTCGCGTCAGAAAAAACATTCAAATTTGTTTTGAGCCACACCCTTTGAGCCCTTGACAATTAAAACAAGGCAATTGAATCCGCTTAACTTCTCAGGATTGATGGCCAGTATATGATTAAGCAAAGTCAGCAAACCCGCTCGAACCCACTGTAAAATGACTGAGGCAGCCTGACCTCTGAAATATATTGGTGCCCTTTATTAATCAAATATTGCTTATTGCTTTCAGACTGAATGACATTCGCTGGTTTGGACAGAATATCTCACTTTGGAGTTGTTGGTTTCCAGGATCCCTATGCAAAAGTAACAGTCCTATGACCAGAAGCAGGCCTCACATTTCTGTGAATCTACCCTGGGGAGCAAAACGTCTCTTCAACTCAAGGAACTAGCCTGCCTAGGATCCGCTGAGGAAAATCCAAGTGGTTGTTTGCCTTGGCAAATGAGCGAGCTCTTTCCAGCTTGCTGAGAGTAGTTGCTAACATTCTTACTTAATTACTTACTTAATTGCTAAATTAAAGCCTCTTGTTCAAGTAATTTTGATTCTCTAGTTCAAGTAATCCTAACCCTTAGTTCAAAGAGTTGCATTGCTTCAGACATGCCAGATGAACCACCAAACCTAAGGCTAAAAAAGACCTTTTCTAGCTGTCAGCCTTTCCCCTCTAATTCAGGGGTATGGACCCAGTGGCCTCAATGTTACTGGACTCCAACTCCCATCACCCCTGAATATTATCCATGTTGGTTGGGGCTGATAAGAGTGGGGTCCCAAGAATACCAGAGGCTCACTGGTTCTCCATTCTTGCCTGAGAAACCAATATAACTCAGAAACACCCTATAGGAAATGACAAAAGGACAATACCCGCTATGACACGAGTGCAAGAGGAAGTTTGGAAGTGCGGCTGAAGGTTTGCTGAAGAGGATTGAGGAATGGGCTAGGAGGAAAGGGGGGAAAGTTACAGCAAGAGAGGGCTTTCCCCCACCATTTGCCCTACTTCTTTCCCTCAGGGAAGCCCAATCTTTAGTGCTGAATTGGAACAAAGAGCAAGAGGGTTTTCTGTGAGTTGCTGTTTGTTCCAACTTAGTGCTAAAGAGTGGGTTTTCGGGGGGGAACTACATGTTTTCTAGGCATGGGACCCATGGAAGGGTGAACAAGCCCTAGGAAGCGTTACTAACAGTGCTTAGAGAGTTGTCTGATTAAGCAACCTACAAATCTTTCTTTCGCTCTGTGTTTCAGAAAGCAAACGTTATCCCACACTTTTCCTGTGCAATTCCCCATGACTTTCTTCATTGCAAAAAGTCTGATTGAGGAGGGTGAGGGGGATTATTGCACAAAATCCCCAAATGGCTAAAAAAATAATAATGGGGGAAAGCATTTCTCCTACTATACCGTAACAGTTGAAAACATTTGGTCCATAGTAACTATGATTAAGCTAACATTACAAAATAATACATCTAAAGCAGCCTTGTGGAAAAATTGGTAGTATTTATAATGTCTTTTGAACAACAGGTTCAATGTTAATGCCCAACTTTCTGCTGCTTTCAACCTGCCTTAACAGTATTGCTATTTATCTTGGGTTCATTTTGTTAGTAAATAGATAATCATGATAATCACGAATAAAAGCACCATATCAGCTGCACAGCCTGAGTTTGTTATGGGATTGGACCCCTCCTCTAAATTGCAACAGTCTTGGACACGCCCTGAGATCCCAACCAGGACACACTGGGAATTGTGACCACTTCATATCCTCCAACATTTCTCTGATGAAAATTGAGACATCCGCTTGTGCCTCTTACTGAAAGTTAACATGAAACAGCCAGAGTCTATCTCCAACACTGATGGTTCTGGTTGACATCCCTTTCCCATTTATTTACGGTCTCTCCATTTTGAAATCCATATGAGATTAGTCCCTTAACACTTCCTCTTCTCTTCCCCACACAGGCTCTTTTAAGTGTTTCACTTAGCTAAACCAATAATATTATGTCTTCAGTCTACCACCTTGGTTCTTGTTTGCCTTCACTCATGTTGGGGCTGGAAGACAAGGAAAGAGCGGTTCTGGCCCCTGAAAACGGGAGTCAGGCACTGTACAAAGGGGAGTCTTGTCTCAAGAAGTTGGCAGAGAGTCAAAGTCTGGACCCGTGTTTTCACAGAGGCAATATCAAAATCCTATTTTTCTGGAGCAGGAGATAGTCTTCATCGTATTTTCCCCTGATTTGGGGGGATTTGGTCTTCTTTTCTTCTTTGCTGCAAAGCTTCAAACCCCCCCCCCACAAAACATGAAATGATTTCATCCTGTCCCAGGGTTTGCTATTTATTATTACAAACAAGGGTGTCAGGACCATTAAAAATAAATTGGAAAGCCAACCAGGGGGTATGAGGAGAGGGGCTGATTGAAAACATGAGGCTGAGCATCCGCTGCAGAGATCTCAGGTGTGGAATAATCCATGGTCCGTGGTAAAAGTCAGGAAAAGAAGTGGAGGGGGGGGTTGGAAATATTTGCTGGTGCAGAGAAGTCACTGGCAAAACTCCCATTGATTTGGATGGAGGGGTACCACCCCTATCGCCAAGCCCTGTCAAAACAGCTGCTACAAGTGGCTTTTGAAGGAGGCCTTGCTTGGTCAGGCACAGGTAGCTGCATGCTCTTCATCAGGGGTCAGCAAGGTTTATCTTGCTTGGGCCAGATCGGTCCCACAGAGATCCCTCCGTGGGCTGGATCGTGCCCACCCACGATTTTCAGCATCTGCGCAGATGCGTTTTTTGCCATCTGAGCATGTGCAGACGTGATTTCCGGCGCCGTGGAAGCGAGTCCCTGTGCTGCGCCGGTGTGTGAGCTGACAACTCAGTTCGGGGGTGGCTTGGGGGCGAGTCAATCAACCTCCACGGGCCACTTCCGGCCCATGGGCCTTAGGTTGCAGATCCCTGCTCTTCATGCTTGGTTAAGTCTCCAAAGCACCTAGATTAGAGCACCTTTTCTCTGATGCTTCAGCAGATCAACTTTATTTTATTGTTTCATTTATTTCATTCCGTTTCATTTTTATACCACCGTTTGCTTCACAGAGCTCAAGGTGGACGTGGTCCAACACCCCCCCCCCTCAATTAATCCCAACAACCCTGTGAAGTAGGATAGGCCAAGAAGCAAGGATTGGCCCAAGGTCACCCAGCGAATGTCATGGCTGAGCAGGGATTGGGACCCTGGTTTCCCAAGTCCTAGCCCAACACTCTAACCCAGTGGTTCTTAAAGGGTGTGGCAGAAAGAGGAAAGGGGAATCAAACAAGCATTTGAACATTTCAGGCTCATTTATAATTATATTTTGGGAATGATTCCTGTTCTCATATAGCTGAATAGCTTTATACTTTCTGGATGTCCCACGGTCATTTTCTAAAGTACCGTAGTCGTGTTCTTTGTTATAAATCAGACACTGCTTCTTTTTGTTTTCCAATGTATTTCTTATCAATTAAAAAAACTGGTGTGGGCCCAAGTGAATTTTTTGTGCATGGGCCAAAGAAAAGAGTCTGAGAACTGCTGCTCTAACCACTATTATGCAAGGGCTCTATATTTTAGATCTTGCAAACACCCGCCTTCTCTTGACCTGCCTACTGGGCTTTTGTAGGGAATGAATGATATAAAATGTGTGCAACATGTGTTGGGACACTTTAAAACCTTTGACTAGAGCAGGGCTTTTACTCTTCTCTCGTGCCTTTTGCAGTTGGTCCTCTCTTTACCTTTGGATAATACTAATACAGTGGTACCTCGGTACTCAAAATGGCTTGGCCCCTGAACAAATCGGCTCCCGAATGCCACAAACCCAGAAGTTAGTGTTCCATTTTGCGAACGTTTTTCGGAAGCCGAACATCCGACGCGGCTTCCGCTTGAGTGCAGGAAGCTCCTGCAGCCAATCGGAAGCCGCACCTTTGTTTTCGAATGGTTTCGGGAGTCGAACGGACTCCCGGAACAGATTAAGTTTGAGAACCAAGGGAGCACTGTAATTTCAAGGCTTTAAGGACTGCTATCCTGCAACCTGGGATGCAGGTGGCGCTGTGGGTTAAACCACAGAGCCTAGGACTTGCTGATCAGAAGGTCGGCGGTTCGAATCCCCGTAACGGGGTGAGCTCCTGTTGCTCGGTCCCTGCTCCTGCCAACCTAGCAGTTCGAAAGCACGTCAAAGTGCAAGTAGATAAATAGGTACCGCTACAGCGGGAAGGTAAACAGCGTTTCCGTGCGCTGCTCTGGTTCACCAGAAGCAGCTTAGTCATGCTGGCCACATGACCCGGAAGCTGTGCACTGGCTCCCTCGGCCAAAAAAGTGAGATGAGCGCCGCAACCCCAGAGTCGGCCACGACTGGACTTAATGGTCAGGGGTCCCTTTACCTTTACCTTTATCCTGCAACCTCCTTCTGGACTTGGCAGCCTTAGTGTTTCCATTGAGATTTCCTTGCTGTTGTACTGCAGCATCTGGGCAAATATGCTTGTGGTTTCCCCCGATTCAGGCAGGCGAAAGACAAATGCTCAACGAGTTTAACTACAGCCAAGTGTTAGGATTTCCCCCAACGACATGCCACGTGTCTTCTTCCCAGACAGGGACTGTTGATGCAGCCTTATTCCTCTTCGAATGCCCCATGGGATTTCAAGGAACACCAGAAATAACTTTCCAAGGCTTTCTGTTTTTCTTATTTTTTACCCCCCTGCCCTTCGTTTTTGCATTCTATCACTGCAGGAGGGCCACAGCTCTGAGATGGAGGATGGCTAATCAAGACAAGAGGTTTGTGTGTAAGATTACAGAGAATGTTGGGGGAGGGGGAAGGAACAGTGAAAGAATGAAGCGCAGAATTCCTCTATGCAACTGCAATCAATTAACACTAATATAACCACAGGAGCTCCAGAAATGGAGCCTTGGCAAACACACAGAGCCCCATGCTGGTTCTGGTATGAAAATGGCTAGGAGTGTTCCATGTGGTAAATGAAAAAAAGGGGGGGAGCTTTCTCTGAAAATAATCAGGGCGGGTATTGGGTTGATATATACACACACCAGATCCTGATATCAGTTATCCTTCACTTCAATATTTGTATTACCTCAAGAGGGCCACATTGCTATGTTAACTGGGGGGAAAGCACTTTGGTTCCATTCTGGTATTCTTTTAACCCATACTGTTAATACCCCCCTTCCCACCCAGCCCCTCTGTGTGCTCACTTGTTTGTTGCACATTCATGATGATTTGCACACAGGATGGTATCAGGGCAGTTAGATGCAATCACTTTCAACAGCGTTTGCACCGGCAAAGGTTTCAAGGCAGGCGTGCTCCTCTGATTTCAATCGGGGCGCAGCCCGTAACTTCCTGGTGAAATCCTGTTGGGACTGGTCATGTCGTTCGGATGCCTGACTACCGTCTTCCAAAGCAACTACTCTATTCCCAGCTTAAGAATGGAAAGCAAAATGCCGATGGACGACAAAAGAGGTTTAAAGACGCTCTCAAGGCAAATCTTTAAAAATGCAGTATAAGCACGGAAAGTTGGGAAACACTGGCCTGCAAGAGCTCCAACTGGAAAATAGCTTTTACCAAAGGTGTCATGGACTTTGAAGAAGCACGAACTCAGGACGAAAGGGAGAAACGTGCTAAGAGGAAGGCACATTTGGCAAACCTTCACCGTGATCAACTCCCGCTCAGAAACCTATGTCCCCACTGCGGAAGGACGTGTGGATCCAGAACTGGTCTCTGCAGTCACTTACGGACTCACTGTTAAGACCATATTCATGGAAGAAAATCTTACTCAGCTACGAGTTATCGCTAAAGGTTAAATCCTGCAACTTCTTATAATACAAATGTTCCGGGGGGGGTAGGGGGAGGAATGCCTTACTTTTATTTATTTAGTGCAAGAATGCCCATCCAGAGAGCCGTAATGTGGTAACATTGGGGAAGCGATGCAGAAGAACTAATAATGCAAATAGACGTGTGGCTGATCTAGTATAAATCTACCACAAATGCACTATTATTATGTTGATAGCATGTTGCAGAATCAACCCATTAAAAAAATCTCCCACTCTCTGAACCCTGCTATGACAATGCTTCATCTTTCTTCTCTATACTCCACAGAGCTCTTTCTCTCTCTGACACACACAAACATACAGTTCCCTCCTCTCATACTTGTACTTTATTCACTGACTTTCAAATGGGGCATCTCTTCCTGCCATCATTGACAAATCATTGCCCTCTGAGTGTTTCCCACCTGCTTCTTCCACCTTTCGTTAGGCTGCAGAAAACGCAACTTTTCCAGAAAGAACAAAATAGTTATTTGCACATGACAAGCCTATAACATCATCCACCCTTGGTTCTCTCGTAACTTATTCAAGAGAAATCACATTTCATTATTCGGTCATGTTGGATGTGCAAACACACAGATCCATGAACCCAGTGACTCCATTCGCTTTTATTGCAGTATCGCAACCATAACATTAAAGGAAAAGAAAGAAAATATTTGTAAGGGCAAATGATGAACACGGCAGAGAGCAAAATGAGCTAATGAAAGCCTAGCATACAAACACAACCCTTTCTGTATACAAAAAAGATTTAAGTAAAGCCTTCATTTGCTAGCACTTCAGTTCATAAAGTATGGCTCCACTTTATAATCCCGCAACAGACAGGAAGGAATTCTATATTATTTACTTCATTTCAGAAAGAGCACTGGAGCGCACATTTTTCAAATAGCGTTTTGATGGTAGTTTTGTTTTTTTGGCTCTGTAAACAGAGATCATTGTTTCAATGTTGGTATTTCAACGGAGTGAACTACAACCTTAGTAGTAATGCGTCTTAAGAATTCCCTTTTCTCTAGACCCCCCCCTCTCCTCCCCCCTCCAAGTATTTATGGTTTAACAGGAAATGTTCACCCGTGTAAAAATGTCACAGGGCTATCAACCTGATGGATTCAATCTGCAGATCAAGCACAGACTATGTAAACAAGCTAAAAAATAAATAAATCCCATAGCAACATTGCAAAATTATATCCTATCCCCAAGAAGGGAATCATAAAAACGGAGACCACTTAATAGCAAAACTAATTGAAGGGACGCCTACCTAAGGGAAGCAGATTTCATTAATTAAAATCACCCATTCAGTACCCCACCACACACAGAGTAATAGTAGCAACAGTCAGGTGAGGCCTTTTCAAAGGGGTGTGTGGGAAGAACGGCCTATTGTGGGTCCTTGGTGCTGCTCCGCTCTGCAGTTTGCATTAGGGGTAAGGGAGCCTTTGTCAGTCCAGGGGCCACATTCCTTTATATGCAACCTTCTGAGGGCCACCTCCCAGGTGGGCGGGGCCAGAGGCAAAACTAGGCGGAGCTACAAATGTCTCTAACCTTCACCCTGACTGGCAGGGACAATTTGGGGACACCTGGTAAAAACACCTGGGGAGGGTGCAGAGGGGTGTGGCCTGTAGAGAGTTCCAGGGGCCAAATAGAGATGCCTGAAGGGTTCGTTTGGCCCCCAGGCCTGAGGTGCCCCATCCCTGGTTCATATGGGGTGGCAACACTCAGCTGGAGATGTGCCAGTAGTTTACTTTTGAGGCAGACGATGGGAGCGCCCTCCCATCAGAAGTCCAGGAGATAAATGCCAGTCCTACTCAGAGTAGACCCACAGAAGTTAATGGGCACGGCTCATTTTTAAAAAGTGCCTCATCTTGGACCCTTGTTAAGTGAAGCCTTGTTAGTGTCACCTCCATTAGGGGCTGTCAGTTGACAGGGTTTCTTCGGTGGCAGGTCCCTGTTTGCGGAAGGCCGTCTCCGGTGAGGTGCATCTTTCTCCTCCATTACAGACTTTCAGGAGAAATTAAAAAACTTTCCTGTTTACCCAGGCATTTGGTGGCTGAAGGACACTGTTCATTGCAATCCTGAAATCACTGTTTTTATATTGTCTCTAATGGTTTTTGGAATTGTTAATGTGTTTCCCACCCTGGGCTGCTTTAGGAGGAAAGACAGGACACACAACAGCAAGAACTCATGTTCTTGCTTGTTTATTTCAATGGATCTACTCTGAGTACAACATAGTTGGCTATAACCCAGTGGGTTATAGAATTGTAGAATTGGAAGGGACCCTGACGAACATCCAGCCCCCTGCAAGGAAGGAATATGCGGCTGTCACCTCCGGTGATCGAACCTGCAACTATCCAACCATGCCTGAAAGTAAATTGGTTCAGGATTATGGCAAAGGAAAGTGAGGAGTCCATCGATTAGGAAAATCCCTCACATAAACAAACACATATCGAGCTAAATAAATTTTGACCCCGAATGACTGATTCTGTGATATGGAAAATAGGAACCCGAACAACAACAAAAAAAGTCCACACTGACACTTGCTTCTGCTGCTTCTTTCTCGTTATCTTTTCATCTTAATTACACTTTGATTTGACATCATTATCTGAAGAGAGAGAAAATATGTTATTCCCAGACACCCACCATGTGTTCCTTGCCTGCTCTTTTCCATCACACGCAACACCGCCAGCACAGATCTCGTTTTTACAACTTTTTGCTGAAGCCCATAAAATCTGCTTAAGCAACAAAAACAGGAAAGGGGGGGGAGAGAAAAAAAGCCCCCACACCGCATTAAGTTTGATCATATCCTCCTTTTTTTTAAAAAAAAATAAATTAAAATTAAAGTTGAACTTTGTGCAAAATTGGCTTTAACCGGTTGAAAGGAGCCTAGGTGCTGCTTTTCTTTTTAAAAGGCTTTAAAAAAAAATGGGGGGGGGATATTTTGCGGTGGGTTGGTGGGGAAGGCTTCGTTTGCTGGGAAGCATGACGACATCTAACGGACTGAGAGAGCGCTCTAAGCCTTCTGGCCTAAATTATCTGCTAACACAAATAATCAAATTCCAGGGACCACACGGCTCTGGCGCCACTAGAGCAAGGGGTGGGGGGGGTGGGAGGCTTGGCCCCAGCATTGAATTAGCAGGTGGCAGCTCAGGCTAGAACCACACAAGATATTCGAGCTACGTACGTACAATTCTGGACGGGTCTCTAAGGAAGGCGGCATCCCTTCGCAGCATCGTGGGAAGTTTTTAATGGCTTGCTGAAGGCTAGGCCTCTGCGATGTTTATATTAATACTTGCTTGCCTGGGTCGCCACTCATTTGGCTCTCAGCTGGAATTCTCCCAAGCAGCTGAGATGCATCTGGCTATTAACCTTAGACAACATCTAATCTGGTAGCCCGGGATCGGAACGCTGTCCGGAGGGAATGAAGTTTGGCAACTTCCCGGCTGCCGGGACCACATCACACCGGTCCTAAAGGATCTACATGGGCTCCCAGTACGTTTCTGAGCACAATTCAAAGTGTTGGTGCTGGCCTTTAAAGCCCTAAACGGCCTCGGCCCTGTATAGCTGAAGGAGCATCTCCACCCCCATTGTTCAGCCCGGAAACTGAGGTCCAGCTCCAAGAGCCTTCTGGCGATTCCCTCGCTGTGAGATGTGAGGTTACAGGGAACAAGGCAGAGGGCCTTTTTGGTGGTGGCGCCTGCCCTGTGGAATGCCCTCCCATGAGATGTCAAACAGACAAACAACAAAAAGATCTCCACCTGCAATGTTATGGGGAGGGTAAGGATAGCTCAGTTGGTAAAGCATAAGATTCTCTAGGTTGTGGGTTCGAGTCCCATGTTGGGTAAAAGTATTCCTTCATTGCAGAGGGTTGGACTAGATGATCCTCGTGGTCCCTTCCAACTCTGCAGTTCTATGATTCTTTGAAGGAGGTGCATGGTGGTTGTTTTTGGAAGCAGATATGATGATTCTGCATCATTATTAGTTCTGACCAAATAAAAAGCAGGGCATTGTTTTTGGTATTTTCGCTCTCTGCTCTAACCTTATGCATGGGAAACTACTTTTAAAACTTTCAGAAAGCAGCTTGTGATGGACCATGAGGGGCAAACAAAAGAAGGCCAACTAATATATAAGCCCTCAGGTGTAATGAAACGAGTTCCCTGGCTGGGAGCCAGTAGACTTAATGAAAATTAAAGTGCTACAAGAACTGTCAGCGGATTAAAGTTATGTTAACTGTAAGCGTCTCAGTAGCTTCGGTGATGAATTGGTTGAGAGCAATCCATCACCTCGTTCTTAACCTATTCGTTTTATAATCTATTAAAACAGTTCCAGTTAGCACGCTCGATGCTGAAGATTGAACTAAATGACTCAAGACAAAATCTTGGAGCAGCGAAGAACCTAATAGATGTGTGTGCACAATTTGTTACAACTCCCATCACTACTGGAATCCTCTCATTAATACGTGACAGTCAAATCTCTCTCTCTCTCTCTCTCTCTCTCTCTCTCTCTCTCTCTCTCTCACTCACACACACACACACACTGACAGTGCATGCATCTTACAAGAGGGTCCCAGGTTCAATCCTCAGTTATATCCAAATGAGACTGGGAAACACTTCTGAAACCATGGAGACAGCCAGTCTTTAAAATACTGAGCTAGATGGACCAATTAGTCTGACTCAGTAGAAGACAGCTGTGTCCTTACATGTGCTATACTGAATTTGATAACCAAAAGGACAGCTTTAGGCCTATGGGTAAATTTGATTTGGAAGATGCGGGACAGAAAAAAGCCAGAAAAGGAGAAGTCGTCTTTTCTACTTAGGGTGGGAAAATAACATGCATGCATGCATGTGCATGCACACATGCACACACAAGCACACACGACAGAGGGAGAGAGATCTTTTATTCAGTCTGTGCACTAGAGAAAGACCTCTTCCCCCCTCCCTCTTTTTCTCCCGTGTACCGGCATAAATCAAGCGTAAGTGCAAAATGCACCAAGCCCCCACCCCAGAGATTATGCAGATTAAAGAAGTGAACATTAAGAATATAAAAAGCAATGGTGCAGTATATAGGAGCCAGACTCATTACTAAGGCCAGCAGCACTTGACATGTCTGCTGAATAAGCAAGTTTTCCAAAGTTAAAGGATGGGGGTAGCGGGCGGAGGAGGAAGAAGAGAGAAGATCCAACATGTTTCTTCTTTTGATTCCCTGCCCCCCCCCCTTTAAACTTAGTGGCAGGCAGCATTTCCTGCTCAGAATTTCAGATGAGATTTAGGCACTCTCTGCCTTGAAATTGTCTTTGGGAAAGTGAAAAAATCATTGCACGGCACCATCTCCCAACACCTGGATCTTTTATGACAGCTCATTTCAGGGATCATGCTACATTATTCAGTGTCAGGGGTGGTGGGGATGGGAAGAGACAAACTCAAACTGGTTTAATAGTTATTTCCTCTTGCCGGAGAACCCTGGGCCCAGAACAGCAAATGCAAGCAATATGTGATGTGTTTTACAAGCAAATCCCAGCAGCCTACAGATCGTTCTTCAATTTGGGGAATGGGCTTTAAAAATGACAACCCCACACTCACCTAAAAAAAGGCTCTGGGCTAATGCAACACCAGCAGCAAAGCACGATAATAGATTCATAGAGTTGAAAGGGACCCACAAGGGTCCTCTAGTCCAACCCTCTGCAGTGCAGGATCTCTTTGCCATGACCACCGAAAGGAAAGCCTCCAAATTGTGGTGTTGCCAGATTAAGAACGTTAAGAGCCTGCTGGGTCAGTCCAGCATCCTATTCTCGCTTTGGCCAACCAGATCCCTGCAGGAAATCCACAAGGAGGACCTGAGCACAAGAGTAGCACTTTCCCCTCTTCCAGCAACTGGCATTCAGCATTACTGTCTCAGACAGTAAGTGGAACATAGTACCCACTGATACCCTTAAATCTTCCCGCAGTTGTACTCCTAGAGGTCACAGCCCTGCTACTCCTTTACCTAAGCTCCTCAGAAAATCCCAGATCTGCTCAGTGTTTGGCAGAAGAGGGTGCTCTTGCCCTTTCGTGGCCAGCCAGCATCAGGGACTGGGCACAGGATGAAGGGCTTATGCAACACCTGGCGAGGATGGGAAACAATGCCAAGACCTGCAAACAAACAAATGCAGAATCCCCTTCCAAAATAACATGAGAAATTTTGCATTAATTTCACAAATGAACGTTTTGAGCTCTTCCCACTGTGCTGGTTTCATTTAAATCATAGAATCATAGAATCATAGAGTTGGAAGAGACCACAAGGGCCATCGAGTCCAACCCCCTGCCAAGCAGGAAACACCATCAGAGCACTCCTGACATATGTTGTCAAGCCTCTGCTTAAAGACCTCCAAAGAAGGAGACTCCACCACACTCCTTGGCAGCAAATTCCACTGTCGAACAGCTCTTACTGTCAGGAAGTTCTTCCTAATGTTTAGGTGGAATCTTCTTTCCTGCAGTTTGGATCCATTGCTCCGTGTCCGCTTCTCTGGAGCAGCAGAAAACAACCTTTCTCCCTCCTCTATGTGACATCCTTTTATATATTTGAAGGAAAGGGCGGAAGGGAATGGTGCAAGAGATCCAAACTTTTCAGCTTGAAGGCAGTGTTCAAATCGCTGAACTTCGTATTAAATCAGAAAACGTTACATGTTATTGCAGTGACAGAACATTGGCAGCCCTTGTGCTCAATTGCTGTACAGCTCAATTGCACCCTCTGCTGGCGAAGTGCTTAGGTGCCTGAAAGTTTGCAGGACGACACAGCTCTGTTTCGCTTACACGACTAGTTTCAACCATACATAGCACAGAATTGTAGAGATGGACCCTGAGGGTTTTCTAGTCTAACCCCCTGCAATGCAGGAATATGCAGCTGTCCCTTACAGGGATTGAACCTGCAACCTTGGCGTTATCAGCACCATGCTCTAACCAACTGAGCTATTTCAACATACGCATTCATGTTGGAAATGTATATCCAACCAAGCACTACTGTGGCTTCCTCTACTTATAGTGACCGTGGTACCTGGGAAAGAACTGCCATAACCATTTTGCATTTCGCTGGCAAGAGGAACTTTGCCTGCTGATTGCTACTGGCGTTCTACCACTGCCAATAGGGTTTGGTTTGTATCAAAATATGCCACATCTGCACAAGTTGCAAGCCCTTGGGATTTGTTCCTTTGAGATACTTATAACCTTGCTTTCCTCTATAGAATCTGCACTCAAGAGTCACTTGGGTCTTGAAGGTTTGTAAAGGCATTTTTGGAACATCAGAGCCTACTGAGATCTCCAAAGCAGGAAGTACCACTGAATATGATTTCCAGTGCTCTACGCCACTCCCCATCAACAGCAAAGCCAAGACAGGTAAGATGGTCTAAGACACTGTTAAATCTCAGCACGAAATGCTGCTTCAGTATGTTTTTGCAAACTTCAGCTGCATCTCTCTCTTCCCATTTAAGGTCCTTGCACATAAAACACCAAACATGAATATCAACAGGATAAGTTGCGAGGTTGATTACAATTGCAAAGGACTTATCAAGCAGGTTTGTACTGGAGTACTTCCCTGAAAAGTCTGGCTAGCATCCTTAGTTTGATGAATTGCCTATGCACATCAACCCTTGAGCATTTATATCTGAAAGGCAGGGTACGTTTTTAGAATAGGTTAGGATAACACACGGCACAAATGAAAGCATTTCAGATTGCTGCTTGTTCAAACTCGGGCGTCGTGTGTTTTTAGCACATTCGTGGAACATTCGCTGCCTTCGTGCTTGTGACTGTTTGGAAATGTGTCAGAGGGAACACCACCTCACCATTGCAGTTCCAATATTTTGCAGAACACTCCGGTAAAATTCTTCTGCATCTGAACAGCTGTAAAGTCTTCAGGAGAATGAAATCAGGCAGCTTTTGAAAACAGCGGCTCAGGTTAAGAGGGCTGTTCCTGGACAATGCTTCCATCTCAAAATATTGCATTATATCAGGCATGACCAAGAGGTAGATTGCGGGGTCTTCCCCGTAGATCCTGGTAGATCTACTGGGAAGACCAACTTTGGTCCATCCAATGACAATGGGTAGATCACTGCCAGTTTTTTTAATACTGTGAGTAGATCGCAGTCCATCGGGAGTTGGATGTCCCTGAATTATATTATATGGCGTTGCAGTTTAGGAAGACTCGGTTTCTAGTGTAGGTGGTAGACAAGGTACTCTAACTGAAAGGCTGTCTAATAGATCCACAGTCATCCCTCGGGTTGAAGTAGCTTCAGGTTAAGCATTTTTGGGTTGCGCTCCACGGCGACCCGGAAGTAACGGAGCACGTTTCTTCCAGGTTTCGCTGCTCGCACGTGCTCAAAATGACGTCACACGCATGCACAGAAGCAGCAACATGCGCACGTGCAGATGTGGGTTGCATTCGCTTCAGGATGCGAACGGGGCTCCGGAACAGATCCCGTTCCCATCCAGAGGTACCACTGTATAGTTTATCAGACCACCCACCTTCAGGCAAATAATCCCTGGGAATATAACCTCAGACTCACAAATGAGGTCTTAAATGCAGAACAGCAAGCATCTGAAACATTACTGCATCAACCAGTAAAGCAGACATCCTGCTAGCTGTTCATTTCTATCATCCCACCTACCCAGCCTGTGTTATATAAATGCACAGAATAAGGTTTGGTCCAGAGAAATTTAACTGACTGTAGAATAGAAAAAATACTGTCTGCTTCCTCACCATCCATGAAGGAATGACTAGCAGGATCATTTTGCTTTGTTCAGGGATGGGAACCTGAGCCTCCCCCTCAGCCCAATGCTGTTGAGCTATGACTCCCATCATCCCTGTCCATTGGCCACACCTGGCTGGGGTTGATGTGAACTGGAGTTCAACATCTGGAAGGGCACAGGCTCCTCATCTCTGGTGCAGTTAACAAATTCAGCCTTGTTTGGATGTTGCTAGACCTCAACTCCCATCATCCTCAGCCAGCACAGCCAATAACCAAGGATGATGGGAGTTGTAGTCCAATATACCTGGAGGGCACCAGGTTTCGGAAGGCTGTACTAGTTTAAAGAACTGTAGAGTTGGAAGGGACCCCGACGGTCATCTAGTCCAACCCTCTGCAATGCAGGAATCTCAACTGGGGCCCGCCATCTAATTCGAAACCATTCTGCACCCTGCTTAGCTTTGCAACAAATGGGCTAGCTACACCACTAGGAGGCCTAAGTTTTTGTCAGTTTCCCTCCTAACTCAAGGCATTCATTTCAAGAAAATGGCCTGAAGATGCTTGATGCAGTTCAAACTCCAATCTGCATTGGGCTCACCAGTGCCTGGCTACCAAGAAACCTCTCCTAACAGTGCAAATCCTTTGCAAATTTACTCTGAAGGAAACCCCACTGAGTACAATGGGACTTACTCCCAAGGAAGTTTGTTTGGGTGCACATCCCAAGGTAATCTGAGGGAAAGGTGGAATAGGCATGGAACAAAAAAAGTAAACGAGGGAAAAGCTGCTAAATGAGAATGCCTCTCCAGCTGCTATTTTCTTACACTCGTCCAAGAAATCAAGTATGCCTTCAGGTTGTGCCTAAATAATGGATCTTCCTATTAAAAACATTTTCCGAAATCTAAGCAAGATTAGACAGCAGCAGACATGGATGAGAGGGGAAACGCCTTGCTGCTAGCCCCAACGCAATCCACGGAAGCTGCTTAAACAATTCCTCAGCTCTTATTACTTCGATGGGCCATGCATGGTGAGTGTCCCCTGCGCCAAACCCTCAGCAGGGATCTCCATTCTAAACATAAATACAATTACAGCACAGTAATATTAATGCACACTTTTTATTATATTAAAATCAGGCAATGGTCTGATACAATAAAAAGGCTGCTTATGGAATACTGTTATGTTAAATTTTTAATTACAGAGGATATTAAATCCTTACAACTAATATTTTCCTCAAAAAGAGTTAATGGAAACATCAATTATTCGTTGACTTGATAAGCTTCTGCTTTTGAACGTGACTTTTTGTCGTTTTCTTTCTTTTTTCTTTTTACACAAACACGGCATTTTTATTCTGTAAAACTCAAAAAGAGAGGACACACTAGATTGTTTGCATTTAAGCTTGCATCCATGTTTCAGCAGTCAGTGGTCCAAAACAAGAAGTCCGAAAAGGAAGTGATTTGCCAGGAAGCCTTGTCGATCACAGTCTCCCTAACCCACTCTGCATGGCATTGCCATCCCGTATTTTTTATTTAGGAAGGAGTCCTCCTCTCTGCAGCGTGCCAGGACCAAATCTGCCCTGCACAGAGCAGACCTGTCCCTAAGATGTGTCGCTCAAGCAGAGGTAGTGACCTTCAGCTCAGGGAGCTGGAGTGTTTTGTTTCGAATTTCCTACATAAAAGATCATTCCACGCTATCTGGCCATTCTGAACAGGCTTCAGCAATCCTGGTAAATTACTGCTCTTTTCACCATACCAAAAGCCTATCTAATAGCATCAGCCATGGCCAGCTTGGCGGTGTGGAAGCAGCGCCACAGGGCAGGAAGGGAAGGGGATACTTGCGGGCAAAAAACAAAACAAAACCAGACACTCTTGTTTTCCCAGCTGGCGAAGACTAAAACCGATAGCCCAGAAGAAGTCGAAAGCACGAGGCAAAAATAATAATAATTATAATAATAAAATCAGGCAGTTTGCCAGCCACTTACCTCTTTTTTTGGCCAGGTGTAAAAGACAGCATCACAGAAGGGGCAAATGGAAAGCAGCACCCCAACTATGAGAAAAGGGGAAAAGACTGAAAGACACCCCTCCGCCCCGGATCTATTGCCCCAAGGCCCACATTATGGGGGAAGGTGATGGTGCAGAAGTACAATCTATGCCTTAGCCAAAGGTTATGGGGAGAAAGAGCCTCCTCTCACAGCCCCTTGCAAAATAAAAAAAAATACTATAGTATTCTTTAAAAAAAACCCAGAAAATAAAGAAGAACCCCGAGACACACTCAGCATTTTACTAGAGCCTGCACAAAGGGAGGGATGACTGAGGATATCAACGCATCCCATTAGTAGTCCAGATAACCCCAGCCTAGGACTGGGGATTAAAACCTTTGGGCACAGTCCTTTTGAGACATGGTCCTCAGCAAGCCTTACTGGAATGAATGAGACCTGAGCAACGGCCTGGGACGACACTCTTGCGCAGCCTCGCTTCTTCTCAAAGGTCTAGGAGAACTTCCCCGCGGATTGTGCCCTTCGTGTCTACCCTAATAAATAGCCCTGAGCGTCAACCCTATTGCGGACAGACAAGTCAGACGGAAAGGGAAAGAGAAAGGGGGTGGAGAGAGATAAACCCAGGCCAAACACACAGCAATGTGATTGTGTGACGTTTGCTTTTTATGCTTTTTTCACAGTCGAGTTCAATGTGCCACACTGGTCTTGACAGTAATAAATTTAAATAGACTTTTTCTTGATACCAGAAGTTCAACTATGGACAGTGGTTACACATGACAGCATTATTTGTTATAGCACAACTTATTTTCAAATGGGAAAAAAAAATTAGTATCATTTACAGTATCTCAAGATAGACTTTCCTTTGCAAGGGAACTTCCTTTCCAGTACTTTGGAGGTCTACAAGATGCATCTAGAAAATTTACTACTGTGGAAAATGGAGAGAGCTTAAATTGATGAAGGGGCATGATTTTTCTGTTGTTGTTGTTTTTTTTCATTAATTACTGTAACATTGTCCTTCAGGTGGTTGAGGGAGTTTCATATTTTCTTTAGACATCATTAGACGCCGGAGCTCTTGCAGAACAACTTTGATACTATAAGAATTCTGCCATTTTGCTAGGACTGATATGGCTCTTGGATCCACCTAAAAACAAATAAAAGAACCACAGCCATGAGTTTTAAATTGCTTCACATTCCCACTGCACCTGTAACACTGAAAATGACCACTGCCAGGATCTAAAGACTCACACAAGTACTATCACATGCTCAAGGTGACTTTTGAGTTGTACTTCTTAAAAGAAGAATACCCCCAATATACACAGTTCATCACTTTTACCAAACTGGATTTTCAAAACCCCCACTGGTGCTGAGGGGGGGTTTGCAGAATTTTTTTTTTAAATACAAAAAAACTGATCACATTCACACAATGTTAAACACATCTAAAGTACTTCGAATTCTGGCCTAAGGCTGTAAATTAATCAGCCAAACATTTAGCAAATCAATCAGTAAAAGCCAATTTAAATTAGTAGGGCTGGAAGGTGAAAGGCACATTTGCTTATTTTTAGGTTATTTCGGTTCTGGTTACTGCCATAGGAAATTTACAGAGAAAAAAACTAAAGACCTCTTTTCCGTCAATCAGCAAGTTTTGTTTATTAACTGATAAGTTATCGTACTCCCTTCAGTATCTGGAAAAGGCATCTATCTACACTTCAGTTTTGGTTATTACGCAAACTTGTTTAAATTGAACCAGTTAAAAGCTGGATGATGGAAGAACTGAAATTCTTCCAAACACATACAGCTGTAATGCAGACACTAACTTTGAAGGGAGATTTAACAAAGAAACAGCTATATGCTTAGATAGATGAATTAAACTGTTCCCATCTGAAAACTGGCAAACAAAACAGTACATGAAATACTGGGACACAAAGGATGTAACACTTACCACTCCGTTAGAACTATTTACTCCATTCATATTAATTTTTGTTACAAATCTTACAAATGGAGGTGCTTCTGGATATTTAGGCCCACATTCTATTTTAAGGCTGTATATTCTGTTTTCATAAATTGTCTGAGGGAGGGAAAAAATTGTGTCAGATGATCCATCACCGAAGGAAGACCACATTCAGGTGATATACAGAGAGATAAGTTTCACATTAGCATAGATAATATTCCCACTCTGCTGTGCCCTCATTGTTTGCATGAACTGATTTCATGATACAATAGGAAACGACTTTTCAATATGGATGGACATTCATGTCTAATGGAAGCGTCAAACGTGTCTTTGCATCTCGAAGATGTAACTGATCACTCTCTCTCTTCTTTTTGACAAATCAATGTATCTATCACTCAAAACGCCACCCTCTTCTGAACAAACTTTGCCCATTTTGTGATGACTGGTTGTCAGGGTCTGCAAATAGTGGGTGGGGAGGAAGGAGCTGTAAGCTTGCCCTCCACTAAATTAGGATTTCCCAAACTTTGGTCTACAGCTGTTGTTGGATTACAACTCCCATCATCCTTAGCTAGCAGGACCTGTCGTCAGGGATGATGGGAACTGTAGTCCAAAACCAGCTGGAGACCCAACTTTGGGAAAGCCTGCACTAAATCACGGCTTGCTTTCTTGGAAGGATCCTCCACCATGAGAAGGACCTTTGCTTCCATATATGGATGCCGGAGAGGGGTCACCAGTCCCTTATCACCTCCCCAGCCTGCTATGGGCAACCTTCCCATAATTCAGAACCAGTTATGGGATGGGGAATGAAAGGCTTTAGATAGGTGGCACAGCTTGCTTAGTGGAACCTTTGGATCCAGTAAAAGAATAATGGACCTGGGGCCATATTCTGACTTAGCTTTCCCAGGAACCAAAAATAATAAAAAAAGATTGACAAGTAAAGAACAGCTGGCATTAGATGCACACTGTTCAATGTGACCCAGTGACTTGCAAATTCAGGATCCTATCCAATGCTTGCCCATGTGCTATAGCAGCAGACTTCTGCTTATGGAATGGAATTTTCCTTTGCTTTTGTCTGCAGCAGCAAACCCCCCCCCCATCCACCAAATCTCCTCCAGAAGGTTGGAGCACCCTCTGAAACAGATCTGAGGGCATGCAGGGAAGGGAACTTGCATTGTGTTGAGTGGAACATCGCGCGCGCAGCATTGGATATGACCTAAATTTGTTAGATGCATACCCTGACCTTCCTTCTAGGAGCTCAAAAGGGTTTACATGTAGATTCTGTAATAGCAATCTATAACTTACCAACTTGCTAACGCACAATATTTATTAGTTTGCAACTGCTTTGGTAAGAATAAATAAGGGGAGGAATTCAACAGTGCTATGGACTGTAGTTCAGCTTGCCATATGGAACAATCCCCCTTATCTTTTCTCCCGCTGTGTGTTCTGGGGACTCTCCCCCCAACGCCCCCCGCCAACTGGGGACATGGGAGGCACATGAAAGAGGAGAGCGGAGAAAGCCTTCTAGCAGAAGTCCTTATGTGGGCATCTGCTAGTGGGACTTGTTAGCTGAATTTGGCCCAAGGTATTTTATCAGAACAATTCATACTATCTTCACACTTTCTCGTTCTCTTAGCTACGCTGTCTGTAGCTAAAAGAAAAGGAGAGAATGTCAAAAAAGAAAAGAAATAACTGAGAGGGGGAAAGACTTGCAACTATCCAACCAAAGTAAGGAAAGGAAGAAGAGAAGAAAGCAGGCAGAAGAGGAGACTTCAGGGTACATTATTTTACCGGCCTGAGAATGGAGGTGAAAACAGCAAGTGTCCCCACTGCATGTACTGCATTTTAAAACTTGTGTCCTGTGGGTGGTTGTGTGTGCTTGTGTACATGGCATGACTAAGTACACCTAAGTACAGCTCAGAGATGTGTCTGTATGCATGCATCTACATGACAGCAAGTTAATGTTCCCATGAGTGAGGGTATATCAGAATAAAGTGCTTTTTTAAAGGAAAGAAAGAGAGGCATCACAGAACATGGTTAACACCACCTACACAGGAAACTTCCCATTGCAGGCTGTTATTGAACATTGGGGAGGGGGGACACTGTAAGACATTTTCCCATTTAGATAAACATGCTATTTTCTAGAAATGGTGTAAGAAAAGTCTGATATTTTACCGGTCTGCAAACTGTCTCTCAAGGGGTATGCAGGACTCCAGGGGACGAATACAAATTGTCTACCAGGCACAGAAAACCACAGCAACATCCCATAATGTTTTTAAAAAGCCAAATTGTGTTTTGCTGCTGCTGCAATTTAAAAATGGTTCATATATTCTTCCAACATTTAGCACGGATAAAGACAGAAATACTGAACCTAGGTTAATTGATTTATTTCCAATTTTGGACAAAAAAAAAACTTACTCCAAGTATTTAGCATGACGTGGTCCATACTGTCTACTACCTATATGACAAAAGCCTCAAGCAGAAAAAGCAGTGAACCCTGTCACACACTGGCAGAAACAGACATAGAAAAAGCAGGGATTTATAGGATATTGTGTTTAAATTTATGCTTACTCTTGGAGGCCCAATAATCATGCCTGTCCATCTTGTAAGTGTCATATCTTCATCATCTTCAAGACCCCAGCTAACTGTCCCATCTCCAACTCCTTTCTGACCTTCTTCAAGTTCTTCCAACAGTCGAAAATTACGAGGAACTTTTACACCTAAAAACAAATCAGGATGCAGTTTTGAGATGAGAACTTACGGTAATAAAATAAGGTAGCTGATGCTTTTCACCAGTATGCTGAACACTGTATTAATTAACAATGCAATCCTATGAATGTTTACTTAGAAGTAAGTCCTGCTGAATTCAATGGGGCTTCTCCCAAGGATATGGGTACAGGACTGCAGCCCCAAAAGTGAGAAATGGTGCAGTTAGTAAAGTAATACTAATGTGAGCAACAATGCACACCAATTTCAACAATATACAACATTTTAAGAAAACAACAACATGCATCTAAGGTTAGTTTCTGCAGAAGGTATCCCGTTTGGGCTTTACGGAGAAATTACAAAATCTTAGACCAATACCGAAGAGGAGCCTGGAGAAAAGAGAATCCGCAATGAAGTGGCAGAACCACCACATTATGCTACCAGACTTAAGAGGCTATTATGGCATGCCCAAGAGTTATATACTACTCTGGGCCGGCACAATGCAAGCAAATCTGCTAGCCAACTTCAGGTCCCCGAGAAAAATCACAGCTAACAATTATCTGTGGCCCTTTCTCATTTCTTTGGGAAGAGAGTAGAGCTGGAGGGGTGTGTGAGAGAGAATGCCCATCAGAATGTCTGCTTTGCTTTGCCTTTCCCTGAATGGAAATACGCACTGTGGAGTTGGCAAGTTTCTGCAGAAAGTGGCAGCCAGCTAGCCACACTGCATGGTTTACCTGCATCCTTACTGTGTCAATTATGATCAGTGAAAGTCTTGTGTGCTGCTTTTTATGAGTTCAACAACAGGTGGCAGAGACAACCAGAAGGAAGGCTGGGGGGACAACAGTGATGGAGGAATGGGTTTAAAAACTCACCAAGTTAAAACTGCAACAAAAATTCTGTTCTACTGGTAATGTAGTGATGCAGCCCTCTCAACTTTATAGAAATGAAGAAGTAGTTCCTAGTGATCTAAGCTGTGCTGTAGCACCCCTGTGAAACAGGACCCTAGTTCAAAGAATGGTACCCATTGACTGACTAAAGTTGTGGGAAACGAAACTTAAGAAGGAAAGAAAAGAACTATGCAGAAATCCCAGTTTTCATCCATCCTGCACACATGTCAAAGGAACAAGCAGCCTCTCTCCATCAGGCCAATTACCCATTTGGTTCACCGTCTTGCTTCACATAATCAACAGTACAAGCTGCTTTACTGTCTGCACCAGTGTCTTAGCATGTGTCAAACAAACATTTGTTTTTAATGCAAGGCTTGGGGAGATGCATGCTACTCCAGCAGATTACTACTAGTTAATCTACTGTATTTTTCGCTCTATAAGACGCACTTCCCCCCTCCTAAAAAGTAAGGGGAAATGTGTATGCATCTTATCAAGCAAATGCAGGCGGGAGGCTCTGCTCAACGCTCCCTTTAAAGAGCTGCGTGGAGCGTGTGTGTGGCTCTTGGGGGCTTTTCCCTAAGAAAGGAGAAGGGCTGCCCTTCTTGCTCCTCGGGGGTAAGCCCCCAAGAGCCGCACACACGCCCCGCGCGCTCTTTAAAGGGAGCACGGCTCTTGGGGGAGCCTTCCTCCCGCTGCCCGGGAGAGGCTTAGCCACGCGAAGCCTCTTGAGGGCAGGGGGAGCCTTCATCCTGCTGCTCTGAAGAGGCTTCACACGGCTATACCAGAAGCCAGATCCCTCTTGCTGTTCTGGCTTCTGGGATTCAGAATATTTTTTTTCTTGTTTTCCTCCTCCAAAAACTAGGTGCGTCTTATTGTCTGGTGCGTCTAATAGAGCGAAAAATATGGTAGTAGTAGTAGTAGTAGTAGTAGTAGTAGTAATAATAATAATAATAATAGTAATAGTAATAATTTATTTGTACCCCACCCATCTGGCTGGGTTTCCCAGTTCAATGCATGAATTGCTTTTCCACTAAGGGTCTGATCCAAGTAAAAATATAATAGAAGTACAACAGAACCTTACAGAGGCAAACCCCCTCACCCAACAACTCAAAATACAATGAATTAAGTATACTAGTATATTCCAAATTAGCAGCCAAAAGGTTTTTCTCAAGAGAACAATAGCTATCCAACAGTGATGGAAAAACTCACTGGAACACATTTCAGTTACATTCCATGAAGGATGAGAAAACTAAGAAACAAATATTTAGCTTATATTATTTAATAAGTCTGATGCAGGGGGAAAATGCAATATAAACTGTTTATAAGCAACATGAACTAAGCAGAAAACAATTCAGATCTGTTTAGCAGATACTATAAACCATCTAAGTGAACATACTACATTTTTTTCTTCAGTGAAACCATGACAAATATGAACTCTCCAGTTTCACAGTATCGGGCAAAGTCAAAGCTGAAACTGTTTCCTATACAGTGGTACCTTGGGTTAAGAACTTAATTCGTTCTGGAGGTCTGTTCTTAACCTGGAACTGTTCTTAACCTGAAGCACCACTTTAGCTAATGGGGCCTGCTGCCGCCGCTGCTGCACGATTTCTGTTCTCATCCTGAAGCAAAGTTCTTAATCCGAGGTAATATTTCTGGGTTAGACGAGTCTGTAACCTGAAGCGTATGTAACCTGAAGCGTATGTAACCCAAGGTACCACTGCACATGTTATTTTCCTTATACCTTTAATTACATCTGATATACCAACTGCTCTCTTTTCTGTAAGAGAAAACATCTTCTCTACCTCTTGTAACTCTAGTGTCTATTACTGTGCAACATACTTTATACAGAAAGACTTTTTGAATACTCTAGTTAGTAAAAAAAAAAAAAGGTACTTCCTGAGAGCAAGTGCCCACTTATTCACTTCTAGGTACAATTTAAAATAGGTTCAATGACTAATAATGCTTGCATGAGAATATATCACAGTTGAGAAGACACCTTCTTCCAAGAAATGTGCTCCTCTTGCACACAGCTATCTGGATGCGTACTATGTCTGTACAGTGGTACCTCGGGTTACATACGCTTCAGGTTACATACTCCACTAACCCAGAAATAGTACCTCGGGTTAAGAACTTTGCTTCAGGATGGGAACACAAATCGTGCAGCGGCAGAGCAACGGCAGCAGGAGGCCCCATTAGCTAAAGTGGTGCTTCAGGTTAAGAGCAGTTCCAGTTTAAGAACAGACCTCCAGAACAAATTAAGTTCTTAACCCGATGTTACCACTGTATTTAATTGGCATAATATACCGGTAATCAACAAATTAGGAAACAAGGACAAACACAAAAGAGAATGCCTACTGATATGAACAGGAAAGACCCAAGTTGCTCCTCAAATACAAATTCAAATTATCTGTAGAGGTGGACAACTTTGGTCTCAACTGAATTGGGGTGTGTGTGCGTGTGTGGATTAACTGCTAAATAATGATCATATGTGGATAAGCTCTTAGTCTATAGGGAAGACCTGTCAGAGTTGACTTTTAGGTAGTAGAAGAAAACACTAGAAAAATTATGCATTTATTTAAGTATTTATATACCATTTGTTGTAGAGTATCAGGACAGTGTACAACATAAAAACATTTAAAACCAGTATTAACCAATCATTAATATGAGTGGCTACTCAAGAGACATTTTAGACAACAGCACAGACCTGTCGCTATTATGGGTGTTCATCACCTATTATTAAGCACATATTATGTTACCCCCTTCATATGCTTATGATGATTTAACACAATAGTATGTTATGATTGTTTTAATCTTGCATTTGTATTATTTTATGGATTTAATTAGCTGCACAGACTTCTACCTTTGGAAAGAAGCTAAGGTGCACCATTTAGGAATAACTATCACCTGCAATAGATTTTACTTTGGCAAAGCTTTTCTGCTACAGCCATGCTAGAACTTTCAAAAGTCAAGGCATAAAATGAATGCTTGATAAGATAATTGACACAGTGACAGGTTTCCTGAATATCCTGCTCTCTCCTATTATCACTTTTGTGCCAAGCAGCAGAACGGATCATTTACTCAGTTGTTACTTTGCATCCTAAGGGGAAGAATGACACCTACAGTAGTAAAAAACCCCCCAAAAAGACAGAGAGGTTGATAGCAGCTTCAAGACATACGTTAACTCAAATCAGGCAATAATAATTTCACTGTTTAATAAAAGGCGAAAGATTTATACGATCTGAAGAGAAACCACCCTTAGTAAAAGGGTGTTTAAAAAGCCACCCTTAGTAAAAATTCTGATTTCTATGATTTAAATTCTACAATATCACCATATGATCTGTCTGCCAAATCTGAATTGATGATCTAGAGGGGGCATTCCAGATCACTGCTGTACAATAATAACAATATATAATAATAATTTATTATTTATACCCCATCCATCTGGCTGGGTTTCCCCAGCCACTCTGGGCAGCTTCCAACCGAATATTAAAAACAATTGTCAAATTGTCAAAACACATTTCTATGGAAACATCACTAAAAACCTCAAAATTTTAAGATGTCCTCTCTCCCCCCTGCAGCTCGGCACTGCAACTAGTTTATTTGAGGAGGCACCTGGCAAGGTAACCAGCAAATATTTGTTTGTGACATCAACCATGCCCGCCTCCCAAGATGTCATGCTATCTTTTGGAGGCCTTCCAAATTTCTTCGAGCCCCTGCACTCTGGCTGGGCCGGGTTCCCGTTTCTTTCCCCACCTTCAAGATGGGGCGGAGGTCGGCATTCTTCCCTGTTGCGCTGAGTCTCAGAAAGTGGCAAACCCTCTTGCTGTTTTCCAAGGCACTCTAGGGCTCTGTGGGAGATTCTTGGAGATTCCTCCCAACTATATTTCGGAGATCACAAGCACAAGAATGCTGCCACTTCACCCAAAGCATGGCAACAAGCAACACACAACTTTTTTTGCCATGAACATGACCAAACATGTAATGGGAAGGGCACAGACATGAACACGGCAGAGCAAACTGTCTGCCTCTGCACCGGAAGGTAGCCACCTAAATGGCCTAGGGGCTTAGGGGCTGAGCTAGTTTACCCATCCTATTTTGACTGATGGCAGATTTATCAGGTTTACACAATTGTTTTACTGGAATAGTTCAGCAGGAAGAGAAAACATGCTCTCAAGCTTGCACCTTGCATCTCTGTGGCGTCATGCCAGTCTGAGATACAGGATTAGATTCAATATTAACCCAGAAAAGCACTTAAGTGTTTCACATACTATTGCTTCCTGTCCAAAGCTTAATTAAAATATGAATCTGTCATATTAACCAGGCAGAATTTAATGTGGCAATGAAATGTAAACTGCTCCATCCTAATGGGACCTCATTATGCTTTAAACTGGGGTTTAAAACTCAAATGATTTCCCACCCCTTTGTCGAAATTAGCATTTATCAGATCCTTTGATTCACAGCATCTTCTACCGTTCATTGTTACAATATTTTCCAAGAATTATCACCTGCTTTTGCTACCAATCTCTCTTTGTCACTTAAAACATCTATACTCTTTTATGCACCTAAGGAAACACCTAGGCATTGTAAGAGGCACAGAGCTTCTGCAATCCATGTCTCATTCTCCTGTTCTTAGAACATAATGCAACTGTCACTGAGCTGCAACTTTCCTTCCCCACTGGGGGAATAACAGCACATGCAACAACAAAAAAATATTTAAGAGGATATTTTGTCTTAACAGAAGCCATAAAACGGATCAGACAAATTCATGTAAGGTACACTTATCAGAAGACATTTGCCACAATAGCTTTATATTCAAAGGCCTTGCACTTCTGCTAGGGCTCAATAAGGGGCAGCTATTTCCACCCTGCACTGCTCAAAAACTTCCCAGGGCAGCTCACCGGCCACAATTCGTTACCCAGCTGGGCCTTTGGTCTAAACTAGAAAGTCAGTTCTTACAATCTTATGTCAGAGGTTATTCAGAGTTCATGGGTAGATATTACTCACTGTAATCTATGAATACCATTCCATGCCGTTAATAGAAACAGCCTGGCAGCATTACCACAAACAAAATAACATCCACGCATCCACGAGATCACAGTGCTGATTTTTGTGATTTCGTAATAAAATTCATTATTTCTAAAGAGATCAGAACTCATTTTTTTAAAAAAAACAGGTTTCTATGGATATTACACAGCTTTGTAAAAATAACATTTTGGAACATACGTTACAGCTAATCTATTTTAAATTAACCTACTTTTATCTATAATTCCATATAGTCACAAATCTTAAGTTTTCATAATTTTGATAGTTGATAGATCCTGGGGTGCACCCAATGCTACCCCTTGCTACTGATCAAGAGCCAACTCCATCTGAATCGGAAGCAGGGAGAGAAGGGAATGTTAAACATCTGGCAGAATGGTGACCCACAGACATTTTGCCCTTATTATGGTTTCATCCTACTCACAAAGAAGAGAATTGGTTTGGAACTGTCCTAAGTTTTAAACAACCCTTTCAAGATCTTTCGTATGCTGAATTCTACATCAATGGAAGCTAGTATCAATGAATCCTGTTGTTTCTACTTTTCACAGCCTATTCTGAATGAACCTAAAACATAAATCTATTTGACATTTTGGACAATGCATTTTAGATTTTCTTTGAACACATAATGCTAACTTCTAATTTACCTGCTAGAAAAGATGCTCCCTGTCAGTTTGAAAACAAAAAGAAATCCCTGATGTATGCATTTGAAATGGGACTTACTTTTCACCCAAAGAAACATCCCCTCTACAGCCTTTGCTCAAACTCACATAAACATAGAATATAGCATTGACTTTCCTTTCACCCACTGTTCAGATAGGCTATAAATTACTAACCTTTCTATTAAACTGTAAGAAATATCTCCCTTTCTGGACCACAGCATGGGTTTCTGGATAATATGTGTTCATTATTTTTCAAACAAGTAGACCAAGATTTTCCACACAATCCTCTAGAGCTTTTAGGCATTTAGCCTTTCCAAGCTTAGGAACCCACCTTTAACCAGGGATCTATATATTTTTGCTCACCTTGTTAGGAAAGCCAAATATTGTACTCAGCAGCTACAGCACCCTCTGCTCCCATCAAGCCCTCCTGGTATCTCTAGGTGGAAAGAGTAGACTGTTGGCTACCAGAGCCAGAATATACCACTGGACAATGCTCTCCCTGCCCACCCTTCCTGCTCTGGAGCGTGAAAAGCCTACAGGTGGTGCGTATTGTTATTTTGGCCCTGCACAGCCAAGGATCTTTGAGCACCCTGGCTACACAGCTGTCAAACAATCCCTAGCCTTCCTCCAAACTTTGGCACTGGGCAGTTGGCAAGGATTGGTAAACAATCAGTAGACACCACTACAGCTTCATAGATAGAAAGGAAGGCTGCCAACTCATCATCACAGGTGCCCAAGATACAGGCATTTCCGGTTGATTTCAAGTAGTAAGACTAGAAAAGCCCCCCTCCCCACTCTGTTTGAAATCCTGGAGAGTTTCTGCCAGTCAGAGCAGCCAGTGGTGTGGTGGACCATTTGCCTAACAGCCTCATTTGTCCATATGCCATATATTGCTCACTGCTACTAGATAAGCACGTTTGCCAGCCGCAAAAACAGTCACAGAGGTGGTTGCATTTCTTTACACGTTGTTACTCCTGTGCTGAATCTTCATGCAATACAAAAGTAATGAGGGGAAAGCACAAGAAGAAATTAAGCATGACAAAGGACAAAAGCGCAGGCCCACCCTAACCTGAATTACTGTCAGAAGTTCTGTAGCGTGACACTCTGCTCCAAAATGTATTAAGAACTGCCCAAACCCACACTGCAGGCCAGGGGTAGCCAAGATGGTGCCCTCAATATGTTGCTGTTATTATTATTTTTTAGTTGCTTACTTCAAAAAAGACTGTTTCAAAATCTCTCTCTCTCTCTCTCTCTCTCTCTCTCTCTCTCACACACACACACACACACACACACACACACACACCTCTATCTATCTATCTATCTATCTATCTATCTCACACAATGCTAAATTCAACATACACCAGAAGAATTTTTTCAAACATGCTGGCAAGGGCTGGTGGGAGTTGGAGTTCAAGATCTGTAGGCCACACCTTCTACCTTCAAGATATGACCAAACCCCATTATTTATTTTTCAAATTTAAGCAATAACAGTCAATACACATGTGTGTCCTTCCATGATCAAAATTGGAAGATACATCTCATTACTTTTAACTGTACAAGGTCAATCTTGCGGTAGAGACTGACAGGCAGGCATTATCTGAATGTGCATGGGCCTGGTACATTCTAAATTACTACTCAGCTATCCTGCTATTTAAGGCCTTTTATAAACCACTTACTCAATGAACCTCACAGTGTACATAACACAGTTAAATTAATTCTCAGTAAAACACAGACAGTATTGACAGAATTTAAAAACAAATATACATGACTGAATTATGTGGCCAGAAAGGCTTGCTGAAATAAACAAATAAAAGCTTTTGGCAGTCGCCTAAAACTGTACAATGAAGGTGCCTGCCTAATGTTATGTGGAAGCCACTCACCCAAACTGTAAGTCTGTTTCTTTGAGAAATAGGAGAGTGGCATCTCTCAGTGAATGCTCTCAAAGCCATCCAGGAAAATAAAAGTCATTTGCCTTGTTCTTCTTCCAACCAAGTCTAAACTGCAAAGTCAGCAGCTGCAAAGGATTAAGAGACTGCAGGCTTGACAGGATGAAAGGACATGAGGTCCCCATGTCAGCATCACATTTTATACAAACAGCCCAGTGCTAGAACTTCCTGCAAGAGCAAACAGAGAATGTACCACCCACTGTTGTAGTGCAATGGCACAAAACATGGCATTAGGCTGGCACTGCAGTGATAGTACACCAAGCTAGTGCAAGTGCTGAGAACTGGGGTGCCAGCACTTCAAATCTGGTAGCTGAAATAGAACTCATTTATAGGAGGAATGAAAAACATCTCTGTAAAAATGTGAGCCTCAAGCAAGTTTAAGTAATTAACTGACATTTTGCTAAATACTGTTAACCATACTTCCGCCTCAAACTTCTAAAATGAAAACTGGTTCTAAAAGCAGCAGAGGTAGCTTTTCAATTCCTCATTCAAGAATTATTTCCTGTGTGGTAATGTATTTAAATAGGTCTCTATGCTAAAGTTTCAAGGCAGAACATGAAAACAAAACCAATGTTATAGCTCTGTTCTGCACAGGCAAGGCAGAAAGTATCAGATATGAGGAGTGAAGAGAACTTTAATCATTTCTCTGGTTCACGATTTTTGTGTTTTTACAATTTTGTATTTTTACTTTTTCCATCCATCGTTGTTGTTGTTGTTGTTATAAAACAACAACAACAACAACAACTTTAAAACTGAGAGCAGGCGTTTTTGTCCAACAAGTTCAGGAAACATATTTTTGCTCAACAGAACTTTGCCCGGAAGTAGGAGTGATAACAGAGTGGTATATTGCTTACAGCATCAGACTAGGGAGATGCGAAGCCTACTAGGCCATTTTTGGCCAGTCACACTGACTCAGGCTCACCCACCTCACAAGGCTGCTGTGAGGATAGAGTAACAAAGCCCCTATATAGAGTTATAGCCCCTAGGTATATATTCTATCCTAAGCTCTGGAAAGAAGGATTTTGAGTATTAAATAACCACCTGACCATAGAAGCCTAGTATGCTATTTCTGTTGCCAATTTTTGCCTTAAAACATCTTGATCAGAGCCAAATTGGAAGCAACAGCCAGAAAAGAATTTGAGAAGATCAATGGTAAACCCTGAGAATAAAATTTCTTCATCAGTAAAATTAATAATAATAGTTCATACTCCACCCATCTGACTGGGTTACCCAAGGCACTCTGGGCTGCTTCCAACAAAATATAAAGCGACAAAACAAAACACCAAACATTAAAAGCTTCCTGAAGCAGGACTGCCTTCAGGTGTCTGAAATGTCACATAATTGTTTAACTCTTTAACATCTGATGGGAGGGTGTTCCATAGACTGGGCGGCACGACCAAGAAGGTCCTCTGCCTGGTCTTGCATTGCGGAAACTGCCAGAAGACCCTTGGAGCTAATCCTCAGTATCTGGGCTGAACGTTGGGGGTGGAGAGGCTCCTTTGTGTACACAGGGCCAAATCCATTTGGGGCTTTAAAGGTGATCACCCAATTGGCATTTTATTAGCTACCAAACCAAATTGCTTTTAAATAGAGGTTAAAAATACAAGATCACCAACATGAGTTTGACCAAACTGTGGGACGCAGTGGAAGACAGGAGTGTCTGGCGTGCTCTAGTCCATGGGGTCACGAAGAGTCGGACACGACTAAATGACTAAACAACAACAAAAATACAAGATCACTCTAACTCAAGAGATGGATACAATTCACACATGAAAGAGCATTCCTGTACTTCTGCCCTGACTTTGTCTATCCTGAATCTCTTACCAATCAGTTTCATCAAACTACTTTGAGTGTGCCTCTGAATGCCAGCTGCTGAGAATCACAATTGGAAGAATACAGTTGCACTCAGATCCTTCTTTTGGTCTTTCCACAGACATCTTGTTGGCCGCTGTGAGAACAGTGGTGCTGGACACTGGCCTGATCCAGAAGGCTCTTCTTATGAATTCTGGTATTAAGAGAGTAACTCCCCTCTAATTACTTTGTCCACACTGCAGCAATCATGGCAGGTGCATCATAATTGCTCCCATTTTACAGGATAAGGATGTGGCCACGGAACTTCATGGTTTGCTAAAAGCCATGCAGTTTGTCCACAGCAAAGGTGGAGCTTGAGCTCATTTTTCCCAGATCTAACTAGCTTTCTCACTATATACTGCACTGATTTTCCTAGAAGCCCATTCTTTACAGTTCAGAAATCTAGAAAAATTGTATACTACAAGAAGTAGTATACAACCATTCTGACTTATGCCTCATCCTCTTGTTACCAACACCAAAGGTTACTATCATTGACTCTACTACCTCCTGAAAACTGATCAGTTTTATGGACAGCAGCAGTTCCAATGCTGAGCTTCAACATGGAGAGTGAGGTTCAAAACCCTGTTCAGCTATGATGCTTTCTGATCATCATTTGTAGACTAACCTAGTAAATACTTATTATGCATATAACGTTTTAGTATCCAAAACGCTTCACTTTACAGTGGCAGCAGCCTTATGGTGGCCTGGTTAGGTAATCCAGTATTGCCATGATAGCTGTGGGGACTGGGCTCAGGGATGGAAAAACCTCCAGCTTACCTAACAATTCCTTACTAGTGAGCATATAGCAGAGGCATGATTTGAATCAGAGACTTCCTGGTTCATAGCTTCCTGAACTCTGCTGCCCTCCAGATATTTTGAAGTAAAACTCCCATAAGTCTCAACCATTTGTCATGCTAACTGGGGCTACTAGCTGTTACTATGCTACACTAGTCAAGCTCTTGGGGCTAGTGTGTAGCAAGAGAAGCATTCTGGAGGATGAATGAGACAGTAATAATTAGAGAGCAGCTTCCTTGCAAGCCATCTATCTGTCTTCCAGTCTAGCCTGCCTCTTCTCTAAGTAGCATCCTAGAAGTCACACCCCATCCTGTACTAAACAAATAGATTTAACATATTTATATCAATTTTTCTTCCTAGAAGGACTTCCATGCATTTTACAATAAATGAAGATCAATGTACAGCAGGGGTGGCCTACGTGGTGCACTCCAGGACTACAAGTTCCATCACCTGTGAACACTGGCAATTTTAGCTGGGACTGATGGGAGTCATTGTCCAAAATACCTGGAGGCCTCCATGCTGGCAAACCAACATACGTAATTCTTTTTTTAAGGCAGCAGTAGTGACTGAAAAATACACTGTGCTCCAAAAAACCCCAACAACCTTGAACACAGGGCACAGTCTGATGGCACAGGATGCAGCCACCTTGCTGAACCTAATCAGTGCTGGGGGTGATCAGCATCTGGAATGGAGCCCACCTGGGAGTCCCATACATGTTGCCTTAAGTTCCAACGTAGAAGGCAGGCAGGATATAATCCAGCAAGAAAATAAAACTGCTGCTTATCATTCCAGGTCCGGATTCCTCAGCGGCCACCCCAAATAAAACCGCAAGAGCCAGTGTGGCGTGATGCTTTTAAGAGTGCTTGACCCTGGGAGACCAGGGTTCCAATCCTGACTCTGCCACAAAGCTCACTGGGTGACCTTGGGCCAGTCACCGTCTTTTCCAGTGTTTCTCAAACTTGTAGCCCAACAACAGCTGGGGACCCAACTCCCATCATCCCTGAGCAATGGTTCTGCTAGCTAGGAGTGATGGGAGTTGCAGTCTGACAGCATCCAGGGCGGGGGGGGGGGGCAGGTTTGAGAAAAACCTACCTCACAGGGTTGTTGAGAGGATGAAAGAGGAGGAGGAGAACCACGTAGGCCACCTTGAGCTCCTTGGAAGAGCAAGGCAGCATATAATTGTAATAAATAAGAGCAAAAAGAGCAACCCGTCAGGTCCTGCTTTCTTAGTCGCAGCCTGCCAGGAAATCGGACAAGGGCAGTTAGAAATGAGGAGGGAGGGCGCGAGGGCCGTCGCAGTCTTCGGAGGTGCGGTGCTTCTGAACATGGAGGCTCTACTTGGCTGCCCGCATGCGGTCCCGTCCATCAGCCTCCCTGACACGTTTCCTGCGGAGCCCACCGGCCCCCTCCCGCCCCCGCCAGCCTTCCAGCGCCACCCCGGCCCAGGCCCCTGGCCTCCCCGCGCCTCAGCCCCGCTCCGGCCCCACAGCACACCGGCTTCCCCGGCCACCGCCCCTCGGGCCCCAGACACACCCAGCCGCCGAGCCCCGGGTGGCTCCCGCCTGCTTGAGGGGGGAGGATGAAGCGGGTCCCTCCCTCCTCCCGCCCCCGAGGACCCCCCGACCCCTCGCTGTCGGGGGAGGAGGCCCCGTGCCCTCCTCCCGCAGGCCAGGCCGGCCTCGGCTGCCGGGTCCCCCGCTCACCCGAGCCCGTGGTGGCCGCCATCTTGCGCCGCTTGTCGCTGCGAGCCCGGCCTCCCTGCCGCCCACGTCACCTCAACGCGGGAAGTGAGCTGCGGCGGCGGTAAGTGGCTCCGGGGGCGGGAGGGCGCGGGGCCCGGCGAACCAAAAGAACAAAAGCGCACGCAGACGCACACGCCTTCCGAGGGAGGTCCGGGTGGGACCAACAGCGTCTCGCCGCAGCTGGCCTGCACGCAGCGCGCGGGTTTTCGTTTTGCTTTGAAACGTCTCTGCGGTGCACGTATTTCGCCGGGGAACAGGAGGCGCTCGGGAGGGCGGGACGTCAGAACATAACAAAAGAGCCCGTGTGGCCCGACTAGGCCAGCATCCTGTTCTCACAGGGGCCAACCAGGTGCGGGGGAGCCACGGATTAGGACTGGACCACAAGGGCATTTCCCCCTCCCGTTGGTTTACAGCCACTGGTGTTCAGAAGCATATTCTCCATGCCCAATCCTCTTTTAAAGCCATCAGAGGGTGGCTCATGTTAGGTACAAGCCCCATGTTTGATGGATCAATAACTCGGTTTGTGTGGGGCGCTGCAAAGCACTGGGTTTTCGCTGCAAAACAACTGCAAAAAAAACTCTGGCGCAGGTCTGCAGATGACATATTAGCTCTCTTGCAAAATAATAGCATTAATTTACAGGAGAAGGTCAGCCCAAGACCATTTACTTCTTCAAGGCAAATGGCACCCCCACCAGCCAACAAGTTTGTTTTGTTTTGTTTTGTTTCTTGCACCAGTCTTGCCCTCCCTGGCAGTTAAAAAAATAAAATAACAATAAGTTAAAACATTTGCTATCTTAAAGCCAGCTGCCTGAATGAATCCTAATGAATCCCTGGCCACAATTCATAAGTAGGAAGGGGGGAAAATATAATTTTGGGTCGATGGGCCAGTTTGTGAGTTTTGTGGTGAAAATCCAGATCTTTAAGTAACTAGGGTGTTCAGCTGCACTTTTCATTACTGATTACACCTGAAGATAGTTAGAAAAATGCTGTAAGGCTGCTAATTCCAAACTCAGGTTGGGCCGGGAGCATGTTGTTCTGCCCATCCCACCTGATCTGCTGTACAGGGAGGACTCTGAGCCAGGGCTGTATAATCTGTGGCCCACATCATTCCTGAGCACTGTCACTGACCATTTGGGCTGAAGCCCATGATACCTGGAGTCCAACATAACCTGGAGGGCCAGATTCCTCATCCTTGTGTGAAGGGACTTGAATTGGGAAACCCTGCTTCAGAGATCCCGGTCTTGCTGTCTGGGGCTGATATGTGTTGCAGCCCAGCAATATCTACAAGGGCACATCCTCTCCACCCTTGGGGATTAAAGGTGGGCAGATAGATTCCTATGGGGAAGAGAGACTTCCTGAGATATGTCAGGCCTAGATCCTCAGGGTCTCCTGCTGTTAACACAGAACCGCTCATGCTGCCCTTAAAAAAAACAAATGTGTGAGCAAAATTCATAGTTTTCGCTATGCCCTGTGTTTCTCTCCTGAATCTTCATTGAGCTTCATTTCTAGTCTTCTGAGAGGGAGAAAAGCTTTTCTCTATCCACACACATACATCATTTTATTTATATGCCACCTTTCCATAGTTCAAGCCATGCTCAAGGAGGCTTACATAATTACAAACATAACAAACGTTGTCGTAGACAATAAAACAGCAAAAAGTACCCATATCCTAGCTAAACAATTTCCAATGAAATCATAAGAAGATCTAAAATTGATGCAATAAATGAATAAGAGCAACAACATAAAGGTAAAGGGACCCCGACCATTAGGTCCAGTCGTGGCCGACTCTGGGGTTGCGGCACTCATCTCGTTTTATTGGCCGAGGGAGCTAGCGTACAGCTTCCGGGTCATGTGGCCAGCATGACTAAGCTGCTTCTGGCGAACCAGAGCAGTGCATGGAAACACCGTTTACCTTCCCGCTGGAGCAGTACCTATTTATCTACTTGCACTTTGACGTGCTTTCGAACTGCTAGGTTGGCAGGAGCTGGGACCAAGCAACGGGAGCTCACCCCATCGCGGGGATTCAAACTGCCGACTGATCAGCAAGCCAAGAGGCTCAGTGGTTTAACCCACAGCACCACCCGCGTCCCTTAGCAACAACCTACATGCACCTAAATAACACCCCAGCCCAGGGGTCTGTTTAGCAGCTTCAGTCAGGCTTTAGCAGAGTCAGTCAGGGCCCCAAGCAGTCAGCCTCAAACTTTCTCAAATCCTGGATAAATTGAGAATTTAATAGTGGAATTCTACGCATATTTACTCAGAAGTAGGATTCACTGTATTAAACTCTTAGACTTACTCCCTGGTTCAGTATGCACTGGGCTGCACTCTCAAGCAGCTGCCTAAGAATAAATCAAAGGTGCAAGTCAGATAATATAATCAAATTAAAACTTTGTAGAGGGCTTTCCATTTACTCCAGTGATATAGATTGTACCTATGCAAATATATCTTGTTTGTTGGCTATTTAAGTGCTCAACAAACAAGCAACTGTGCTATTCAGGAAAAAGACTTGGGTCTTCCTGGTCTATAGTCAACATTTACTCTAACCGCTAAACCTCATTGCCTGTCAAGCTTGATGTGATGGTAAGACAGTGAGAAAAATGTGACTGCTGCAGAGTTAAACCTCACCTGCCACAAAGCGTGTACTGTTCAGGTTTCTGTATTTGTCAAAGGAGCCTATTTCCTTGAATTTGAAACACACCGTTCATTTTAAAAACTTTATGTGTGCATTATTCAGGCCTCTGTATCCAGACCTCAGGACTTGCTCCAAGTCCCACCTGTCACTGCCACTGCTCCATGTCCCCTTCAACCGCTTTCGCCTAGTTGGCATGTGTTCTTGGACTGTGATGTTTCTTGCCTAAATGGAGACATGAATGTGTAGAAACTTCTGACTTTTCCATGGCTGGAATGCAGCCTGCTATACAGAGTCATTCTGTTCTGCCCATGCACTAGCACGTGGCCTATGGAAAGGTATGCAGTTAAGGACAGAAGGTCCCAGGCCTTTCTTTCCAACTCTTCACTGACAGTAAACTAAGATGATGGAGGCCACAATCCCAGGAGAAGATCCCCTGCCAAACATCTTTAAACAAGTGTGCTGTTGCACTGCTCTGCTGATTCCAATGGGGCTTTGAACAAGCAAACTTTCCAATGCACTGGGCTCAGAGTCTAGTTCTTTCTGCCTTGTTTTCCTAAACTCTAATCCAGAGGCAATAGGATTCCATGGCCTACACACGGTGACACCCTGACCTTAAACACACACCTTGATATGCATGTAGTAGGGCCAAGCACCTGCAATGTAAGAGCGTCTTGATGATTTCCACCTTGAAAACATATGCATGAAGATCTTGCATCTGGAAGATCTGTATCTAAAATGGTTGGCGTATATGAAAATATTGACAGACCAAAGTGAAGGTGAACGGTTTAAAATACCCAAATGTGGGAAGTGTTGAAGGCAGCGTTAGTTTAGAAACATGTCACACAGAAATTATTTTCCCTCCACTACATGCATGACTCTTATGCTAAAACTTTCTCCCATAGATAGATCAATTGATCAAATGTTTTTTTCGCATCATGGACATGATCCAAAAAGCTGCACAGCTACTCACATGCAGCCAAAGCGACTCTGGGTAGTACCTGACAAAATTATACTTGGATCAGAGCCATTACTTAATTTTAGCCATATTAGTCAGCAAATATCAGCAAAGGAGCACATTGCAGCAGTTTTATCCTTGTGAGCTGCTGCTAAGATGTCTTGCCCTGATGAAGGAATTTAATACCAAAATGTCTTAGGTACAACAATTTTTGTTGCTCTGTTCCGGCCTCCCCCCCTTTTTTTTGGTGGGGGGAGGTTCCATTCTGAGCATGACTTAGTTGGATACCATTGGGCTTCTATTTCTCAAACATTATTTGCACTGCAAACCACTTTTGGAACCAAGGAGCCAAAAAAGGCACTCAATCTCTTTTTATATGTGACTGCCACAGCTAGAGTTGTATATGCGAAGAAATGGAAAGAAAAAAAGAGGTACCCAGGAAAAAAAATTGGCAGAATAAAACGATAGAATACACAGAATTAGTAACTATGACTGTGCAATTAAGAAATAAAGATGAGTCACAGATAAGAGATGAGTGGAAGTGTTTTGGAGAGTATCTTAGAGGGTGCAACCGTCAATATAACCTTCTGAGCAGCAGATAGCACTAAATAAAGGAATATTTGAGACGAAAAAGATTGGAATGATAGAATATGCAGCAGACAAGAGACTACCTAGAATGCCATGAAGAGATGGACTGGTAAGTCTGAGCAAAAGGGATAAATGATGGATACTGTATGATGTATATATAAATTGTAAAAACGCATAAACAAAAATCAAAACAATGAAACTAAGGAGACTTTATGAGGCCATTTATGATATAGTAAGTGTGTGCAGGAGGAGAAAGAAAAACAAGAATTTAAAGAGAAAGAGAAAACCCTACCCTTTCCAAACCGTTTTGCACCTAGTTGGATACTTAACCTTTAATGTAGCCGTTGCAATATCCAACTGTGGCCGGCAGGAGTCCCTGTTCACCTAAGGAACGGTAAGAGACAATGACAAAATGTATCTATAACAAGACTGATGCCAAAGTTGCAGCTGTACCGCCCGCAGTCCCAGATCTCCGATGTTAAGAATGACAAGATTGTGTTAAACGACCAACAAGTAAAGCGATCCACTTTAAAAGCCATTTATCCCCTCCAAAGAGAGTTGGAGGATGAAAACCAGACAGCAAGTTTGATATAAATCAAACTGATTTTCATTAAACGATTTCTAAAAGGATACTGCAAATACCATTACTACTCTCCTTTTGACAAAATAAGAGTGCCTACCTCCATATTTATAATGAATGTTCTCATTATGGTGGTAAGGTATTTTATTCCTTTTACAGAGTTGGAGGAACAGGATCTTTTTTGGGGGGCAGGGGGTTGCTCCCAGATCCATCCTTGTCACTAGAAGTCCACATGGCTTCAGCGGCAAGGAGAACCTATTTTCAAGTCCATAACTGGTTCCCAAGTTATGGCTGTCTGTGAATCGTGATAGCTTGTCCACTTTTGCATGCAACAGGAACCTCCTGTCTTGAGTACTGAAATGCAGTCCACATGGGTCTACCCTGGAAGACAGCCCAGAAACTGCAGCTGGTGCAGAATGCTGTTGTCAGGGTCCATGTCTGGGACTTTTGATGCTTTGCCACATTGCACTTACTTTGTAGGATCACTGGCTGCTTCTATGCTACAGGGCTCGATTTAAGGTGTTTGACATACGAAAAGCCTCATCAACTTGGGACCTAAAAGGTGCCTTTCCTTGTATCATCCAGCCAAGGTTCTGAGATTGGCAGAGGGGACCCTCCTTGTCCCACTGGACAAGGAGGTACCACTCTGTGTGGGGGTGTGAAATTTGTATAACGTGACCTTACAACTCTTTGTAGCACCATATTCATTTGCATGTTTAAAAAAAGGAAAAAAACCTTATCACCTTTTGGCCCTCCAAACTTAGGAGTTGCCTTACTCTGCAATTCCCTCACCCTGGAGGCATGGATGATTATATTTTCATTGTGTTTCTGTTGCTTAATTAAAACATTTCTGTTCTCACAGGCTTTTTGAAGCTCTAGTTACATCTGCATTCGGCTACCTATATTTTTGCTGCTTCGTGATATTATCTGTATTCCCTTTCTATCGTTGTCCTGTTTTTGTTGTTAACAATCACATTGGGATTTACACCTTGTGGGGAAAAGTGGTTTATGGATTTAATAAATAAAAAATGCTTCCTACAAAAAAATGCAAATGGACAGAGACTTATAAACAGGTAGCTCAGTTTATTATCTTTTAATGGACTGCAGGGCACAGCTTATCCCCAGGCAGGTATGTTTAGCCTGAATAAGCAGAGATTGAGAGGAGATACGATTGCCATCTTTAAATCTCTAAAGAGCAATCAACTAGAAGATGGAGCAAGTTTCTTTTCTCTTGCTCTGGAGGGTAGGACCTAAACATTCAACAGCTTCAGAATTACCAGAATGGAGTTTCCGACTTAACATCACAAAGAACTTTCTGACAGCAAGAACTGTTCGACAGTGGAACTGCCTCTCTTGGATGGTGGTGGACTCTCCTTCCATGGAAGTTTCCAAGCAGGGTTTGGATGGCCATCTGTCATGGATGCTCTAGTTGAGATTCCTCCACTGCAGGGAGCTGGACCAGATGAGCCTTGGGAAACATTCCAATTCTACAATTCCATAATAGTCACACACCCATCCAGGAATTGAACATCAACAGCTGCTTTATACTGAATTAGACCACTGGTCCATTTAACTCAGTACTGTCTACACTGTCACTGACAGTGGTTCTCTTCAGTTTTAGGTGTGGTCTCCCAGCCCTACCTGCTTCTGCATGCGAAGCAGATACTTCAATACCTGAGCTGTCCAGAACAAGTGTTGACAGCCATCAGCCATCTTATTATTATTAAATCATTTTTATTGATTTTCCAAGAAAGATAGCCAATCAATATATCCACATCATGATCTGATTTTTAAAAAACGAAAAAGAAAAGACCAGATTGTAATTATTAATTTTTCCGGACTCCCCATAGTCTGCACCTTTGAAGCATATCTCCGAATCTTCAATCCTATCTCCTCTCGTCGTTTTCATATTTTCCACATCCCAATCTTAACACTTTAAAGTTCTCCATCCCTGGCTCTACAATTCTCAGTCATGTCAAAAATCATATATCCTTTCGTCCGTCAAATACAGCTTTATTTGTGTATATATATTTTTTCAACTGTATTTGCCAGTGCAGCTTTCCCTGGCTCCATTCCAATCTTACAATCTGAGCTGTTGTCCAAGTCTATCATCTGAAGTTTAATGACGCAGCAACTCCCAAGTTGTTAGTGTCGGAATTCAAGCGAGCAGAGCCTCCAGCTCTTAGGAATTTGGCCACCCTCCAGGTGCCCGGCTTGAATCCTTATGACCTCCCGTCTGCGACTCCCGGCAAGATCAAGGGAGGTCTCCAATCGGCGATTCTCCTCAACGTGAAGAAGAACACACCATTTCTCCTCCCCCTCCTCCACTCCCAGGGGGGGGGGGAAAGAGACAGACAGAAATATATCTACATGTCTTTATTTCTGTCTTTCAGCAGTACAGAGAAACATGTCTGTACACTCTGATTCCCAACTCAGAGAGAGAATAAACTCCACCCATGTACTTCCAGTACAGGGTCATGTGTCACTCTGAGCTAACATCCGGCGCTCTGAGCAGTGAATAGACTGTTCCTGGTTCCCACGGTACAATCCAATAACACCCACATCCTGTTTACCATTCCAGCCACCTGGTGCTTGCTTCTGCATTGCTCCTTTTTCGTAACATCCTCCCCCAAAAGAATCAATGCGTGTTGCAGCAAGCAAAGCATGATCCAGAGAAGAAAACAAACAGTTGTTATACACATAACACTCCCCTGTTGTTTCAGTTCCACCCTTGGAACTCCCCGCCACTGGTTTCCCCAGTGTACCTCTCTGGTTGTCTGGTTTCCAAGGAATGAGTGCATCTGCATTACCTTGGCAAGCAACTCTCTGTCGTGTCTTTGTCTCTGACTTAGACACAGCTCCAACCTGTCCTCGGTTGTTTACAACAGCAACACATGCAACAGCTAAGTTAGCAAACTCTTTTGAGTACCTCTTGGGTGGTTGACCCTTTGTAACTCTCTCAGACCTACGTATGAGGTGCTGATCCTCTCTGCTCACTGGTCCAGTCTCAGGACTCTTTGGAGAACTAGTTCCAATGGTAAACAGTGGTTCATCCTTCAGTTGTGAAGGCCTATCTATTGTGTGAGACTTCCTCTCAATGACTGTGACAACTGAGCTCTCCGAGCAATCAGTGTCATCACTTTCTGTACAGCTGAAATCAGTGAAATCATCATCATCATCTGAATCGTCCTCAGTGGGAAATGTGTGTACTATCACTCTCTCCTGTTCAGGAGCACTCTCTAGAAATTTTGTGAGAATCACCTGACCAGATTCAGACAAAATTACTCTGTAGAGACCCTTTTCATACCCCACAAAAATGCCTCTGGCATTCTTTACTCCACCTGGAGCTTCTGTTCTCACATGAGACCCAAAAACCTTGAAATGGGCAACAGAAGGTTTTCTGTGGAACAGTTTCTCAAAAGGAGAACTTCCCAACTCTTTTGAAACCTTTCTCATTTTCGTATAACAGAACAACATTAGAGACTCGGCCCAATACTCATGTGGCAGATGTGAACTAAGCAATTGCGCTTCCATCCCCTTTTGCAATTCTCTGTTCACCCGTACACAGACACCCCTGTTCCACGCTTCCGCTGAAACAGCAATCTTGTGTCTTATCCCCTTCTTCTGCAGGAACCTTTGGAAATCCTGTAAAAGAAAAATCTGCTTCTCATCTGTGAATAGACAATCAATGTTAGCATCATGCATACTCTTAACTTTGTCACAAAACTCCTGAAACCTCTCCAAGGCTTCCTGTGGCTTTCTCAACACATAAACCCAGACATAGTTAGAGAAATGATCCACACACACAAGATAATATCTTGCATTGCCTCTAGATGGTTCTAGAGGACCAATCACATCAGCATACACCCGCTGAAATGCTCTGTTGACTCCGGTCTTCTTCTTGCTCACACCTGCAAGAGAAACTTGGTTAGACACAGATGAATTACATTCCATGTAATCACTTTGTGCAAAAGTCAACAAATATAGTCCATCCTTCTGTTTTGCAGAAAGATATAACTCTCCATCTTTGTAGATCTCGCAGCTCTCAGCATCGTAGCACAATCTCAGTCCTCTCTTTGCAATCTGCGAAACACTTAGCAGATTGAACTTCAATTCAGGAACCAAGTAAACATTGTTTATTGTCAAGTTCAGACTCTTAAGATAGACAGTCCCCACGCCGGCTGCTTCCAGCTCCTGACCGTTGGCCTGTGTCACAGCGAAGCTTTGCTTCTTAAACGATGAAAAGAGTCCTCTGTGTGGGGACATATGAACCGTCGCTGCAGTGTCGATAATAAACGCGTTCCCAACATCTGGCGTGGTTACTTTCGCCATCAATGCCTTTGCAGGTTCCACCATAGGCTTGGTATGACCTTTGCCTGACGCCTCAGGCTTTGCTGAGCGGCCCTTCGCTCCTTTTGGCTGACGTGGCTTCTTACAGTTCCGCTGAAGATGCCCAGCCTGTCCACAATTGTAACATCGGACAGTATTCAAAGCTACAGCATCCTTTCCAGTAGCCTCATCGGTGGGGGAATTAGAACTCCGTTCCTCCCTCCCCCTGTCCTTTTCTTCCAGTGCAGCATGCCGGCTGTGTTCTTCTAGAACCACGGCACTCAGGGGCACTCCCCCCTTCTTGGCATCCATGCTGAATCCAAGGGTCAGCTTTACACTCAATCTCAAGCCAGCTTTCACTTTTCAAGCCAGTAAACTCCAAAAGTCTCTTCTGGGTGTTTACTGCTTCACTGGCAGGCAAACCTTTGGGCTTATTTTCAAAACCCTTGCACAGCTGCGCAGATACACTTTCGATTTCCCAGGCTCTTTTTAGGCCACTCAGTAACTGGCAGACGTTGCCTAGCAACCTGCTCAGGACGGGACTCCTTATCTAACCACAGGAATCCCTGGTATGCAAGCTTGCTCTTTCAGAGCTTGTTTTTCAAACGCAGCTTGTGAACCAGAAAATAAATCTTTCTGCGTTCATTCTCTCTTGCCCGAAATGCAGCATACCTTTTTTGGGGCTCCGTTGCCTTGAAACACACTCCTCTCGGTGTCCAGCTGTCTGTTTCAGCTTTCTGGCTGCAGGCAGACGCTTTTCTTTATCTCCTTAGGTGCAGAGGATGGCAACGATTCATCGACCTCTCACCTCTCATGCAGAGGTCGATGGATCAAAACCATCCTCTGCTACCAGATGTCGGAATTCAAGCGAGCAGAGCCTCCAGCTCTTAGGAATTTGGCCACCCTCCAGGTGCCCGGCTTGAATCCTTATGACCTCCCGTCTGCGACTCCCGGCAAGATCAAGGGAGGTCTCCAATCGGCGATTCTCCTCAACGTGAAGAAGAACACACCATTTCTCCTCCCCCTCCTCCACTCCCAGGGGGGGGGGGAAGAGACAGACAGAAATATATCTACATGTCTTTATTTCTGTCTTTCAGCAGTAGAGAGAAACATGTCTGTACACTCTGATTCCCAACTCAGAGAGAGAATAAACTCCACCCATGTACTTCCAGTACAGGGTCATGTGTCACTCTGAGCTAACATCTGGCGCTCTGAGCAGTGAATAGACTGTTCCTGGTTCCCACGGTACAATCCAATAACACCCACATCCTGTTTACCATTCCAGCCACCTGGTGCTTGCTTCTGCATTGCTCCTTTTTCGTAACAGTTAGATCATTCCAATCTGGGCTGTTGGATCAGTCATCTTAGAGACCCGTCTGGCATTATCAGCTGATGGCAAAGGTAAATAATGCCTTCCCTTTCATTGGGTTATTTTATTTGGAAAGTGTGTTGATTATGACAAGTTTTTGTAAATGTAAAAGTCTATGGTATTGTTTTAACTTAGCTCAGTTGGTAGAGCTTGAGATTCTTAATCTCAGGGTTGTGGATTCGAGTCCCACACTGGGCAATTTAGGGGGTTGGACTAGATGACCCTCGTGGCCCCTTCCAACTCTATGATTCTATGAACTCACTGTTTTGAGGTTGAAGGGAGTTTGCTGTGTGAACTGCTTTGGGATTTTCTAACTTAAAAGTGTGGTTCATAAAGGAGCCCAATAGAATGTGGAGTTTGGAACTGACAGGGTCAGATCTCCGAGGTGTCCTGCGTCTGGGAAGAAAAGGAGGGGGAGAAAAAGGAGGAGTCTGCTGTCGCAGAGCAGTGACGCAGCGCGTCTCTCTGTTTCAAGACTCACTTTCACTCTTCACTGAGCAGCAGCTTGGAACAGAAGCTGCGAGTGTGCTCTTGGAGCACGGATGAGAATGTCGGAAGTTTCGGACGGATTTATTGCCTTGTAAATAAACGCTTTTAGAGATAAGAACTGAACTGTCTCTGGACTTGATTTATCCCTCATCTCACACGGACGGGACCGCTGCAGCTCTGCTCTCCTGCCAGGTCAACTTCCAGCAGAGCGACGCAGGGAAGTGTGACTGGACGCAGGGGTTTGATTTATGCAAAGGTTATGGACGTATCGCGTTTCCTGACAAGTGTGAGAAGGGAGAAGGCTGCCAGCGACGTGTTGCTGTAATCTCCTGCCAGGAAAGGGCAGAAGGGAGGTGCCGGAGAGCGGAGCCAAGAGCCAGAAGGAACGGCTGCTTCGGAGGTCCGGCTTGCTGGCAAACTTGTGAGTACGCTGAAGCCCCGGGGGGGAGAAGAATGGCTGCTGCACAGGCACAGCAGAGCCAAGAGAGCTACCCCGGTGAGAGGCTGAATGGGGCCAACTGGGAGGCCTGGTCAAGAGGAGCAAGGGGGTGGTTTGTGGCCACAGGGCTCTGGAGTCCAGTCCAGAAGGAGCCGGCCCCACCCATGCAGGCTACTGCTCTGCAGAGTGAGAGAGCGCAGAGAGAGCTTTGCCTGCTGAAAGCAAGTGTGGACGCTTTGCTGTTGCCCCACCTGGAGGGCGTTGAATCGGCTGAGGCCGTTTGGCAGGTGCTGAGGAGCCTGTGCGAAGGCTCAGCAGAAGCCAAGGGCCGGGAGAAAGCCGAGGGCCAAGGGAGCAAGCTCCAGGCCGGAGTGGGAGCCAGATCAGAGGGGGCTAGAAGATGCCCAGAGGAAGCCAGACCAGAGGGGGCTGTTCTGGGAGGCTGTTTCTATGCTTCGACACCTCTGTGTGCTGGAGAGCAGCTGGGAGCTGTGGAAGAGAGCGCAGGCTGCACCCCAAAAGGCAGTGGGGGGGCAGGCCAGGCAGGCCATTCCAAGAGCTCTGAGAAAGCGAAAGGCTTCGAAAGTTGTTTGTGCTTTGAGGCGACGTCCAACAGCGCTGGGAAGCATCCGCTAGAGGCCCAGGCTGCCAAGGACACTGGCCGGCGTGGAATGTCAACAAAGCAGGTTCCCAGGGCCGGTTCCCAGCAACGACGTGGGAAAGCAGCAGGCCAGGAGAAAAACAAAGACAAGGCGTCTTATCACCTCACAGCTGCACTAGCGTCTCTGAGAAAAGACAAGAGCCTTAGCCGGGGAGAGGCTGTGGCCATGGCAACCGATGGGAGTGCTAGCAACGCCATGGCATCTGTGGAAAACAACCAGAGACACTCTTTATCTCTCGTGATCGATTCAGGCGCGTCGCATTGTCTTGTGACATCTGCTGGACATTTGAGGAACTGCAAGACAGTTAAAACTGGACGCTATGTTACTTTAGCAGATGGGTCTCAAAGACCATTGACTGAAACTGGTCTTCTTTATTGCTCTTTCATAGATCATTGGGTAGAAGCTTTTGTGGTACCAGAGCTTGCCCACTCTCTTTTAAGTGTGCCAGCCCTTATGGCTGCTGGGTTTGATGTTTTGTTTTCTAACAATGTGTGTTCCTTTTTCAGGAATGGGAAGAAGATCCACAGTGTCCAGAGAAGAGGCACGCTCTTTCTGGTCGAGATGCCCATTGAAGATGGGGCTGGTGGGAAAATGGGGCTGGTGGAAAATGGGGCTAGTGGAGAGTCCATTGACGATGCCCAAGGGCAGTGTGCCAATGTCCCACCACACCATGATTGTTTACACTTATGGCATCGCAGGTTTGGACACGCAGGGTGGTCATATGTGAAGAAGGCCACAGACAACACCATTGGGTGCAGGTTCAAAGCATGTGACAAATACCTAGATTGTCAAGCCTGTAAGCAATCCAAGGTCGTAACATGCTCATATCCCAGGTCTGAGAGGAAAACCAGTAAACCCTTTGAACTTGTCCATTCAGATTTGTCGGGACCCATGCCGACACCTTCGTTAGCTGGATCAAAGTGGGTTCTGGTTCTGGTTGATGATTTTACAAAACATGCATGGCTATTTGCGCTGCAACAGAAGTCAGAGGCAGCTGCACTGATCAGGGATTGGATCACAGCGGTAGAGCTACGGTTCTCTACCAAAGTAGTTTCCTTTCAGTCCGATCGTGGGGGGGAGTTTACAGGTTCTGCGCTGCAATCGTTCTTCAGGCAGAAGGGTATCAGTCATCGACTGACGGCCCCCCACTCTCCGCAACAGAATGGGGTTGCAGAGAGGAAGTTTCGCACGCTACAGGAGTCAGCGAATGCTATGCTGGCAGACTCGGGGCTGCCACAGCGCTTTTGGGCCGAGAGTTATAGAACAGCTTGCTTCCTGCAGAATAGAGTGTTCAATTCCAGTGTAGGAGACACACCGTTCTTTCTGCTTCATCGGAAAAAGCCCAAAGTACATTTTCTGCGCACTTTTGGGTCAACGGCTTGGGTTCTGATTCCAAAGGCCATGCGCAGGAAAGGGGAGCCAAGATCCAGGAAGATGATCTTTGTGGGCTATGAGCCGGGTTCGAAGGCGTGGCGCTTCGCATACCCTACTGGCAACCAGTCCAGGCTGCTTATTAGCGGCAGTGCTGAGTTTTGCGAGCAGAGTGGGTGGAAGCGGCTTCACGGAAACCCGGATATTCTGGTAGACTCAGATGAGGAAGAGGAGGGTGAGGCTGAACCTGTTGCTGATGAGCACAGTCCACAGCCACAGAGTCCAGAGCCGGGATCTCCAAGGGAGAGGCTCCGTATCTCTCCAAAAGGGAGTCCCAGGACCCCTCCACAGGTCTCTGTCAAGTCTGAGCCAAGGAGTGAACCATCCTCGCCAGCAGGACCAGCTGTTCGCCCTAAACGGCGCAGCAGGTCAGAGGGGGATGATTCTGACATAGAGGATAGGAGGGTTGATCCAGGTGAATCAGGCGCAGTTCCAGAATTCACGCTGAGGAGGTCAGCAAGATCAACCAGAGGAAAGCCACCTGAAAGGTATGAAGCCACGAGTGTCTGGGTTGGTGTGGCTAGATGTGAACCTGAATCCTTTGAGGATGTTCAGAAGTTGCCTCGGGAAGAAGCCTGCAAATGGCATGAGGCGATGCAGAAGGAGATGAACTCAATGGAGTCTCTTGGAGTGTTCTCACTCACACAGCTGCCGGCTAACCAGCAAGCTGTTGGCTGCAGATGGGTTTACCGTCTTAAACCCACAGAAGCAGGAGAGCCACAGTACAAAGCGAGGTTAGTGGCGCGTGGATTTACGCAGAGACGCGGAGTCCACTTCACAGAGGTCTATTCGCCGACTTCAAGGGCGGAGACTTTGAGAATGCTGTTGGCAGTAGCAGCACAGAGAGGTTGGAAGGTGAACCATTTTGATGTAGATGTCGCCTACCTGAACTCAGATCTCCAGGAGGAGTTGTACATGCGTCCTCCTCCAGGGTTCGAAGTCAGTGAGCCAGGCGTTGTGTGGCGATTGCACAAATCCATCTATGGGTTACGCCAATCTGCCAGGAATTGGAATATGTGCCTACATGAAGCCTTAGAAAAGCTAGGTTTTAAGAGATCTCTTGCAGACAGTTGTCTTTACATTAGAGATTCAGGCTTGCTACAGCAAGTGGCACAGGTGTTTGTTGATGACATCTTGTTGATGGCAAGGACGAGTGAACAGGTGGAGAAGTTTGCTAAGGAGCTTGGTAAGCGGTTCAAGCTGAAGCAACTTGGAGATGTCAAGTCCTATCTAGGCGTAGAAATCGCAAGAGCAAGTGATGGAAGCTTTTTGCTTCGCCAGAAAGGTAAGATTGAGCAGTTGCTTGAGAAGTTCAGGATGTCTGATTGTGCAGGTGCCAGATCACCCATGGAGGCTGGGTACGTGAAGGAGTGTCAGCAAGTAGAACGCGTGGTGTTCGAAAACACTGAACTCTTTCAGTCAGCTCTGGGTAGTCTGTTGTATCTGTCACAGTGGAGCAGACCAGACATAGCGTTTGCTGTCAATCTGCTCAGTAGAGAGGCTTCAAGTCCTAGTGTGCAGGCCTGGAATGGTGTTAAGCGGGTGCTACGTTACCTGCAAGATACCAAAGACTTTTGCCTCAAGATGTCAGCTGAGGGCGATGTCAAGCTGACCGCCTGGGTGGATTCGGATTGGGCTAACCTTGAGGACCGCAAATCAGTGTCAGGCCTAGTGGTGAAATTTGGGGACTCAGTGATTGGGTGGAGGTCCCGGAAGCAAAGTCTCATAGCGCTTTCATCTACTGAAGCTGAGTTCAGTGCGCTATCAGAGGTTTGCAGAGAACTGGAGTTCTATGTGTGTTTGGTCGAGGAAATCTGTGAAGAGGATTGTCTGCCCGTTGTGGTGCATGAAGACAACCAACCATGCCTTAAATTAGCTGAGACAGGGCAATTCAAGGCGAGGACCAAACATTTGGACATACGTTTCCAGAATGTATGTCAGAGCGTTCATGAGGGGCTAGTCGCTCTGAAATACTGTCCCTCAACAAAGAACCTCGCTGATGGTTTCACAAAACCATTAACCTTCCAGAAGCACGAGGAGTTCTGTGAGGGTCTGTGTATGGGGAAAGCATTGATGGCTACTGTCTCCAGACGCAGGACAAGAGGGGGTGTGGAGTTTGGAACTGACAGGGTCAGATCTCCGAGGTGTCCTGCGTCTGGGAAGAAAAGGAGGGGGAGAAAAAGGAGGAGTCTGCTGTCGCAGAGCAGTGACGCAGCGCGTCTCTCTGTTTCAAGACTCACTTTCACTCTTCACTGAGCAGCAGCTTGGAACAGAAGCTGCGAGTGTGCTCTTGGAGCACGGATGAGAATGTCGGAAGTTTCGGACGGATTTATTGCCTTGTAAATAAACGCTTTTAGAGATAAGAACTGAACTGTCTCTGGACTTGATTTATCCCTCATCTCACACGGACGGGACCGCTGCAGCTCTGCTCTCCTGCCAGGTCAACTTCCAGCAGAGCGACGCAGGGAAGTGTGACTGGACGCAGGGGTTTGATTTATGCAAATAGAAAAATATTTAGAAGGTCACACCATTTCTAAAAAGAGAGCGAAAGATATCGTGGAACCTGTTAATAACAGCAAGATGGCTCAGAAGTGGTAAATTGTCCCAGATGATACTGGCCTGCAACTCCCAATGGCCATGATAATCTGTCATGTTGGTTGAGGTTGATGAGAACTGGGAAGTCCTGAAGGCCGAAGGGTGATATAGGTAAAATAAAAATCAAACACACAAAATGTACAGAGTGCCACAAAGTGATGGAAAAGCTTGGTTATAAGAATGAAACCATAAGCAATACCTCTATTTTATCTGTAAGTTAACCGTGTTTGGCCATCAGATTTATATTAAGAAGTAAGAATTCAATGGGAAACTTGAGTTAAATCAACCCACAAATATCTACATTTCTAATTGTTCTGTAGAGGCACAGAGTTCCACAGATCTACCTTGATGGATTTATTTTCTAGAACACTGACTTTTCAACAGTATTCTGTACAAATCAAGAAATCCACTCACAGCTTCATGGGTTTTGTCAGGATCAGCATGATATATTAAATTGCTCTGTGATTTGTATTTGCCTGCTAGAGATGAGGTTACACCCTCAAACCACAACAAAAATAAAAATTGTAAAGAGACTGAACAAATGCAATTAGTATAATCGAACTGCTTTGTTATAAATATATTATATACATTCAGACCACATTAAAATATTAATCCATGTTACACCAAAAAGATTAAGGCTTTATAATATTTACATGAATGAGCAAGCACCTTTAAAAAATACACACCATTAACCTATCCCTTTCTAACATATAAATCATGTGCCCAATTTCCTAGAGCTACTTTGAACAATGATTATTGGAAGAGGAATCATACTGAAAGGAATCCCAACTGCTGAACACTAAACGACCTAACACAAGCATCTTTTATGTTTGGACACTTGCGCAGAACACGTTCTGCTCTTCTTCCCAGGTTGCTACCAAGTCAGTTGCAGGCTTATACAGCAACAGTCTGCTCAGATATCAAGGAAGTAAAAACACTTGTTTATTTCAGGAGACAGACGACAATAAGGATCCTTATCCACTAGCAGAACGAGACTCCCAAATGTTCTGTTGCACACCACATAGACTAAGACTGGACATGATAGCAAGATGAAGCAACTGGAAGGTGTACCAAACATTAAATGTATTGAAGTGGTGACAATTTCATAAACTTCCCTTCCCCTCTGGCTGGTTTTTTCCCCAAGCAGTTTGAACCTGCTCCTTAAAAACGCAGTGCTCGTCTGCTTATCTTCATTATTCCACATTGGTCTTAACC